>NC_068426.1:29914916-30257059 GCF_023373465.1 Oncorhynchus keta | reverse complement strand
TTAAGTCTTGAAAATGTGAAACATTCTCTTTTAAAAGCCATTTGTTCAGGGCAAAACACTGCTCTTTATTAATGAACACGGGGTGAAGTGTATTAAGTCGATGGATATGTTGTAGGACTGGGATATATACTGTGGAACCCAAATTCTTCATCCCAAGAGACAGCTACCCCACCCTCCTCTCCACCCCAACGATATATCACACAATGGAGTTAGGATAATATTTTTCTCCAGATTTCCAGTCGCTGGTGTTCAAACTCAGACAAAGTTTTAGCACCGGGAGTTCTCTAAATGGCACTTTAAAAAGAGGCTTGTTTTATTTTTTTACAGCAATAATCTACCCATAAACTCCCCTTTAGCTGTTTAACAACAAAACAAATACACGTGGATGGGAAATGAATTGAGCTTCTATTGTCTATCCTACATATAAACAGAGACTGTAAAAAAGTGAAAGATCTTTATTTGTTTTAATTACATGAGGTTATTGAGATGACATGAGATTACACTTTGTTAATTCCCGTGGGAAAATGTGTTTGTCATGCAACAGCCACAATAAAACCAATAGAAACCACCACATTAAAAAACAATTGCAAAATATTGTGGAGAGGCTAAACTCCTGGAATCATCACCAGGAAATGTAATATCTAGATATTTTCACCATGAATTATACTGTAGAGTGCGTCCCCCTATCAAAACCAAAACAGAGGGAAATACGGTGCTTTGACCTCGTAAATGTGGTTGGGAGCATGATGTCAGACTTCTCTAACATTCAAATTAGCCTCCTCCACATTTGGCATTCATGTACAAATGCTGCTAATATGAACCTCTAGTGACTCCTCATGCCATTCGAGCAGGATTTCACCATCTCCATTCAGTTTAGTAAATTGTGGTCTTAGAGATTTGGTAGTACTCTTCACCTGTTTCTGCTTTCAGTGAACTGAGCGCCTGCCAATTAACACCCAAGGCATGTTAATGAGCCTTTAGGGTCGACCACAGAGCTGGCCACTTCAACAGACTTACCAGACCCTTCAGGAGAAGTGCCTCACAAGAGACCCTGAACGGCTGCAATCTTAATCTACATAATGAATTTTTCAACGGAAACGACAGAGTAATGCCTACAAGGAATAAGTGACAGACCGACGGACCAACAGTCAAAAAAAAGAGAGAAGAGAGAGAGAAGGGGCTTGCAAAAAAAGGAAGGATGGAAAGTAATACAAGAACCCTTTTGGAAAGACAAGGGTTCTTTGTAAGGCAAAGGGTTCTACCTAGAACCTTTAACTTCCTAAGAACCATTTTTGGACTCAAGAAGGAGTCTTTGGAAGGCAAGAAGGGTTCTACATAGAACCATGTATCAAAAACAGTATTCTCTATTGATGATTTTCAGAATTGTTTGTCTTTTGCGTGTACATTGACTGGTCGTGGAATGTTATGCCACACAAAGATATATAACAGACATTGTTTTTAAAATTGTATAAACTGCCATAATTTTGCTGGTTCTTGGAAGAACCTTTAGATGACAAAACAGTTATTGGTAGAACCTGTCATGTGTGCTCCCTCTCTGGCTTCTAGGTCACCGGGATGCTCTTTATGGCACACACCTGTCACCATTGTTACGTGCACCTGTGTGTCGTCAGACTCACCTGGACTCCATCACGTCCTTGATTACCTGCCCTATATATGTCACTCCACCTTTGGTTCCCTCCCCAGACATCATTGTTTCTGTTTTGTTTCATGTCTGTACGTTGTTCAAGGGTCTTGGTTTTTATTATGTTCAGTTTATTTAATTAAAACACTCACTCCCCGAACTAGCTTCCCGACTCTCAGCACACATTGTTACAGAACCCTTCGTAGTGCGTTCTAGGTCCAAATACAGGGGGTTCTATAAAGAACTGTACATAGGGTTCTAGGTAAAATCCTCCGCAAAGGGTCCCCTATGGGGTCAAACTGAATAACCCTATATGGTTCTACTTACAGTAGCACTTTGTTTAAAGTGCTGATCTAGTAACGTGTCCACTGTGATCTGAAAGGTCAAACTGATCCTATATCAGCACTACTCTGGGAGACTTGATACATACAACCCTAGGTGAATACTCATTCCGTTCAAGAGGGACATAGAACCAGGAGAGTTATGTCTATGTTTATCACTTGAACAGTTAGGCCTATAGACACAGTTTGTGTTCAGTTCCACACCGGGTTCCATGGGTTCCACTCAGAAATACACATCTGGTTCTCTTAAGGGGCACATACAGTACCAGTAAAAAGTTTGGATGCACCTACTCATTCAAGGGTTTTTCTTTATTTGGACTATTTTCTACATTGTAGAATAATAATGAAGATATCAGAACTATGAAATAACACATATGGAATCATGTGGTAACCAAAAAAGTGTCAAACAAATCAAAATATATTTTATATTTGAGATTCTTCAAAGTAGCCACCTTTTGCCTTGATGACAGCTTTGCACACTCTTGTTGGCATTCTTTCAACTAGCTTCATGAGGTAGCCACCTGAAATGCATTTGAATTAACAGGTGTGCCTTGTTAAAAGTTAATTTGTTGAATGTCTTTCCTTCTGAATGTGTTTGAGCCAATCAGTTGTGTTGTGATAAGATAGGGGTGGTATACAAAAGATAGTTCTATTTGGTAAAAGACCAAGTCCATATTATGGCAAGAACAGCTCAAATAAGCAAAGAGAAGCAACTTAAATTGAATCTTTATTTAACTAGACAAGTCATTTAAGAACAAATTCTTATTTACAATGACGACCTACCACAGCCAAACCCAGACGATGCTGGGCCAATTGTGCACCGCCCTATGGGACTCCCAATCACAGCTGGATGTGATACAGCCTGGATTCAAACCAGAGACTGTAGTGTCACCTCTAGCACTGAGATGCAATGCTTTAGACCGCTGCGCCACTCCGGAGCCCCTGGTAAGACATGAAGGTCAGTCAATCTGGAAAATGTCAAGAACTTTGAACAATTATTGAAGTGCAGTCCCAAAAACCATCAAGCGCCATGATTTAAATTGGCTCTCATGAGGACCACCACAGGAAAGCAAGACCCAGAGTTACCTCTGCTGCAGAGGATAAGTTCATTAGCGTTACCAGCTTCAAAAATTGCAGCCCAAATAAATGCTTCACAGAGTTCAAGTAACAGACACATCTCAACATTTTTTATTTCACCTTTATTTAACCAGGTAGGCTAGTTGAGAAAAAGTTCTCATTTGCAACTGCGACCTGGCCAAGATAAAGCATAGCAGTGTGAACAGACAACACAGAGTTACACATGGAGTAAACAATTAACAAGTCAATAACACAGTATAAAAAAAGGGGAGTCTATATACATTGTGTGCAAAAGGCATGAGGGAGGTAGGTGAACAATTACAATTTTGCAGATTAACACTGGAGTGATAAATGATCAGATGGTCATGTACAGGTAGAGATATTGGTGTGCAAAAGAGCAGAAAAGTAAATAAATAAAAACAGTATGGGGATGAGGTAGGTGAAAATGGGTGGGCTATTTACCAATAGACTATGTACAGCTGCAGCGATCGGTTAGCTGCTCAGATAGCAGATGTTTGAAGTTGGTGAGGGAGATAAAAGTCTCCAACTTCAGCGATTTTTGCAATTCGTTCCAGTCACAGGCAGCAGAGTACTGGAACGAAAGGCGGCCAAATGAGGTGTTGGCTTTAGGGATGATCAGTGAGATACACCTGCTGGAGCGCGTGCTACGGATGGGTGTTGCCATCGTGACCAGTGAACTGAGATAAGGCGGAGCTTTACCTAGCATGGACTTGTAGATGACCTGGAGCCAGTGGGTCTGGCGACGAATATGTAGCGAGGCCCAGCCGACTAGAGCATACAAGTCGCAGTGGTGGGTGGTATAAGGTGCTTTAGTGACAAAACGGATGGCACTGTGATAAACTGCATCCAGTTTGCTGAGTAGAGTGTTGGAAGCAATTTTGTAGATGACATCGCCGAAGTCGAGGATCGGTAGGATAGTCAGTTTTACTAGGGTAAGTTTGGCGGCGTGAGTGAAGGAGGCTTTGTTGCGGAATAGAAAGCCGACTCTTGATTTGATTTTCGATTGGAGATGTTTGATATGAGTCTGGAAGGGGAGTTTACAGTCTAGCCAGACACCTAGGTACTTATAGATGTCCACATATTCAAGGTCGGAACCATCCAGGGTGGTGATGCTAGTCGGGCATGCGGGTGCAGGCAGCGATCGGTTGAAAAGCATGCATTTGGTTTTACTAGCGTTTAAGAGCAGTTGGAGGCCACGGAAGGAGTGTTGTATGGCATTGAAGCTCGTTTGGAGGTTAGATAGCACAGTGTCCAAGAACGGGCCGGAAGTATATAGAATGGTGTCGTCTGCGTAGAGGTGGTTCAGGGAATCACCCGCAGCAAGAACAACATCATTGATATATACAGAGAAAAGAGTCGGCCTGAGAATTGAACCCTGTGGCACCCCCATAGATGGTTGAATTGCTGACAAAAAAACACTACTAAAGGACCACAATAATAAGAAGAGACTTGATTGGGAAACACGAGCAATGAACATTAGATTGGTGGAAACCTGTCCTTTGGTCTGATGAGTCCACATTTGAGATTTTTGTTTCCAACATTTGTTTTTCAACAGGACAATGACCCAACACCCCTCCAGGCTGTGTAAGGGCTATTTAACCAGTGATGGAGTGACGGCGTGCTGCATCAGATGACCTGGCCTGCACAATGGCCCGAAATCATATTAAAAAACATTATGTTGGTGTTTTCCTTTATTTTGGCAATTACCTGTATCTTTTGAGTCACGCTAACAGTTGGCTCCCTCAGATGAAGAGATAGAGGGGGTGAGGAAGAAGATAGTCAAAGTGTTGGGACTAATATAGTATGTGTTTAAAACCTGGGATGCTTTCAAAGGAAACATCTGTATTTGTCTCAGCACAGACAGACAAAAACACAAATACACAGAGGAGGACACACACCAAGGAACCAAATTAACAAAACCAAGAAACCAAATTAACAAAGGGTTGGCTCTTCTCACGCAAAACCTAACGTGATTCATCCCCCAAAATTTGTGATCCACCCCCCCCCCCCCTTGAAATTGTATAAAGGTATTGTTGATGCGCTGGTGTTTTTTCTCAAGAAGAGTGCAAATATTTAAGACAGAACAGTGAGCGCTATCATTTAAACCACTGACACAAATTTAATCAGGTAGGCCAGTTGAGAACAAGTTCTCATTTACAACTGCAACCTGGCCAAGATGATGCAAAGCAGAGTTACACATGGGCTAAACAAACGTACAGTCAATAATAGAACAATCTATATACAGTGTGTGTAAATTAAGTAAGGAGGAAAGGCAATAAATAGGCCATAGTGGCAAAGTAATTACAATTTATAAAATAACACTGGAGTGATAGATGTGCAGATGAGGATTTGCAAGTAGAAATACTGCTGTGCAAAAGAGCAGAAAAACAAATATGGGATGAGGTAGGTAGTTGGATGGATGGGCTATTTACAGATGGGCTGTGTACAGGTACAGTGAGCTGCTCTGACAGCTGATGCTTAAAGTTAGTGAGGGAGATATGTCTCCAACTTCAGTGATTTTTGCAATTCTTTCCAGTCATTGGCAGCAGAGAACTGGAAGGAAAGGCAGCCAAAGTGGAGAGAGAGAGGGAAGAGAGAGGGAGGGAGTAAACCATTTCTGGAGAGGTTACTCAGAGAAAGAAAATCCCCTAAAAGACTTGAGCACATCAAAAGGAAAAACCTGGAAACCTTGACACAATAAGACTCATGAATAAGCCTAGATCCCACTGGTATTTCTGTGTGTGTGTGTGTGTGTGTGTGTGTGTGTGTGTGTGTGTGTGTGTGTGTGTGTGTGTGTGTGTGTGTGTGTGTGTGTGTGTGTGTGTGTGTGTGTGTGTGTGTGTGTGTGTGTGTGTGCGCAGTGGTGTAAAGTGTAAGTCGTTTTTTGGGGGGTATCTGTACTTTACTTTACATTTTCCCTGACACCCATTTCCAAAACTTAACAGGACCGGGAAATGCTCCAATTCACGGAGTTATCAAGAGAACATCCCTGGTCATCCCTACTGCCACTGATCTGGCGGACTCACTAAACACAAATGCTTTGTTTTGTAAATTATGTCTGAGTGTTGGGGTGTGCCCCTGGCTAGCCATAAATTAAAATAACAAGAAAATCCTGCCATCTGGTTTGCTTAATATAAGGAAAGGGAATAATAATTTTGATACTTAAGTATATTTTAGCAATTATATTTACTTTTGAGACTTAAGTACATATAAAACCCAATCATTTTACTCAAGTAGTATTTTACTAGATGTCTTCCACTTTTACTTGAGTCGTTTTCTATTAAGGTATCTTTACTTTTACCCAAGTATGACAATTAGGTACTTTTTCACCACTGTGTGCGTGTAGTGTGTGCGTGTGAGTGTGTGAGAGAGAGAGACAAAAATGGTTGTGCATTACTTATGAATGGTTTCAACTTCCTGCTGTTTGCATGTGTTGGGAATGTGAGAGTGTGTATAAATGTGTCTGTGGGCCAGAGAAGAAAACCCTCCCAGTGGACTGTACTCTTTGTTGTGTGGTGACCATGGTTTGGCAGTATTGTATTAAACTGACCGACACAGCAGGGCTATAGGCAGCATCCTGGTGGAGGGCTGGGCACATAAGCGGAATCTGTCTATGATACACACTTACGCGTGTGTGTACATGTAAAGGATGTCATGCTGCTTGCTTACTGAGTACTACTTCCTCCTGATTTGGCTCACACCGAGGCTCGAACCCAGGACCTCTGCCTTGCAAGAATACGTGACCGCTCTCCTGAATCATCTTACCAGTGGGCGCCACGCAAAAAGCTAGCTTGGTTGGATCCGAATCGCCATTATAATCATTGGTGTACGGAGAATTAAGTAAAACCACAAGTCCAAATCCTTATCTCCATCCATGGCTAATTTAGGAAAGATAATAGACCTTTCATGAATCCTCCTTGGACTTGATATGGGCATGGATGCGGGAGGAGTAGGGGGAGTTTGGGTGAGGTGGGTGAGGGTGTGAGGCATACGTGAAGGGGAGGTAAGCACGGATCATTTTCATTTGTTTTACTGATGAGTCTGCCTCTTTAACTTGCCCCATGTTGACTTTCCACGCCCCCCTCTCCCTGGCTCATGTGAAATGGAAATGATATATTGTGGTAATTAGATGAAAAAATATGAGTAATCCTCCCAGAATGCAACAGTTCTGAGGAAGTTTATTGTTCTAGGTGAAGGTGCTACTCTTGGCTTTGTTTACTTTGATCCCGGCTGTGTTTCTGCCTCTTTGGTAATCAGAGGTAGAAAGTCATTAGGATGTTATCACAACTGCAGCCGCCGAGGCCATGGCGTCCCCAGCCTGACACAGGACATTAACCCAGCCAGGAACAGAGAGGACAGAGGGGGAATGGAGAGGCCTTCGCTAGCTCAGCCGCCCAGGCCACACGGCCAGCCGGGCACCAGGAACATACATCAGAGGAGAGAGGCGTCATTACTGGTGCCAACCCCTCTGAAACACTGAAACTGACCATCACCAGAGGTGTGTGTGTGTCTGTCTGTGTGGCTGTGTGTTTGTTAGTGTGTGTGCGTGCGCGTGTGTGTTTGACTCACCCAGGGGAAAGAATCTGGGCCACAGAACAGGCTGCTTTGTCTGGCCTTTCATGATTAAACCTGAGAGAGAGGGGGAAAAAAATATCAAAGGTTTTTGGGGAATGAGAATGAATGAGTGATGGGTTTGATTTGACCCCTTTTCCTCAACCCCCTAACGCCCTTTCTGCCTCCTCCTCTCTGCTTCACAGTAATCACGGAGTTATTTTACACACTGACGTGTCCCAGAGAAATTACTCCCAATTATTTCCCTTCATTTCCCCGAGGTGCAGTCAGAATACTATTAAGTGGCCTGAGATTTCTGGATAGTCGCTTAGCTTTGTTTGTTTTCTCGTCACTTGTTTCGTCATTCCCTCCCTCCCTTATCACCCATGTCTCTCACCCCCAACGCCTGAGTGATAGCTGCTTCACCTTGACCCTGCAAAATGACCCAGCAGGAGAAAAAAACGTTGTCTGTGTGTCTTGTGTTATTATTTTTCTATTTATTCCTCATGTCAATATTTATTATATATATTTTTTTACTATTTCCCCATTTTTTTTCTCTCTGCATTGTTGGGAAGGGTCCGTAGGTAAACATTCCACTGTTAGTCTACACCTGTTGTTCAAGAAGCATGTGATACATTTGATTTGAATTTGATTTGATTTGAATTGTTGCCATGGTTTCAGCCTAGCTGATACCCCAGGGTGGCGGCAAGGAACAGTGGGGATTTTCTCCTCTCCTCCGTCCACTACGCTATGCCATGCTAAACGCCTCTCCTCTGTCCCACACGCGATGCTACACGCTTCTCCTCCCCTCTCCTTCTTCCGTGTCCTCATGCCATGACCATGTGGGGCTGCATCATGTCTGCTGGCGTTCTCACACAATCTCTGTGCTATTGCGTGCAGAGGCTGCATTGAGAACATAGCGTTTTCGCCACTACTTTACGCATGAGTAGAGGAGGGCAGAGAGAGAGATGGAGAGAGAAATAGTTATTATGGAGGAAGAGAGAGACACAGAGAAAAGATAATACAGTAAGATGAGCGTGTGGAAATGAGAGAGATGGAGAGACAGAGAAAGAGATGAGAAAGGGGTAAAGATGAGCGTCAGAGAGACGAGGGGAATCTCCTGATACATTATTCAGACCACACAGAGTACTCTCTAAGGTATTAGCTCAACACTCACACACACACACACTGATGGAGAACACCATCAGCACGCAAGCCCAGACTAAACACCACTCAATGAGCACACACACAGAAACACACACATCTCATTTACGGTTGACACACTCGCTCAGAGAAAATACACGCAATCCTGTGATTGTACACATGCACGCACACATACTTTATGCTATCATAATGATGCTCCCATTAAGACATGCAAATGTATGAAGATGATGAAGATTACTCATTTTCATGCAGAATTAAGTTGCCTACGGTAAAATTATAGCTTGGGTTAAAGGGGCAATCAGCAATTAAAACAACAACAAAGGAGAACCCCCCTTTGTTTTGGTAAAATGCTGAGAGATGGATTTAGAGAAATGTAACCACTTTCAAATTCATAGACAGCCCACTAGGCATACACTGGTTAAATCAACGTTGTTTCAACATAATTTGTCAATGTATTGTGATGTCAAATCTACGTGGAAAATGAATTAGATTTGAAATAAAGTCATCAACATTCGTTAGAAGAAAATTTCAACCACAGGATTATGACATCATGGTAACCAATTTTGCACATAGATGAAATATGAAATATGTTGAATTTGTACCTTTGAAACAACTTCAACATTATATCCACAATCAGAAATGAATGTACAGGCTTAGCAGCACCTCCTACTAAAGAGTTGATCTATCTACAGCTATCAATTCGGGTCTCCCATCCAGGGTTTGAACTAAACCCAGCATTGCTTAGCTCCAATTTTTGTCACTGACTGCCAACAATGTGCTATCATGAGAATGGCAATTGAGAGAGCTCTTAATAACTATATAGATTCACTGTTGCTATCAAAGTCATTCCAAAGGGTAGGTTTAACAACGCGTTATTTATGTTATATCCTCAATGATGCTATTAAGGCTTATATACTGTAGCTTTTGCAAAGTCATCAACAGCTATTGTTTCAATTAAACAAAAAAATACATACAGTGGGGCAAAAAAGTATTTAGTCAGCCACCAATTCTCCCACTTAAAAAGATGAGAGAGGCCTGTAATTTTCATCATAGGTAAGTGGGAGAACTTACACAATTGGTGGCTGACTAAATACTTTTTTGCCCCACTGTATAGGGCTAGCGCAGGGGTGGGCAACTCCAGTCCTCGAGGGACTGATTGGTATCACACTGTTTCCCCATCCCTACCAAACACACCTGATTTAAACTAATTTCATTTTTAACTGAAGATCATGATTAGGTGATTATTGGAGTCAGGTGTGTTAGCTGTGGTTGGGCAAAACTTTGACACCAATCAAGCCCTCGAGGACTGGAATTGCCCACCCCTGGGCTAGCGGTTCAAGCTCCAACGTAATATTCAAGTTAATAAATAATAATTTATTTATAGACAAACTGGAATTAGACTAAGTCAGTTGTACAGATGGAACTATCCAAGCAGAAAATACATCTCAACACCCGTGGACATATTTTGCGGTTACCATACTATAAATGTCTTCTTATGTAATTATAGAAAGCATGCGTGTTCAAGATAGCATGCAAAGGTTGCAGGTCTATGGAGATCTTCACAATTTCTATAATAATCTGTGCATAATCTCAAACAGCATCACTTGCACTATGTTTTAAGGTAATCTCAACTACAATCCAGGTAATTTGGTTGTGCTATTAGAGTGATAACACATTACCTTGTTGTATAACAACAAAATATCTGACATTGTATTCCCATTTGAACTTTGTTGTGCTTTTAAATGGTTGTAAGCACAGTGATGACACATTTAGATGACAACTAAACCTAAGATTAGACATTGTTTTACCATTGAAATTTGGTTGTGCTTTTAGATGGTTGAAAGCATAATGATAATATACTGAACAAAAATATATACACAACATTTAAAGTGTTGGTCCCATGTTTCATGAGCTGAAATAAAAGATCCCAGAAATGTTCCATTTGTGCACAAATTTGTTTACATGCCTGTTAGTGAGCATTTCTCCTTTGCCAAGATAATCCATCCACCTGACAGGTGTGACATATCAAGAAGCTGATTAAACAGCAGGATCATTACACATGTGCACCTTGTGCCAGGGACAATAAAACAGCACTCTAAAATGTGCAGTTTTGTCACACAACACAATGCCATAGATGTCTGAAGTTTTAAGGGAGTGTGCAATTGGCATGCTACCAGCAGGAAAGTCCACCAGAGCTGTTGCCAGAGAATTGAATGTTAATTCCTCTACAATAAGCCACCTTCAGGGTCGTTTAAGAGAATTTGAAAGTACGTCCAACCGGCCTCACAACCGCAGACCACGTGTAACCACTCCAGCCCAGTACCTCCACATCCAGCTTCTTCACCTGCGGGATCGTCTGAAGGGGAGGGATGGTGGGTCCTAGGAGCTTAGGAGTATTTATGTCTGTAATAAAGCGGTTTTGTGGGGAAAAACTCATTCTGATTGGCTGGGCCTGGCTCCCAATTGGGTTGGCCTATGCCCACCCATGCATGAGCCCCTGCCCAGTCAAGTGAAATCCATAGATTAGGGCCCAATGAATTTATTTATATTTACTGATTTCCTTATATGAACTGTAACTCAGTAAAATCATTTAAATGTTGTGTTTATATTTTTGTTCAGTGTACATTAGGAATTCAACAAACTTCTGTCTGTCTTTTTGAGTGGGTTGAGATCTCATTGATCAACGTCTCATCCAAATATCCACATTTCCAAATTGAAATTATGTGGTGTGCCCAGTGGGAGAGCTCTGGCTGCAAGGACTGACCATCCATTATATCAAAATTGTAGTGTTTTGAGACTACACAGTGGTTGTTTACATTTACAAGTTTACATTTGGGGTTCTGATCGGGTACGACAGTTGAACTCTCATGAGGCATGTATAAGTCATATTCTTCAAGAATCAATGGGTATATACCATACAAGTCCAAAAATGGATGTAGCCACTGCAGATGGCCCCTTTAAAGGCTGGGGATTTTCATTGCAATTTCCTGATGACACCTGCAGTGATAAGCAATGCTTGACATTCTAACAGAACTAATCTAGCAGGTATACAAACATAAACAAACCTAAACAAACGTATAAACATATAGTCAAACAGAGGGGATGCACATTATATTAGATCAGCCCATTAGTAAAGATATTTGGTGTCCATATATCAGTGACCAGTTAAATGAACATGTTTCTGTTAGTGTCTACCTGAGAATCATACTGACTCACCCATACCTACAGTACATGCTCTATCTACACATCACCTCACATAATTTCACAAAAAGAAGTAAGATGGGAGAGAGAGAGAAAGTGAGTGAGAGAAAGAGGGGGAGAGAGAGAGAATACATTGTTTGTATACGGCAGACTCTGTAGCCCTGCATACTATGGACTTGAGACATCTTGACTCTAGCTCTGTTTTTAAACGTACGGAACCGTGTAATGATAATCTATGGGGCTAATCTGGTAATGTATTAGGTGTAGGATGGTGAGTGTTTGCTTTGTCTGATCTTAGTCACCTCTCATCAACCAGACCTCTTTGATTCTGCACAAGGTTCTCTGGGTCTGTGTGTGTGTGTGTGTGTGTGTGTGTGTGTGTGTGTGTGTGTGTGTGTGTGTGTGTGTGTGTGTGTGTGTGTGTGTGTGTGTGTGTGTGTGTGTGTGTGTGTGTGTGTGTGTGTGTGTGTGTGTGTGTGTGTGTGTGTGTGTGTGTGTGCGTGTGTGTGTGTATTACAGTCTGGACTGGAGTCTAAGATTCACGGGAGGCTGCTGAGGGGAGAACAGCTCATAATAATGGCCAGAATGGAGCAAATGGAAAGGCATCATACACATGCCACCAACCTCCTGTGCTAGGATTTCTCTGTTTGTAGTGACAGGAGGGTTTGCGGCCCAATTGGAATCCTATTCCCTATATAGTGCACTACTTTTGACCAGGGCCATATACACACAAACAAAATGCTGGGTTAAAAACAAATCAATTTGGGTAAATATTGGACAGAACACACATTGGGTTCATTTGACCCAGGCAGTTGTTTTCTTTAAATTGGGTTGTTGATGCTGGGTTATTGATCTATGATCCACAGGGTCAGATTACAAGACTGGATGCGTGGCTTAGTAGGGGCGTGGCTCCAGAAAGTCATTTCTGGCCACCCTGGAGAGTAAATGTAATTCTGCTTAATCTGTTCTGTTGTCTTGTCAACATATGTTAAGGTTGAGCTCTAATACTTTTGTAGCTTTAATAAGGCTTACACAATAAATCAAATGAAAATGTATTTGTCACATTCACCGAATACAACAGGCGTAGACCGTACTGTGAAATGCTTACTTACAAGCAAGCCCTAAACCAACAATGCAGTTTTAAGATAATAGAGTTAGGAAAATATTGACTAAATAAACTGAAGTATTTTATTTTTTATTTGAAGTAACACAGTGCGGAGGCTATACACAAGGGGTACCGGTTAGTCAAGGTAATTTGTACATGTAGGTAGGGGTAAAGTGACTATGCATAGATAATATAGTTTTTAACAATCACTTTGGCATTCATTTCAGAACCTTGTGGTAATTTTTCAAAACTCAAAACGGTCATCACTTGTAACACAGGCTGTCCAATGTTCAAAACATTGCATTGTGTTTCATATATTTAAAGAAACCTTGCACTTGCAGAATCATTGGTTCAAATAACTCATTAATGAAGAAATACCATAGGAACATTAATTTAGATCACCCACACACAAGATACCAATAGTTTCACTGTGTAGTTGTTCATTAATCATTAAATATTGTAGTACAAAATATGTGATACATGTTTCGTTATGCGACTACACGTAAATACATCACTGTAAAAGGACTAGTAGAGAGAATACTACAGACACAGTGGAATCATTGAACAAAATATGACATTTATTGATGAAATACAATAAAATCACAACATGGGTTTCTTTGAATCAAAGAAAGAAAAAACTGTTAAAGGTGAACTGCAGTGTTCCTCACCTGGCTTACTGTAAAACATCACTGCAGTGTTCCTCACCTGGCTTACTGTAAAACATCACTGCAGTGTTCCTCACCTGGCTTACTGTAAAAAGCAAAACAAAAGATTGATTACTGTACTTCTATATTTCCATCAACCCTGTCTTGTGGATTTGGCCACAGGTTCTCATCCACAACACAATAGATGTTTTCATTAGCCAAACATCTTGGGAAGAATCTTCGGGCATGGCGAATCCAGGCCTGACACTGCTCTGCCGTGATGTCATTGCATGCGTCATCCATGGCCTGGAGAAGGGCGGCTTGTTCATGAGGGCACCTATATCATATTCAGATTCGTCTATTACTCTCCATCTCTCGCTCTCTCCTTTACTTGAAGCATTCCTGAGTTGATTGAAAAATCATTCTGTTATAAATGAGATTGCAAAATTTCAGAAAACAATGAACAATAAAATAAATATTAAGGTCTAGATAGAGTTACAACACATTTTTACGCTTGAAGGGTTGTAAAACTCCCTGGGCTGGCTGGCTATACAAGAGTAATACAAACAAACACACGCAAGCACTCTTTTACACAGGCGATGCAGATGACAAATTCCCACATTTCTGTATGATGAAAACAGTTGTAGCTGCAGTTGACTGGTCTCTGAAAAACACAGCTCGAAGGAACATAAGTGCATATCTCCTCCATGTGGAGAAAAATTCCTCATTCGGGTTAAGGAAAGGAGAGTATGGGGGTAAGTACAGGGTGGTAAATTGTGGATGGGCCTGAAAACAAGCTTGCACCATTTGAGCATGGTGGAACCTGACATTATCCCACACAATGACATAGGTCATGCCATCAGCTCTACAGACCTGATTTAGCTCATCAGGGAAGGTTACATTCGAACAGCGAATCATGTGGCTGCCTGCAACTCAATATACAGAGTATATAGAGTAGAGAGCTTTAGATGTGTTACTATCAAACATTAGAACGGGCAAGATGCGTAATCTAAGCAACTTTGACCGTGGTATGATTGTTGATGCCACACATGGTGGTTCCAGCATCTCAGAAACAACTGTCTTCCTGGGACAGAGACTACAGTCTCTATAGTTTACAGAGAATGGGGCGAAAAACAAAACACATTCAGTGAGCGGCAGTTCTGGTGGCAAAAACACCTTGTTAATGAGAAAGGTCAGAGGAGAATGTCCAGACTCATTCAAGCTAACAGAAAGGCCACAAATGCTCAAATAACAGCTGTTTGAAACAGTGGTGTGCAGAAGGGCATCTCTTAACGTACAGCACCGTGAATAATTCAGGCCGTAGTGGAGGCAAAAGGGGGTCCTAACCAGTACTAGATAGGGGTACCTAATAAAGTGGCCTGGGAGTGTACAGTGATGTCAAATCTGAAAATATGGTCTGGAAAAGTGGTACATGGGACCATAGAAACAGTGTCTGATAAAGAATGATGATGAAATATTACATCCATAGATAATGTAGTCCAATTGGTTCATGGAAATTGGTGTCAAAGGATCTCGTTATCCTGAAACTTTCATGATCTAAACATGGAATATTGTTTGTCAGTTTCTATATAACTCTGCATAAAGAGTAATGCAACAGTTATTTGTCATTTTGAGGAGGTGTATCAATTGATATTTAGATAATTGTAATGAAATGAATAGACAGTCATCTCAGATGTAATGTGTGTATTGCATTTTGAAATGGTAATACTTTGACGTTAAGTTGTGTCATTTTGAACAGGTGATTTTAGTTCAATGAACAAATGATCTTAGCTTTATGTGCATTGTATCCAAGCAATTGGAAAAAGTGTTCGAGTTTTGAAAAATTTGCATTTTGATCATTGGTTGTGAGTTTTGTGTCTAGAGTTTTGAAAAATGACATCAAGGTTCTCGAAATTAGTGCCAAAGTGATTGCAAAAAACTGTAAACAGCAAGTAGCAGCAGTGCAAAAACAATGGGACATGACATGACATTTACTCTCATGGGTGCCCAACTAAGTGACCCATCTGGCTGGGTCTAAAATAGCCCAACGTGTGTTCTGTCCACTATTTACCCAGCCCTGGGTTGTTTTAAACCTAGCATTCTTTTGTGTGTAGGGCTCTGGTCAAACGTTGTGTGCCATGTCGGGAAAAGGGTGCAATTTGGGACACAGGCAAGGAGAAGCTGTAGGGACACATGTTGTCTCCAGGTGGGCTTTTCTTCAGAGGTAATTTTCATTATGGATATGTAGAAATACTCTATCATGATAAGAGCCCTGCAGCATAGCAGAAGCCTGTGTGTGTGTGTGTGTGTGTGTGTGTGTGTGTGTGTGTGTGTGTGTGTGTGTGTGTGTGTGTGTGTGTGTGTGTGTGTGTGTGTGTGTGTGTGTGTGTGTGTGTGTGTGTGTGTGTGTGTGTGTGTGTGTGCTGTGTGTGTGTCTGTGTGTGTGCGTGCGTGCGTGCGTGCGTGCGTGTGTGTGTGTGTGTGTGTGTGTGTGTGTGTGTGTGTGTGTGTGTGTGTGTTTCAGAGGCAGAGCGAGGAGGGATTACTTTGAACTCTGTGTTGCTTTAATTTTCAAAGGAAATGTCCTGCAATCCCAGCATGATTAATGTATCATTTGGGGTAAAGTAGGTAGAATGTGTGGTTTGTAATGATGTCCTACTTTCTTTTCTTTTGTTTTCTCTTAAGCGTTCCCCCCCATTTGTACCACTTTCACCCCCAGTGGAAAAACATTATTATCAGCAGCGTGAAGAGGACCACAATCATTCACAGGCCACCGTTTCTCAAGTTCGCAAATCGTCTTGAAAATTGGGCAGGCCTGCAGAGTGTTTGCCACTTAAGTCCCCTGTTCCTTTTCCTTTTGATATGTGTGCGGAAGGTCTGGAAACCCCACACCAAACGACCCTGTCAGAGTGCAGATTGAAACATAAACCAATTTCAAGAACGTTTCTCCTTCACGTAACAATAACACGCTTTTGAAAAATAACAAATATCAAATGACATAAAACCTTTTTTTTAATTCAGTAGGCTGGCATTTCAATTTTTGATACAGAAGTGCCCTCTATATTTTTAACTAGTCAAGTATGAACAAATTCCTATTTAGAATGACAGCCTGCCCTGGCCAAACCCAGACAACGGTGGGTCAATTGTGATACAGCCTGGATTTAAACCAGGGACTGTAGTGACACCTCTTGGACCGATTGGCAGTGCCTTAGAGCACTACGCCACTCAGGAGGATATAAAGTGACCTCACACCATGGAGCTGTTGTGGTAGATACATTATACAAATTGAAGCTGATTGTCAATGAAAAGGATGCATTTGACTTTCAGTGTACAGTATATGGAACACAAAAGGCCCCTTGCCCACCCAGCTATGTATGTATGTGTGTGTGTCTGTGTGTATGCATTGCGTGTGTGTGCATGTGTGTGTGTGTGTGTCTGTCGTGGCTGCCTGGTTATAGTTGGTCATAATTATTTACAAGAGGGAGTAAAGTTATATCTGGAAAATGTTGGCATCGTACCATTGTACTGTAGATTGAAACCAGGTTAAAAAATCTTGACAATGAGGTATATGATGTCAAGCTAAACAGAGAAAGAGGGGGTCAGCCCATAAAAGGGGAGGTCACCCTAAACAAGCCAATTGTTGACAAACCATGAAGCGAATAGAAAACAGGAAAGTGTTAGCCCCCACCTCCACTCCTATGATCAAACATAGCTTCACGAATAGCAGTGTTTTCTGACCGTACACAACCCAGATGGCTTGGTTTCCTTTCATTCACAGTGTTTTTTCTCTCTTCTGTTATACTTCCTGAAAGCATCCGATGCAGCCATGTTTTGACGTCTCGTGACGCATTTTGTTTCCAGGAGGTAGGTACTGTATCCTGGAATGGGGGTGAATTTGGCTTTCTGAAACATATTGTACATACTCTAGCTTTTGTTAGAGTATATTTGGGATATTTTACACATGCTGTATTGGTTACCAGATAACCAGCGGCTAGTTAGACAATCTCAGCTCCTCTGTCCTATCTGACATGGCCTCATCTAGCATCTGTAGAAGTGGAGGGTGTCTGGATGAATACTGAAGTACAATGTCTGGATAAAGCCAATACAAACCTACAATAGAACAATTCGATTTATTCATGATTTTATTATTTAATTTCCCAAGGTATCAATTACTAATCATTGTTTCCTGTGTGTGTGTCTCCTTTCCTCTCCTCCACAGTGCTATGGATGTTGTAATTTAGCATATATATACACCCTAGTGTTTCCTGGTGGTCCCAAGCACTGTAGTTATGGTTGTGTGCATGTCTTTAGAAAGCGCAGGTGTCAATGTGTGTGGTCCCCACAGTGGTGGAGGCAGTTGAGGGCTCAGGGTAAGGAGTCCTCTTTAAAGAACCGTCACTCGCCGGGGTTAATATCTGTTTCCCATCTTTACCAAGTGGCTCTTGAGGGGCTGTGGGTTCCCCCCCCCCCCCATTTAATTTTGTTTAAAAAAAAAAAGCAGGAAAAAAAAGCCCTCACTTATGAAATGACAAGTACTTGAAAAGATCTAATATGGTCTTAATTGTCTAGCTGCATTGACTAGGGGCGGGGACGGAAGGAATGGGGTGGGGTGGGGTAGGGTGGAGGGGCGCTCAAGCATGTTTCGCATTACAATAGGAAACGAACCCATTCTCTGCTGCAAACATAGCCCTGTCGATAGGAAGAGGGTGGAGGGTGGAGAGGAGGAGTACACTTAGAAAAGTCTTGAAGGACTCTGGGTCTCTCTAGTCTCTCAGTACTGATTTTATACTCTGTTGCAGGCTCACAAAGAGATGCCCTGGTGCTCAACACAGCATAAAAACGCCCCATCTAATAAGGCTCCTGAGTTTGCCACTATGACGTTCAATAGATTCACTTGTCACTGCAAAGGATCTGAGGGCCGCACCGCTCCGAGCAACCCTCAGAAGGAAACTGTCCAGCTGTTACGACACGAAAACATTCAACTTTGTAAATGCAATAGCGGTATCTGCTCACAGTATCAACAGGGATTTGTAAGTAGGCCATAAAATCAGGCAATTAAAGTGCAAGAAAAAAACTTATACAAAAATATGCTAATAACCACAGGCCAATTGAATTGTAATATCATTATCGTAGTTGGTAGGCTAGCCTATACAATAGCTTCCTACTCACCTTTGCGACGACGACGACTTTGAGCTTGTGTAACCTCTTGGGGACCTGAGGAACTCAAATTGTACAACTGCTAATCAATAAATGATGGATGGACTTTAACCTTGTGTGCCGTGACACCGACCACTTTTGGTTGATGAACAAGTCTTGGGTTACAATTTCTCTCGTGGACAGGTCAAGGACACTCCAAACCTAAAGCGTGCGGGGAGCAACCTAACGTGGAAGGTCAGGCTTATTAGCCTACCAGGAACACGCTTGCCTGCTCTACCCTCTCCCCTTCAACTCCCTTTGCCAACCGCAACGGCTTAATTAGCGAGCTCAAGATTTACACTGCCAGAAAAATGTGTTTTAAACTTGTATGCGAATTTTCTGCGGTTGGTGGAGCCTCTCCCGTTCCAATCATCCATACTGTGCTGAAAACAACACATTTCCCTCTCTCCCTGCACCATCAGAGCAACGTATGGTGCACAGGCATTGCTTTCGGTACAGTCTAACATCTGTAGCCTAACAAGGAACGATATGGAACACACAGAAAGGGAACTTGTCTGTTGTTCGCTGTTTGACTGAGACTTTTGTGGGAAATGTGGTGTAGAAGAAAATAGTCTTTCCAGGGTGAGGAGTTGGCGTGGGAGGAGAGACTTGAATTTCTCACAGTGTGGTGATGTCAGGTATAAGCATATTTTCCCTTGAACATTTCCCTGATCGTTTCAGCATAGAAATATTTTCTGAAATTCTATTAGATTATCCTTATTATATTGAGACGTGTAGCCTGTTAAATCATTATTGTCTTTTCTTTTCTTGTCTATTTGAAAAGTTTCTTCTACCACACACATTGTAATGGCCTCTGATGTAATGGGTTGACCTTTGTGTGGTCCACCTTAAACCAACTACCGAACGGCAACCTGTTGTCTTCAAGCATTGCTTTGTCCCAACACACACACGTACACACACACACACACACACACACACACACACACACACACACACACACACACACACACACACACACACACACACACACACACACACACACACACACACACACACACACACACACACACACACACACACACACACACACACACACACACACACACACACACACACACACACACAATCTATCACCTGTCCTATAAACCATATCAGTGCTTGTGGCAGGTGCATTTACCACATAATACCTGTGTTCTGATGAAATAGGGATTTGATTGACCAGTGACCACTGAACTGCTGGCTATCAGGGTAACAGCCTACTGTTCAGCAGCACAGTCATTCAGCCCACTGCCCACTGACACTTGTCAGAGTAGGATTATCCTCCCATCTGAAGCCTGATGAGAGACCCTGTCTTAAGAGCCATTTGTCCTGCCCTAAGAGCCTGAAAGCCCTGTTCCTGGGTCTGGTGACAGGGTGACAAGGAGAGGCCAGACCACCATCCGTCCTTTAGTCCGGGTGCAGTGGGCCGCAGGCAGGTCTCTTACCCCACCACACCACACCCCTCTTTTTAGAAGAGAGAGAGAGAGACACAGAGAGAGAGAGAGAGAGAGAGACACAGAGAGAGAGAGAGAGAGAGAGAGGAGAGAGAGAGAGAGAGAGAGATAGAGAGAGAGAGAGAGAGAGAGAGAGAGAGAGAGAGAGAGAGAGAGAGAGAGAGAGAGCACCAAATAGGATGGGACCCCAAACATTGACCGCTGTCTTAATGTGAGCTCTTTATGGATAAGGGCCTCCTATAGTGTCAGAGCAAATGACTCCTGCTAGCTTTCTATGGTGGTGGTGGGTGGGAAACAGGATAAGGGCTTCCCCACTCTACCCCTATATTGGTCTCTCTCTTCTACATACATGATCATTAGGGGCTTTGGGGGGGGGACAGCTCCAGAAAGCCCTGAAAGTCTGGTTCTGGTTTAATTTATACAAGCATTTGACATTATGTGGGTTTAAGAACAATTTAAAAAAATTATACCCCACTAGTAGTGGTCTTAAGTTGTGGTTTTTACCATTGCATATGCTACAGCACTGAGAAGTAAGAGAGAGGGAGTGAACTCAGTCTCCGCTGGCTTAATATCAACAAAGATAATTCTTTAGGAAATAGTTGGTTCAAAGCGGATGCTCAAACCATATTTAATATTGTCGTATACTCTATGTATTTCTGGCATTGTGTTATGTTTCCTTACAACAGAACCAGAATAGAATTTTGTCATAGTCTGAGACTCTAACCTAATCCCAGGAGGGATGAGGCGTTAGCTGGCAGAAATATTATCAAGACCTGCTGCCTCATTTTTGCCACACAAGTTGATACTATAAAAAATGATCAAAAGTAATCAAATACAGGCAGCCTGGGACTCAGAGTCTCTTAGCGACAGGCAGCCTGGGACTCAGAGTCTCTTAGCGACAAGTAGCCTGGAACTCAGACTCTCTGAGCCTTTCTATAGGCTCAGCATGCTTCGAGTTTAGAAGTATAACCCAGCACATTGAGAGAGAGAGAGAGAGAGAGAGAGAGAGAGAGAGAGAGAGAGAGAGAGAGAGAGAGAGAGAGAGAGAGAGAGAGAGAGAGAGAGAGAGAGAGAGAGCGAGAGAGAGCGAGAAAGAGAGAGCGAGATTTTCTGTGTTATATTATATTCTGATTCCTGTGTTATATTTTGTTTTGAGATCAATATATCTCTGAATGTAAATGGACATGAAAGTTAGAAAGGGTGTGAGTGGAAGAGAGAGAAGTTCTGAAATGAATTTCAACATGTTGCCTTCTTCCTGATCTGTGATGGAAAGTTTGAGGTCAGTTCAGGATGACAGGAGGCTGTTGTTTATGGACGGTTCTGCAGTGTTGCATATCTACAGAAGTTCTGAAATGAAACACTGCATTGATACTTAACGAGATCTACTCTCATCGCCACTCTGTCTGTTTGACAGGAGTCTGTGATGGGATGAAAAAGAGAGGGATGAAAAAGAGAGGGATGACATGCTTTTTATGATGGGTGGAGAGGCGTCACTACTCTCCTCTCCTCCACAATGTAATGGGTGTTGTAATTTACCATACATATACACCCAAGTGTTTCCTGGTGATCCCCAACAGTGTAGTTAGGGGTGTGTTTGAGTGTGTTTGAGTGTGTGTGTTTGTGTGTGTGTGTGTGTGTGTGTGTGTGTGTGTGTGTGTGTGTGTGTGTGTGTGTGTGTGTGTGTGTGTGTGTGTGTGTGTGTGTGTGTGTGTGTGTGTGTGTGTGTGTGTGGGGCCGCCCTTGACAAAGCCATCCTAAAAGCATCCATTATATCCTTCTTCATGTGTTGTCTATGAACACCACATGTTGCTTGGTCAATGTGAGGAAAACAAATGACTTCCTAAATCACTTGTGGCACTTTTCCACAAACGCGCACACACACACACACACACACACACACACACACACACACACACACACACACACACACACACACACACACACACACACACACACACACACACACACACACACACACTGTCAGAATGGGCGGGTGACAATAAAAATGTCAAATTAATTACCCACACACACCCTAAACTGACTGTATATCATACAGAAAGGATGTCACCAGCAGTGGGATGATGACAGTACAGTTTTGCTGTTTCATAAATCTCACATAAACAAACACACACATCCACACATATTAATGTAAACAAAAACACTTCCACATTTTTTTGTTATCAAATCAATCAATCATTCAATCAGTTAGTATTTAATTAACCACGTATACCCTATAGATGCAAGATGGCAGAAAATCTTGAAAGAATTTGGTTCCCAAGGAAAATAGTTGTGTTGACGAGAAAGCCCACTACGGGCAACAATAGGCTGCAGCATTGGTCTGCCTGCCTCCAAGCACTGAGGATCACACACAACAGCAAACCACACTGTTTGTCTGCTGCAGTCACATCTGCACCCCTCCACACCAGCATGTACTGTAACTCCCATAGTCACACAAAACACACACGCACACACGCACTCACGCATACAGTCACACAACACCTCACCATTATTTATGTTGTGGCTGAGCTGTGCTGGACCGGGTTTTGCCATGTGCAGTGGCTCTGAACCAAAGTAAGTGTCTGTGGCACAGAATGAAATAGATCACAGTATTACATTGTGTCTCTATGGTCTGTGGCAGGACAGCATCTGTATGTGACTAGAACAACACAGAGGGGTTATCGTCCTTCCTTCAGTCTGTCTGTCTGTCATCCCATCACTATAACAGTATGTGGATGTGATCTATCATACACCAAAGGGAAGGGGTCCAGTAGCCTCTTGTAAATCCCACAAGGGAGAAAGTATTTTGTTGTCTTATTCAATGTATTTAAATGGTTTACACTCTACATGAAGATATATTTATGTGTTGTTACTTTATAAATATTTATCAAATGTAAATAAGTAGTGAACAGTTTATTAACTACTTATAAACCATTTATGCATACTTGTATTTAAGTATTCCGTAGTGTAAAGTGCTACCCTAGTATTTAACTTTCCGATAGTGTCTTACTACATAGCGATACTAAAAGCAATGTACTCCTGCACATTGACATGGTACCTGTACCCCTGCATATAGCCTCATTATTATTATTTTATTGTGTCACTTTTATTAAAAAATGTTACTTTAGTTTATTTAGTAAATATTTTCTTAACTCTATTTATTGAACTGCATTGTTGTTTATTGTTTTATGCAATACACAGTTGAAGCAGTCAAACTACAGTTTGGTTAACTCTTAAGGATTGTGAGAGTGATGGTTCAATATCTTGATTACACCCTTTCCCTCAGGTTAAAACTCCCTTCCAATCCACAGTTTGCAATACCACTCATGAAACAGAGCAAAAATACTAGGAACATGCCAAGTGTAACGACAGTATGTACCAAAGTCCACATATTAATAAACCAGGACAAGTTTGAGGGGAAAATGTCAGTAATTCCAACTAAAAACTCTAGTTCTTTCCAACCCACCCACTACTATACGTTCTCGATGTGTTATACTTTACATATGTGATTCATAGAAATGAATACATAACACAAATATGTTTTCCAGCATGTTTTTCACCCGGGTCCCCAGTGTTGGCCAAATTAAAACTTCTTTCACATTAGGCTTAATAGGACAAAGACGTACGCAGTAGTGTGTGCCAGGACTGCCTGTGTGTGGCACCAGGATGTGTGGGTGTGTGCCAGGTTTGCCTGTGTGTGGCACTAGTGTGTGTGTGTGTGTGTGTGTGTGTGTGTGTGTGTGTGTGTGTGTGTGTGTGTGTGTGTGTGTGTGTGTGTGTGTGTGTGTGTGTGTGTGTGTGTGTGTGTGTGTGTGTGGTGTTCCCTGTATTTCCCTCCATGAAATCCTCTTGCCAAAAGCGCTGGCAGTCTTATTGTTGCTACCCAGTCAAACTCCCCTTTTTCACGCAGAATAAATCAAAATGTTTGTGTAAAGTGTGTGACCTCATATGAGAGCCAGCTCATACAAAAATAAAAATCAGTTTCAGTAAAAAGGGATATTGTTATTTAATTGAAATGTTTTAAACATGTATCTTTTACCTGTTTATAATTTATTATATCCTTTATAATAAATTATTTCCTCAAATGTTTTTATCCATTAAATGTTCTAATAAGGAGAAATTAAATCCTACATTTGTTAATAGTTGGGTGAACCGACTCCTGCCAGTTTTAGATTCACTGATACCATTCAGAAATTACTTCACTTACTCTTGGTCAGTGAAACAACCCATATGAAAAAGTAATTTTGAATGCCATAAAAGAGACTCAATTAATAATGTAATTCAAATTATGAATGGCGAATAATTCTGGAAAATGTATCAGTGACAAGTAGAGAAAATGAAGTCAGAGAAAGAGAGAGAGAGACAGAAAGAGAAGAAAATAAAGATATTGTGAAAGATATATCCCCTGTGGATAATGTAAATGACAGATGAATATGAAAAGAACGTCCAATCCATTTGGACTCGTTCTACCCAATTCAGGCGTAGACTCTCCATAAAACTGTAAAAACCTACAGGGTCCCCAGAGTCGTATCAAAAGGGTCTCATAGCGCCTGATCGGCCCACACGGGAAAACAAACTGTATTAATACTCCCAAACGTTCTAAATATCTTCCTGTCATAGCAAAAGATCAGGCCCTTATTCCTTTCTAAGTCTACAACATCATATAAACTACAGATGTGAGGTAGGATGGAGGTGTAAACACAGCGTTTCCGTCATTTCTAAATGTTTAAAAAGGAACCTTAATGCAGAAGGGCTATGGGTATTCGCCCAGCTGTTGGGTAAATAAGCACAGAGAGACACAGGCTGAGTCCCAAATGGCACCCTATTACCTAAAGGCCCTGGTCAAAAGTGGTGCACTATGTTGGGGATAGGGTGCCATTTGAGATGCATCGCTTGTGCACCGCCCTATGGAACTCCCAGACACGGTCAGATGTGATACTGCCTGGATTTGAACCAGGGATTGTAGTGACATCTCTTGCACTGAGATGCAGTGCCTTAGACTACTGCGCCATTTGGGACCACTGTGTGGCTTTCAGCTAGCTCTTTTTGGTCTCCCATAAAGGAGACAGCCCAGTTAATGTGCTCTGTCCATGTATTATACATTAGTATATTGTCAGTTCTGCAGCATTGTTAAATGATGACATAAGCGCATGTGATACTAAAGAACCATAAGATAATTTATTCATAACTAGTCAGCTTGGAACTGTAATGCTCACTTTCCTACCAGACTATCAGGTCAGTGAGTGGATTTACTAGAGTAAATTACTGTGATTTTTACAATAACCCACTTGTAACTATACTGATCAAGAATATAAACGCAACATGTGAAGTCTTGGTCCCATATTTCATGAGCTGAAATTGAAAGAAAAAAACAGAATTTTTCCATATGCACAAAAAAAAACATTTCTCGCAAATTTGTTTACATCCCTGTTAGTGAACATTTTTTCTTTGTGAAGATAGTCCATCTGTCACGCAGAGCGGAACAGGTGAACCCAAGAGCAGAATCAGACAAAGAGACTGGGATGAGGTAACCAAGGTATTTATTGAAACACAGGGGGGATATGGGGTGCAGGCCAGGGGAAGCCCGGGTGGGTTGCACGAAGTCAGGTACGGAGAATGAGGCTGGAGCAAGGGGAGTTGGGACTGGGTTAGTGGGTCCGGAGAAGAATCCAAGGACGCAGTGGAGTTGGTGGTCCAGGACAGAGCAGCAGGACTGACGAGACGTGAGACTGGGCCAAAGTCTGGACCAAAGTCAGAGCGGGCAGAACTGTAGTGGAGAGGTAAACAGCGTCAGCCAAGGGAAAACAGGATGGAAGCCGGAACAAGCAGCTATATGACGCAGACTGACTGAGCAGAGGTTACGATCTGGCAGCGTGGAAGTGGCAGGGCTGAGTATTTGTAGAGGTCTTGATTATGGAACAGGTTGCAGCTGGTGGGGATATGCTCTGCCTCAAGCACACCTGTCTCCGTCCACACAATCACACCCACCCACACACACACACACAGAGGAAGAGGGAGAGAGCACTAGGGTAGTGGCGGTATGTTAGGGAGACATGATGAGAAGTTGAGGTCATGGCAGGAGCAGATGTAACACCATCTGCATGACAGGTGTGGCATATCAAGAAGCTGATTAAACATCATGATCATTACACAGGTGCCCCTTGTGTTGGGAACAATAAAAGGCCACTCTAAAATGTGCAGTTTTGTCACACAACACAATGCCACAGATGTCTCAAGTTTTGAGGGATTGTGCAATTGTTGTGCTGACTGCAGAAATGTCCACCAGTGCTGTTGCCAGATAATTTAATGTTCATTTCTATACCATAAGTCACCTCCAATGTCATTTTAGAGAATTTGGCAATACATCCAACCGTAACCATGTGTAACCACGAAAAAAAACATCTAAATCAAATTTATTTATATAGCCCTTTGTACATCAGCTGATATCTCAAAGTGCTGTACAGAAACCCAGCCCTAAAACTCCAAACAGCAAGCAATGCAGGTGTTGAAGCACGTAGCACGATTGTCCTAGACCAGCCACCCAGACTGCTGATGAAACTGAGGAGTATTTATGTATGTAATATAGCCCTTTTGTGGGGAAAAACTTGTTCTGATTGGCTAGGCCTGGCTCCCCAGCCTATGCCCTCCCAGGCCCACCCATGGCTATGCCCCTGCCCAGTCATGTGAAATCCATAGATTTGGGCCTAATTGACAGTAAGTTCTTGAAAATTAAACGTCAACTTCCTGTGAACCAGCTGACATCAAGCTACAGGAAAATCCATATTAACCTGTTAACAGTGCAGCTCTTGAGTGTCACAAGTTCTTACAAAGACTGTATAACTAAAAATGTCATGTAGTCAACCTTCTGCAACATAACGAGAAAAACAATTAAACTGGTAAAACACTTCCACTGATTGGTTGGCACAACCAACATATTTTAGCCCATGCCCCCAAATATGCTAATGTGCCCCCACCTCATCTACATTTCAAAGTGCAGTAATGATTGTACCTAATTCAACATTCGTAACCAAGTAGGAATTTACCGACTGGGAAAATTCCACTTGAACAGCCCTCCAACTGGTAGTTTATTTTGGAATATGCGTCTATCTCCCTGAGCTCCAACTTTCCCCACATGATGACCTCACGTCACCTACTAGTCTAAAGGACCGGCCAATGATTATAACGGCAATTCTAATACAACCATACATTTGTACATTGTGCACCTGGACTGAGAGGATGGAAGCAAGCATTTTATCCAGTTAGCCTAGGACAACAAAAATTAAAAGCATGTACTGTATGACAGAGTTGTAGACCATTTCGTCAGCATGAAAGAGAAGAGCTTGGCATTGGCATTTCTTTAGAAGTCGAGTGAGTCAACATGTTTTCTCTACTTGCACGAATGCACACACAAACAGCCACAACATATTTAGCTTAAGTTGATTGGACTAAATTGTTTTTTGTATCTTTTAGTTGTCACTGTATTAGACTAAGCAGAGGGGATATGATGGAGTTGAAATGCTGCTGGAATAATGGAGGCAGATCCTGTTTTCTTTGCAACCTGCAGTAACTCACCTTGGTTCTAATCAATAGTTGTATAGTAGTCTGAAAATGTCTGAAACATTAACTTGCTTGACCATGCTGTAGGTCATGACTTCACCGGACAGAGGTTGCGCTCCGGTTTTGTTCAGGTGGCGTTCGGCGGTCGACGTCACCGGTCTTCTAGCCATCGCTGATCCACTTTTCATTTTCCATTTGTTTTGTCTTGATTTTCTACACACCTGGTTTTCATTTCCCAATTACATGTAAATGTATTTAACCCTCTGTTTCCCCCATGTTTTTGTGTGTGATTGTTTCTATGCTCACTTGGTATTTATGGCTTGTTTTCGACGGGTGCTGTTTTTCACCTGTGCGTAATTTGATGACCGTTATTTGTATTGGTCAAGTGTATTGTTACCTTGTGCCTGCCTTCTTTCTGTTTAAAGTACGTGGCTCACTCATTCTGCTCTCCTGCACCTGCTACACCCACCATTTGACATAATAAAACAAAGGTGTGGTTGAATTTATTCTGCCACTGTGTCTTCTCATTTTCTCGGCCTTGGGCCTATATGTCACATTCACAAAACATATGAACTGAGAGGTTATAGACCAAACAACACAATTATCACAACACATATGTTGTAATATGGCTTTTTTCTGGCTTCCCCGGTGATTTTACCCATGCACCAATACTAAACATACCCAAGATTGGCCCCACATGGGGTCATATTTTTCTGATTCCAAAAACACACTTTTCACATGTGAAATGTCATGTGAGGTGTTCCAAATACAGGTTTTCACGATTTCACATGTGAAATGTCACATATGAAGTGTTTCAAAAACACACTTTTCAAATGTGAAGTCACGTATGAAGTGTTCCAAAAACATGTTCTCACATAATTTCACATGTGAAATGTCACATATGAAGTGTTTGAAAAACACACGTTTCAAATGTGAAATGTCACATGTGCAGTGTTCCAAAAACATGTTCTCACATAATTTCACATGTCAAATGTCACATGTAAAGTTTTCCAAACTACACTTTAAGCCATTGCTGTTAATTATACAGTAATAGGATACTGTATTAATGTTTTGCTATATATATACTGTCAGTCGCAATGCACCTGGGTACGTTTTTGGCCGTCTTTCAAATTTACTTTGCATGCCTCACTTGCATGCCAAGCATATAAACTTATAGGATAGATGCGCTTATGGTACAAACTGTTACTGGCTACTGAGTTGCAGTAAAAATTGTGGAAACAACTTTTAATGTATTGCTGCAGCTGAACTGTATTTTGTCAATAAAATTACAAAAACCAACTCTATTCAGGAAGTACACAGAAGTTCCAATTCGAATTAAATTATTTTCAATACTGGAACATTTGGAACTGGGTTAACTTTCTGAATTGACTGGAACATAAAATGGAATTCACCTCAACGTTGGTTAGCACACTTGGGATGCAACCAGACCTGGGATTTGAACTCACAACCTCTTAAATGCCAGCAGCGAATAAAGTGCAGGCAATATCAAAATAATGACACTCAAATTTAAAACAATTATGAATTCCATCAGCCATAGAGGAATTTAGATTACATATCATATTTAAGTGTTCTGAGATGTTTGTGGATTTAACAGCTTTAACGAATTTCCACCTCTGACACTGCTATGCAGGTGTCCGCTAGCGTGGATCTGATAGAATCTAGCCTTTAGTAAATGCTCTCGGTAATATAAACTTGCAACCTTTTGGTGTGGAGTGCATTAATGTATCAGCAGGACCACCAGATAGTTATTTGTTAACAAGAACATATAGCCACACATTCTCAATAATAAGAGTATGGTTACAGTACAGTGTTGTTCCCTTATGTGCAAAAAGGTCAACGGTACACATAGGAACTCACATGGAACTGGTCGATACCTTTTAGGATACATGTGTGGATAATTTAGCATAATGGTAAATAACCATGTGGCAGGTGGGAATTTACCAAATGTCGTAAATACCAGTTGGATGAATGAAATTGCTTTCAAATCACAGGAAACACCAATTAGCTAATGGCCAACAAGCTGCATAAACCACAAACTAAAAGTACAGTTATCATGCTTGTAAAACAATTATAAAGTTCAAAAGCCATATTAATAGATAGCTTTTTATCAATAATACTTTCTTGTTACATTTACCAGCCAAAGATGCTGTTATCGAGGTAATTTCCTTAGTACAGAAAGGGACATGTGGGGGCGTGGCACTGGTGCCAGACCCTGAGCTCACCTTTGTGAATTGTTTGTTTTTCGCTCAATTTTGTTTTGTTTTGTCAAAATCCAAGTGCGTTGCAAATTGAAAGTGGATTGTAAGTGGCATATGTGACCTTCTTAACCCCAATTGCTGTAATATGCAGAAAATTCGACAATCACTACCGGAGGTTGTATGGATTCAGTGAGTAAATCAACCACCATTACCTACTCCCATGAGTTTCTGCTCTCTACCCGAGATAAAGCTCACACTTTCAAAACAGCATGGCCTTGCCTGATGGTTGTTCTACAAAGTCAAAAAGGGAAACTAAGAAGAAGAGACGCTCAAGAGGTGGTGTTAGGAACAGACTATGGAGGCAGGGAAGCGTCACCCACTCCCAGTGATCACCCTGTCAAAAGTACGGTCACTAAATAATAAACTGGATGAGTTAGCGGCAAATTAGACACTATAATGTACTTGTCCTCTTGCTCAGTTGTGCACCAGGGTCTCCCACTCCTCTTTCTATTCTGGATAGAGACAGTTTGCGCTGTTCTGTGAAAGGAGTAGCACACAGTGTTGTACGAGATCTTCAGTTTCTTGGCAATTTATCACATGGAATAGCCTTCATGTCTCAGAACAATAATAGACTGACGAGTTTCAGAAGAATGTACTTTGTTCCTGGCATTTTGAGCCTGTAATCAAACACACAAATGCTGATGTTCCAGATACTCAAATAATCTAAAGAAGGCCAGTGTTATTGCTTCTTTATCAGCACAACAGCTTTCAGCTGTGCTAACATAATTGCAAAAGGGTTTTCTGAAAATCAATTAGCCTTTCAAAATGATATACTTGGATTAGCTAACACAACGTGCAATTGGAACACAGGTGTGATGGTTGCTGATAATGGGCCTCTGTACGCCTATGTACAGTTGAAATCGTAAGTCTATATACACCTTCTCCAAATACATTTTTCACAATTCTTGACATTTAATCCTAGTACAAATTCCCTGTCTTAGGTCAGTTAGGATCACCACTTTATTTTAAGAATGTGAAAAGTCAGAATAATAGCAGAGAGAATGATTTATTTCAGGTTGTATTTCTTTCATCACATTCCCAGGGGGTCAGACATTTACTTACACTCAATTAGTATTTGGTAGCATTGCCTTTAAATTGTTTAACTTGGGTCAAACATTTTGGGTAGCCTTCCACAAGCTTCCCACAGTAAGTTGGCAAAATATGGGCCCGTTCCTCCTGACAGAGCTGGTGTAAATGAGTCAGGTTTGTAGGCCTCCTTGCGAGCACACACCTTTTCAGTTCTGCCCACAAATTTTCTATAGGGTTGAGGTCAGGGCTTTGTGTTGGACACTTTGTGTTGGCCACTCCAATACCTTGTTGTCCTTAAGCCATTTTGCCACAACTTTGGAAGTATGCTTGGGGTCATTGTCCATTTGGAAGACCCATTTGTGACCAAGCTTTAACTTCCTGACTGATGTCTTGAGATGTTGCTTCGATATATCCACATAATTTTCCTCCTCATGATAGCATCTATTTTGTGAAGTACATCAGTCCCTCCTGCAGCAAAGCACCCCCACAACATGATGCTGTCACCCCGTGCTTCACAGTTGGATGGTGTTCTCGGCTTGCAAGACTCCCCCTTTTTCCTCCATACATAACGATGGTCATTATGGCCAAACAGTTCTATTTCATCAGAGCAGAGAACAAAAAAAGTATGATCTTTGTCACCATGTGCAGTTGCAAACCGTAGTCTGGCTTTTTTTATGGTGGTTTTGGAGCAGTGGCTTCTTCCTTGCTGAGCGGCCTTTCATGTTATGTCGATATAGGACTAATTTTACTGTGGACATAGATGCTTTTGTACCTGTTTCCTCCAGCATCATCACAGGGTCATTTGCTATTGTTCTGGGATTGATTTGCACTTTTCGCACCAAAGTACGTTCATCTCTAGGAGACAGAACACGTCTCCTTCCTGAGCAGTATGATGGCTGCGTGGTCCCATGATGTTTATACTTGCATTCTATTGTTTGTACAGATGAACGTGGTACCTTCAGGCGTTTGGAAATGGCTCCTAATGATGAACCAGACTTGTGGAGGTCTACAATTTTTTTTGAGGTCTTGGCTGATTTCTTTTATTTTTCCCATGATGTCAAGCAAAGTTGAGTTTAAAGGTAGGCCTTGAAATACATCCACAGGTACACCACCAATTGACTCAAATGATGTCAATTAGCCTATCAGAAGCTTCTAAAGCCATGACATAATTTTCTGGAATTTTCCAAGCTGTTTAAAGGCACAGTCAACTTAGTGTATGTAAACTTCTGACCCACTGGAATTGTGATACAGTGAATTATAAGTGAAATAATCTGTCTGTAAACAATTGTTGGAAAAATGACTTGTGTCATACACAAAGTAGATGTCCTAACCGACTTGCCAAAACTATAATTTGTTATCAAGAAACTTGTGGAGTGGTTGAAAAGCGAGTTTTAACCTGAGTGTATGTAAACTTCTGACTTCAGCTGTTGATATTCCATAACAAATCAGCTGTTTCCAGGTACAATAGTAATTTACAACAATAACAATGTCTACAATGTCTACAATGTCTACACTGTTAAGACATTGTCCATTATATGTTATTTTAATTGACAAAAACTGGCTTTTCTTTCAAAAACAAGAACATTTCTAGTTGTCCCCAAACTTTTCAGCGGTAGTATATGTGTATGTGATCCTTTTAATGGAAATTGATGCCATTGAAACATGTCCATCCTGGATGGACAATAAAGTTTCAGTATATGTCCAAATCCCTATCTCCATCCATGGCTAATTTAGGAAAGGGACAATTTTATTAAGCTAGCTAGCCACCGGAGGACAACGACACAACGAGATGTAACAATACAAGTTGTTTCTGTCAATTACTTATTTCTCTCGATGCCATGTGATAGGAGTGAAGCCAAATCCAAACTGGCTTCCCTTGACACTTTTTTTTGGTGCACCAGGACCATTCACAGTTGAGCTCACTCATTTTAGCGCAACGCTGATTGGCTATTATTATTTATTTTTTTATCAAGGGAGGCCAAATGCTCACTAGCTTCCCTTGCATTCAATGCTAAGGGCAGTAACAATGTCATACTATTTTTGTCAGGACAGCATCAGATGAATGGCCTGCACATACAGAGACAGAGAGGGGCACTGTTTTGCTCGCTCGGAAGCTTTCTCCGGTGAGATACTTTCAGCCTCTTGCGAATTGAAGTAAAATTATGAAAACACAGAGAGATGAAAGGTAAATTATTTTAGATGCTTTTTTTTATTGTTTTCTTGGTAAACATTTTTGGGGAAGCCTGGCTTCCCTTGGCATCTACGAATTCACGCCACTGGGTATGCTGATCTTTCTGCTGCGCCACAAAATCCTAAACATTCATTACCTAAAATACATCTCTGCACTTATCAAAAGAGTGCAATCTGCACTGTTATTTTAGTTATCAGTTGTTCTGACTATTCTCTCATCATTGATTTCATTTACTTATTTCAGCAACTTGAAGGTTTCCTGTATAGTTGTCTAATGTTGTTGGTGCATGTTCTGATTTAATTTTTCTCCTGAATGATAAGTAATGATAAGTAAAATCATTTTTCTTTTGCATTTGTAACAAAGCTGAGATTTATTTTGATGTCCAAAATGTAGGAAGGAATACAGTTGAAATCAGTTACTGACACAGACATGGTGGTGTGGCAGGAAGATTGGAATTATGTGAAGAAGAGCTTAGAAAATCAAATCCCAGGTAAGGACATGTTGAATAATAATTACTATATAAATAAACATACACAATGTGGTCACGTATGTCAAATATGTCAGTTGAAAATACTGTGTGTTAAAAGCACTGTGTGTTTAGTCATAACAACACATTTTTGTTTGCAGGTCATCTCGTGTGAACATTTGAATCCACATATGAAAGGTTATGTGATCACGTGAAAATCCACATGTGAAATATCATGAAGTGTTCCAAAAACGTGGTTTCACATGTGCAAAACATGTGGAAATGTAACGTGAAATCAAGTGATTTTCCATATGTGAAATCATGTGGTTTTTCCGAAAGGGTACTTTTGACATCCTCTTTCAAATTCTGTTCAACAGTATACTTTTAGTAATAACCATGGAGATGCTTTTAGACAATCTAGCCTTTGAAGCCAGAATGAACTATGACAGACACTTAGGGGAGAGTGGGGTAAGTTGAGCCAAACCAAGTTTAGCAACCCTTGTTTCTAGGGAAACCATACACAAAATTAATAATTTGGAAAAACCACATGGAAAAAGCAAGTTAGGTTCAAGAAACAGATTTTCAACTATCAAATTAATTTATTGTGTTAGCGGTTTGCTGATGTTTGTATCTAAACCAAAGCAAATCATTTAAAGATTGTTCTATACATCAGGGACTCTATAAGCTTCAATAAGAGGGCATAAAACTAAGCATGAATGTGGATCCTTGTAGCCGTGTGGGCTAATATAGTCAAATGATTTGTCTTGGGGTAAGTTGAGCCAGTGGTAGAGCAAATGGCAAGTTGAGGCTATTGAAGTGTTTTTTTCCCCCCCCAGGCATAAAAACAAGTTATTATCGCTGGGATATCATGTCAACAAATCCTGGCCTATGTTAAAAAAATGTAAAAAGTACAAAGTGTTTCTTAGGTGTTAAGCCTGTGTTAAAATATGCTTAAAATGATTAAAATACAAACAAAAGATTGTGATTGTGTTGAATTGCAAAAAAAGACAGACATGGGTTTTTACAAAAGGTAGTGGTAATATTTAATTCAGTACATACGGAAGGAGGCTTATTTTACCCTGTCCCGCGACTCAACTTACCCCAATTGTGCCAAGAGACCACATTTTTTGGTTAAGCTATGTTTTCAAAACTGTAATGTTGAAATTAATTCTCCTTATTTCCAGGGATAGACAACATCCTGAAATACTATATTTCCTTTGACAGAGCTTAATGTTAAAAAAAATCCTCAACTTACTCCACTCTCACCTACTGTATGTCACTAAGCACTGTGTCATACAAATGTTTTGATTTACAGTTATGAAATCTCATTGAGCAGAAGTCCAATAAACTTCCCCAAGAAAACGTGTTGATACTGGCTCTTCAGTCACCTCATTTACAGAGACCGCTGTAGTGGCAGGCAACACTGGACTTCTGATCCAGAGCCATGTAGTACAATACACAATGATCCATGTGATCTATTTCTCTTTGTAATGAAAGCATGGGCATTAATCTAATTTAATTCACTGTTTTCTTTATAAACAATGATGTCAGATCTGTGCCATTCATTCACTCAGTGCTGCACCTCATTGCATAACAGTAACCAGTACCAGAGCTGTATATTGTGTTGTAGTTCATGATACTATGGCTTGGCAGCATGTCAGGGAGTTAGCTAGATGAATGGCTGCTTCATCTAGCTCTCACTTACATTTGGAGTGAAAACGCGTTGACGCGCGGAAACGGGCGTCAGCGGCACGATCCATCTGGAAATATATGTATCTGACAACAGCTAGGACGTCGAACTAACCACCGCACTGCGCTCCAAGGAGAGACCAGAGACCAGGAGCAGGATACAATTTTCACTGCTGTGGAACGGAGACAGACAGACAGACAGACAGACAGACAGACAGACAGACAGACAGACAGACAGACAGACAGACGTAGCATGATGAACTACAGTACCCATAATGCTCTGTAACGATATCAAATCAAATCAAATACAGTTTTATTGGTTATTGGTTTGCACACTCTTGGCATTCTCTCAACCAGCTTCATGTAGTGCCTTGTTAAATGTAAAGTTATAGAATTTCTTTCCTTAAAACTCCTTTGGGGTAGGAGGCAGTATAGGGAATTTTGGATGAAAAGCGTGCCCAAATTAAGCTGCCTGCTACGCAGTCATAAAAGCCAGAATATGCATATAATTAGTAGATTTGGATAGAAACCCCTCTGAAGTTTCTAAAACTGTTTGAATGATGTCTCTGAGTAGAACAGAACTCACATGGCAGGTAAAAACCTGAGAAAAAAATCCAACCAGGAAGTGGGAAATCTGAGGTTTGTAGTTTTCGAACTCAACCCCTATCGAATACACAGTGGGATAGTGGTCATCTTGCACTTCCTACGGCTTCCACTAGATGTCAACAGTCTTTAGAAACTTGTTTGATGCTTCTACTCTAAAGGAGGAGCTCTTTGAGTAAGTGGTCTGGCAGAGTGCCACAGGCTCAGTCTTGCGCGCTCACGTGAAAGGTAGCTACGTTGCACTTAATTTCTGAAGACAAAGGAATTGTCCAGTTGGAACATTAATGAAGATGGATTCTATACATCGTTTGACGTGTTTCTACTAACTGTAACAGAGCTTTTTGGACTTTTCGTCTGAAACTACTGAACACGCTTTATGAATGTGGATTACTGGACTGAACGCGCTAACAAAAGGAGCTATTTTGACATAAATGATGGACATTATCGAACAAAACAAACATTTATTGTGGAACTGGGATTCCTGGGAGTGCATTCTGATGAAGATCATCAAAGGTAAGTGAATATTTATAATGCTATTCTGACTAATGCTGACTCCACAACATGGCAGATATATGTATGAGCTCTGAGCGCTCTACTCAGATTATAGCTTTTTAAGTAAAGTTTTTTTTAAATCTGACACAGCGGTGGAGAAGTGGATAAAAAATTCCATGCATACCACTTGTGGCTCTCTGCAAAGTCACTGACTGTTTTTGGAACTACTGAACGTAACACGCCAATGTAAACTCCGATTTTTGGATATAAATATGAACTTTACCGGACAAAACATACATGGATTGTGTAACATGAAGTCCTATGAGTGTCATCTGATGAAGATCATCAAAGGTTAGTGATTCATTTTATCTATATTTCTGCTTTTGTGACTCCTCTATTTGGTTGGAAAATGGCTGAATGCTTTTTATGACTAGTTGCTGACCTAACATGTGTTAACATATGTTGTGCTTTTGCCAAAAAAGTGTTTTTGAAATTGGACACTATGGTTGGATTAAGGAGAAGTTTATCTATAAAATCGTGTAAAATACTTCTATGTTTGAGGAATTTTAATTATGGGATTTCTGTTGTTTTGAATTTGGCGCCCTGCAGTTTCACTGGCTGTTGAGAGGTGGGACACTCACGCCCCGAATGGTCCCAGAGAGGTTAACGCTTTTGAGCCAATCAGTTGTGTTGTGACAAGGTAAGGATGGTATACAAAAGATAGCTCTATTTGGTAAAATGCCAAGTCCATATTATTGGCAAGAACAGCTCAAATAAGCAAAAAGAAATGACAGTCCATCATTACTTCAAGACATGAAGATCAGTCAATATGGAAGAATTCAAGAACTTTGAAAGTTTCTTCAGGTGCTCTCGCAAAAACCACCGAGTGCTATGGTGGAACTGGATCTCACGAGGACCGCCACAGGCAAGGAAGACGCAGAGTTGCATCTGCTGCAGAGGATAAGTTCATTAGAGTTAACAGCACCTCAGATTGCAGCCCAAATAAATGCTTCACATAATTCAAGTAACAGACACATCTCAACATCAACTGTTCAGAGGAGACTGCGTGACTCAGGCCTTCATGTTCGAATTGCTGTGAAGAAACTACTACTAAAGGACACCAATAATAAGAAGATACTTGCTTGGGCTAAGAAACATGAGCAATGGTCATTAGACTGGTGGAAATCTGTCCTTCGGTCTGATGAGATTTTTAGTGTCTTTGTGAGACTCAGAGTAGGCAAATGGATGATCTCCGCATGTGTGGTTCCTACCATGAAGCATGGAGGAGGAGGAGGTGTGATACTTAGTGGGACTATCATTTGTTTTTCAACAGGACAATGACCCAACACACCTCCAGGCTGTGTAAGGCTGCAACAGATGATATGGCCTCCACAATCACCAAACCTCAACCCAATTGAGATGGTTTGGGATGAGTTGGATGCAGAGTGAAGGAAAAGCAGCCAACAAGTGCTCAGCATATGTGGGAACTCCTTCAAGATTGTTGGATAAGCATTCCAGGTGAAGCTGGTTGAGAGAATGCCAAGAGTGTGCAAAGCTGTCATCAAGGCAAAGGTTGGCTACTTTGAAGAATCAAAAATATATTTGTATTTTTTTATACTTCTTTAGTTACTACATGATTCTATATGCGTTATTTCATAGTTTTGATGTCTTGACTATTATTTTACAATGTAGAAAATAGTAACAAATACAGAAAAATCCTTGAATATGTAGGTGTGTCCAAACGTTTGACTGGTACTGTATATATATATAGTATGTATTTATTTTGTCCAGATGGGATAGGGCAGTGTGATTGCATCGTCTGCGGATCTTTTGGGGCGGAATGCAAATTGAAGTGGGTCTAGGGTGTGAGGTAAGGTGGAGGTGATACAATCCTTAACTTGCCTCTCAAAGCACTTCAGAAGACAACAGAAGTGACTGCTAAGGGGTGATAGATAACCAGTGTTAAAACCTGTCTAGGACTGGGGTTCCCCCCGCAACAGCCAATGAAAGTGCAGGGCACCAAATTTAAAACAAACAAAAATCTCATAATTACAATTCCTCAAGCATACAAGTATTTTACACCATTTTAAAGATAAAATTCTGGTTAATCCAGCGTCTGATTTCAAAAAGGATTTACAGCAAAAGCACCACAAACGATAATGTTAGGTCACAAGCCACAGAAAAACACAGCCATTTTTTCCAGCCTTAAGTTAGGTCAGCAACGAGTCACAGAAAGCATTCAGCCATTTTCCAACCAAAGAGAGGAGTCACAAAAAGCAGGAATAGAGATAAAATTAATCACTAACCTTTGATGATCTTCATCAGATGACACTTATAGAACTTCATGTTACACAATACATGTATGTTTCATATTTAGTTCATATTTATGTAAAAAAATCTGAGTTTACATTGGCGCATTACGTTCAGTAGTTCTAAAACATGCAGTGATTGTGCAGAGAGCAACATCAATTTACAGAAATACTCATAATAAATATTGATAAAGATCTGACTATTATACATGGAACTTTAGATAAACTTCTCCTTAATGCAACCGCTGTATCAGATTTCAAAATAACTTTAAGGAGTAAGCAAACCATGCAATAATCTGAGTACAGCCTTTAGACAACAAAGCAGCCAAAAAGATACCCCCATATTGGGTAGTCAACATTACTCAGAAATAACATTTTAAATATTCACTTACCTTTGATGATCTTCATCAGAATGCACTCCCAGGAATCCCAGTTCCACCATAAATGTTCGATTTGTTCGATAATGTCCATCAGTTATGTCCAAATATCTTTTGGCGTTTTCCTTTGTGGGAAAAAAAGCATTCTTTCAATGACAGACACATCAGGGTTACCAATTAAGGTGGTGCTCTTCAGAATATAATGTCTTACTTGTAGGAAGCGGAAAAAGTCCTGCTTTGGGAGTCGATATTTCTCAACCATCTGCTCAAATAACAACAAAATCTTATCAACAAATAAGTCATTTAGCCTGCGTATGCCCTTATTAAGCCATAAGTTAAAGCCAGCATCCAGCAATCCTGGACTGAAATCTGGGTTGTTAAGAATTGGGGTAAGAGCAGAGGTTAGTTTGGACCTTCCCAGGAAGTGTTGAACTGACCACCATACTTTGAGTGTGTTAAGTGTAACGGGATTATTGCAGTGATCTTCTACAGACTTGAAACTTCTGAAAAATAAAAGATCCTGTAAGGAGTATTTTGAAAGAGAAGTCTCAATGTCTAACCAAATAGAGGAGTCATCATCTGCGATCCAGTCAGAAATATAACAAAGGTGGGCACACCATTGATAGAACCTGATATTGGGCAGGTCCAAGCCGCCCATAGAACTTGGCAGCTGCAATATTGCCATCTTAAGTCTTGGCTTGCGTTTACTCCATATAAAGGAACTTTGCCATCCATTTACATCCTGTATTACCTTATTGGAGAGTAATACTGGGATCATTTGGATTGGGTAAAGTAGTCTAGGTAAAATGTTCATTTTCAAGAGGGATATTCTACCCAACCAAGAAATCAGGAGAGAGTTCCAGCGCTCCAGATCCTGTCTTATTGTATCAAACAAGGGAACAAAATTGGCTTTGTACATTTGCTGGAATTTAGGAGTTACAAATATACCCAGATACATGAAACCTGAGGGAGACCATTTAAAAGGGAAGGGGGGGGAAGTATTAGGTACAGAGTGTAGGCTACCAAGTGGCATGGCCTCTGACTTAGTAAGGTTAATCTTGTAGCCTGAGAATTCGCTGAATAATTCAATAATATTAATAAGAGATGTAATTGAAGTCTCGGGACTAGAGATGAATATCAGGACATCATCAGCATACAAGCTTATTTTATGGTGAACATCACCAATAGCAGAGCAGCCCCTGTATAGCAGGCGTTACCCTGATGGCCTCGGCCAGTGGTTCCATAACGAGTGCAAAGAGGAGGGGGGATAAAGGACAGCCCTGTCTGGTACCTCTGTGTATAGAGAAGCTATTTGACCTTAGCCCATTAGTAAGGACAGCAGCCTGAGGATCATCATGTAAAACTTTCACCCATTTTATAAAGTTGTTGGTAGGTTTGAATTACATTAAGAAGCCGCCTGACATTGTTGCATGACTTACGGCCCTTAATGAAGCCAGTTTGGTCTCCTTTCACAATTAGTGGCAGTGAGTCCTCTAATCTTGTGGCTAGAATTTTAGAAAGCAATTTTCTATCCACATTCAGAAGGGAAATTGGTCTGTACGAGGAACAAGACTCTGGACATTTTCCCTTTTTGAGAATAAGTGAAATGTTGGCTTCTCTCAGCGTTTGAGTGAGTTGGTCATTTGAAAATGAGTGGTTAAACATATCACGCAATGGCTCAAGGATCAGGCCATGGAACTCTTTATAGAACTCACTACAAAACCCGTCTGGTCCTGGGGCCTTACCATTTTGCAGATTCTTAATTGCGAACATTATCTCTTCCTTTGTAATAGGGGCATTAAGGAGGGACCTCTGCTCATCGGAGATAGTAGGGAGCTCAATCTTACAGAATAAGTTCTCCATTAATTTGGGTGCATCCTTTGGCAGTTCTGAGGCATAAAGGTTTGTATAAAATTTCTTAAATGAGTCACTTATCAATTTATTTTCATATAAATGATTACCATCAGAATCAGTAATAGTAGCAATTGACTGAGAGTCAGCTCTCTTTTTAGCTAGATATGCCAAGTACTTTCCTGGCTTATCGCCATGTTCATATAGCTTTTGCCTGACAAATCTCATTTTCTTTTCAGCGTCCTGTGTTAGGAGAGAGTCTAACGTTGATCTAATGACTGATATTTCCTTTAATAGGGCAGGAGTGGGCATTTTAATGTAGTCCTTCTCTTTAGTTCCTAATTCACCCTCTAACATTTTTTGCTTTTCACGCTTTTTCCGTCTCTTAGTAGCTGTGTATGACATAATCAGACCCCTGGCATACGCTTTACAGGTCTCCCAAAGGAGCGAGGGGTTATCTGTTGATTGAGAGTTAATAGAGAAAAATGCTTTAAACTCTGTAATAAAATATGAAGTGAATGTATGGTCTTTAAGAATGGTTGTGTTCAACCTCCAATGTCTTGACCGATTGAATGCCCCGTTGAGTTTTATGTCCAGGATCACCTCAGCATGATCAGATATGACTATGCTTCCTATCCTAGCGGATAAAACAGACTGCAAAGACGTCCTGGGCATAAAAAAATAATCTATTCTAGTCTGACATCCATGAGGTGCAGAGAAAAAAGTGAACTCTCTGATGGAGGGATGAAAAGCTCTCCAGACATACCCCAGATCATCACAAATAGCTTTAAGTGACTTAGCTTGAGGAGAGAGTGAAGCTATACCGCTGGGAAACTTATCAATAAGGGGGTTCAACAAGCAGTTAAAATCTCCTCCAACCACTGCATTGTCCGAGTTTAATTCTGAAAAGTCTAGAAATACCTTAGTGAGGAAATCAGGGGGGTGAGCAGGGTGGGAGTAAATATTCATTATGGAAATGTTCTGCCCTTGCAAAGTACCATTAATTATAACAAAGCGACCAAATTTATCTTTCACACAATTCAAGACCTTAAGTGGTAAGTTCTTTTTCACCAGAATTGCTACACCTCTACTTCTGGATGTAAATGATGAGAAAAACACTTGACCAAACCCTCCTTGTTGTAATTTCAGGTGCTCCTTATTATCCAAATGAGTTTCTTGCAACAGGGCAATGTCAATATTTTATTTTATCAAAAAAGACAGTACCTTCTTCCTTTTAATGGGGTTATGGCTCCCTCTAATGTTCCATGTACATACACGCAGTCCGTTACCTGCCATTGTATCTTGACCATTCAATATCCAGACTGGATCCTACTGTAAAAGTGGGGTGGTACCTTTTTCCATGTGTTGAACTCTCCTCTATCTCATCGAGCATAAACAAACAATATGAACCCTGAACTCGAACTATACTAAACCCAAAAATTAAACATGTAAAGATCCAAAACGGGGTTTTCCCACTAGCTAACATGCAGGGGATTTCAACTCTCCAATGTAGACTCTTAAGTCCGAAATTGCCGCTCAATAGCCTCATCCTTTATATGTACGGAAAAGAAAATCAATAGAAGAAGATTGAGGCTCTTCCACCTAAAACCAAGCCCGGGCACCAATATGGATTCACACATATCTCAGCCTGAGCTATAGCGGCTATAACTTTAGCAAGAAAAATAATAAAGATACGAATATTACTGAGCCGGAGTACGTGAGGACTCACACCACTGTTTCATGATCAGATTCAACCAAAAATAAACAAAGTTATCCAATGCTGTGGAGGTGCAGCTTAAAGTTATTTACCCAAGAGAGTCAATAAACGCAGCAGCCTCTTCAGGTGTGTAGCGCTTTTTAGGTGATCCGTTGACCATAATCTTCAATGTGGCCGGGTACAACAGTGCGTAGTCCATCTTCATTCTCCTGAGTCGAGCCTTCGCCTCATCAAACGCTTTGCGTCTTCGTACAACCGCAGTGGAATAATCATTGAAGAATGAGACCTTTGGACTTTTACGTTGACTACCATCAGAGCCAATGTTTCTAGCCGCGTCCATGATGCGCTGCTTGTCGGTGAAGTTGTGGAACTTTATAACCACCGGCCGTGGGCGCTGATTGGGACCGGGTATCGGTGCTTGAGAGCGATGGGCTCTGTCCAGCTTCACACGACCAGCCTTAGTGTCCATTTGTAGGTAGCCAGGGATCCATTCCTCAAAGAATTTTACTGAACGTGTCCCTTCAGAATTTTCCGGGAGTCCCACAACACGAATATTGCATCTGCGCCCTCGATTATCCAAGTCGTCAATGTGCTCCGTCATTTCGCACACCTGTTTCTCAAGTGCTTTTATCTTAGTGTCCATAAATGTAGTTGAAGTTTCCACTGCAGCAATTCTTCCTTCTGCCTCAACAACACGTTCCACAACCCTCTGTATTTCAGCTGAATGGCCTGCTATTGCTTCCAAGACCGTTCTTATCTCAGCATCGATCACTTTAGTAATGTTATCAGTCATCTTTTGAATCACCAGGTCCATTGTGCCTGGATCCGCAGTGGTGTTAGCTTCGCTAACGTTAGCTAGCTCCTCATGCACATCCACAGGGGTGGTGGTTTTGGTCGATTTCTTAGTAGTTCTATTGGGCATGTTGTCTGAGATTTTTGCGAAATAGCTGTCAAGACTCATTATATGGTAACTTATTTAGCCAATTCTACCACTTTTTCAAGCTAGGAGATCAATGTAAAAATATAAATTTACGAATGCCACGAGAGCTCGCTGAAACACCGTGTTCTCTCTACGGCGCCATTTTGTCCCCCAGTGTGGAAATTTAAAAGTGAACAACGTTCTGATGCTTGCTAGCTAAAGTCGGGAGGAAACCCGGAAGCAGCAGTGTGTCTGTCCACGGGCCTATATCAGGTGAACTCTCTTATATATGCTATGGGGGAGTATTGACATTAACTGATGGAGAAAAACAAGAGCATTTTAGCAGTACTGTGAAGGAAAACAATGTTATTTTTGAGTGAGCTCAACAAAACATGAGATGTCAAGATGAGGGAGAGAGTGCAGAGGCATTCATCACGGCTGTACACAAGCTGGCTGAGCATTGTGACTTTGGAGTGCTCAAAGAACTGATAAGAGACAGAATTCTTGTTGGAATAAAAAACAGGAAACTGTCAGAACAGCTTCAGTTGGACTCAGACTTGACACTGGCAAAAGCTATTCAAAGAGTCAGACAAAGTGAATCTGTAAAGAAGCAACAAACATTACTGCACTGCAATGCAGTGGGCGGAGAAACCACTACAAATGTGGACTCCATCAAAAAAAATTTGAATAAAGGAAACAAATTCAAACAAAGTGCACAGACAACATTCAAAGGGAAAAACAAAACATGACAATCCAAGTGAAAAGGGATGCAAAAGATGTAGAGGAGGATGAGAACATGGATGGAAGAACTGTCCAGCCAAGGAGGCTGAGTGCAGAAAGTGTTGCAAAACGGGACATTATGCAGTAATCTATTGTTCTGCTTAAAGCTGTACACACAGTCACACAAGCACAGCCCAACACTGAACCAGAAGACTATGCTTTCTTAGGTGAAGTGTCGTCGGAAGGTGCACATCCGTGGATGGAGAAAATTAATCTGAATGGAGAAATCATCAGCTTCAAACTCGAGGAGTTGGACGGCTAAAACAGAGACATATTTCAAACAGTGTTATGGTAGTCTGGTTAGAACAACCAAGAGGCTATACGGGCCGGGGCACTATCTGCTTGATGTGATATGCTGTAACAGAAAGCTTGATAGCAAAAGGGACAGAACAAGAGGTGTACATTGTAGCAGGACTGACACAACCACTCCCAGGCATACCAGCTATAGAGGCCCTACAGTTACTGCACAGAATCAAAGAAGTGATACATCCAGAGACCATCTTCACCATCTTCACATCTTCTATCCATCCGTCTTTCAAGAACTGGGAAAACTCCAAGATTCATACAAGATAAAGCTCAAAGATGGAACATGAAAACAGTGGTCTTTCAACACCATGACGTGTTCCGCTCCCTATGAGAGAAAAAGTATATGGAGAGCTGGTCAGGATAGCGAACATGGATGCCATAACCAAAGTGACAGAGCCCAAAAAATGGTGCTCCGGAATGGTGGTTGTCCCGAAAGCAAATGGAGACATCAGAGTGTGTGTTGACCTCACACCCCTGAATGAATCAGTGATAAGAGAGCATCTCATTCTTCCAGCGGTAGACGAGACACTTGCAATGTTGACAAATGCAAAAGTCTTCATGAAGCTGGATGCTCGATCTGAATTTTGGCAATCGCCCACTCATTACCTTCATCACACCGTTGGGAGGGTACCACTTCAACAGATTGCCATTTAGCATTTCATCGGCACCCGAGCATCTTCAGAGATGAATGTCTCAAATGTCTGAGAACTTCAAGGGTGTTGTGTGCCATGTTGATGATATTATGGTGTTTGGACGTGACAGACAAGAATACGACAAGAGACTTCATAAAGTACTTCAGAAAATGCAGCTGGAAGGTCTAACACTCCATGAAAAGTGTAACTTTGCCAAGGATAAAATTACAGAACTGGAGCCAGATCCCAACAAGGTTAAGGTCAACAAGGCCTACATGTGTAGTGGATGTTCACAGACTGTTGGGCAACCTTGCTAAAATACTATTTTTCAGAAGCTCAAGTAAGAACTGAGTTCTCCAAAAGCGCTCACTCAGTACTCGTGCACGGTGGAGACGACAATTGCAGCAGACACATCATCATACGGCATAGGTGCGGTGCTGACTCAGAAACAGGGTGACAACACTTGGAGACCTGTGACATACATCTCAAGAGCAATGACTGACACCGAGAAGCGCTATGCACAAGGAATCTCAAAGTGCCAACCAAGAGCCAAGCAATCAGTACAGAGAGCCGCTCATACTTACCTCAGTTCCCGAACGACCGTGACTAAAGGTGGGAATGGACATGTTTTAGTGGAACAAGAAAACGTACCTGCTGATTGCTGACTACTTCTCAGATATATTGAGGTAGCTGAAATGAGAGTGACATCGGCAGAGGCCAACATCAAAGCCAGCCACAGAGTTGAGGAGATGGTAGTTTCAGACAATAGACCTCATGTCTCAGCAGAGATCTTCCGAGTATACTCTCAAGAAAACAACTTCACGCACATCACAAGCAGGCCGCGGTACCCACAAGCAAATAGAGAAGTGGAACGTGCCATACAGACCATAAATAATCTCTGGAAAAGAGACATGGACCATAGCAGAGCGCCGTTGGCAAGCCACATCATTGGAGCATGGATTCTCTCCAGGACAACTGCTTATGGGGAGCCCTCTGCGCACAAGCCTACCACAAACAATAACCAAACTGGATCGCAAGAGGGTGAATGTGCAGACTTTCCCGCAAAATGGATAAGGAAGCAAGGCGGAAGCAAGCAAAGTCCTACAACCAATCACCACCACTCAAGATCACTACCAGAGCTCACATCTGGACACAAAGTTTGGATCACTACAGAACAGGACTCCAGGATCAGTTCTGAGAACAGCCACAACACCGAGATCCTACTTGGCAGAGACTGACAAGGGAGTACTCAGGAGAAACAGAATTCCCCTTTGTCCTACTGGTGATCCCCCAGTGCAAGAAACTTTCACTAGATCAGGCAAGGTTTCAAAAGCTCCAGAAAGGCTGGACTTGTAAAGACCGAAAAGAAACCTGAGTTCAGTATTCTAGAAAATGATTTCTAGGATAGGAAGAGAGAAATGAAGAGGGAAGAGAGAAAGAAAGGGAGAGCGAAAGAGAGAGAGAGAGGGAAAGGCAAAGCTAAAGATTGTACCAAAAGCAGCAGTCAACTTCTAAAGTTATTTGCTCAAGCAGGGCTGTGCTCTCTCTCTCTCTCTCTCTCTCTCTCTCTCTCTCTCTCTCTCTCTCTCTCTCTCTCTCTCTCACTCTCTTTCTCTCACTTAAGGTATAAAGATTGTTCCACCAATTCTGTGCCTTTTGAGTAGTGTAACTTGGTGGGAGAAAAAAACTTGCTCTATTTCACCTAATTTAAAACATTCTGTCATAAAGAGATGTTCAACTTAATAAAAACACCTTTCCCATCTCAAGAGGTTAAATAACAAAATCACTATAGTATGTGCCTATTAAGTGCCATATAAAGTAACAGGGTTGACAATAACAGGGTTGACGACGTCATCTTAAATCAGAATCTCCTTGTGACAGGCATGAATGGAAGCTTGTTGTGTGCAACAGGGAGAGGCAATTGAATGCAAGCTTCACACATTTGTTTCAATTGTTCAAACTTTTCTTGCCTGTCTATCTATGGGTAACAGGGTTGACGTGTTATGCTCAACCCTCTCAGTTTTTCACCACAAAACACCAGAAAATGGCCAAAAAGTGTCGAACCATCTTACCTGCTTTTAAACTATGATTTGAGTGTTCAATGTCTCTTTTGAATAGTTTCACCATATTACAATGAGAGTTCAGTTCACATATACGTTATAACCCTGTTAAATGAGGGACAGGGTTTTTTATTTAACCTTAACATGAATAAATAATCATGTTCAGAAATTACTTTGTCAAAGCAACAAAATAACTAGGGCTTAACAATGATGGTGAAAACTTAGAGACATGTTGGGGTGAAGTGGGTTAAAAATCTTCCTAGAAGTCACAGAGGGTGCACAGAGGGACATGTCAAAATGCCACATTATGTACTTTATTCATATAAAAAAATCTGATTTATAGAATTTCCCATGTGGTCTATAAAAGGGACTTAATTTAATACAGAGGCTTTTAAAAAAGCAATATTTGTGCACATTTTCAAAATATCAAAGGGCATTCATTTTGTGGAACAACCCATAGCCAATTCCTTAACCTACTCTCATACTTCCTTGTTTAATCCAGAAACATTTATTTTTCAAATACAATTTCAAAGTTATTATGTAATTAAAAATTGTGTTTCGCTGCTGTAAACGCCAAAGCGGATAGCTGTTTTCAAAGACCTTGTTTGCCGCTGATGAATTTATTTCCCTTGGATATTGAAGGTAAACACATTAGGCCCGAAAGAATTCAAAACTTGTCTCCGACTATAACGCCTGGGCCTTTTGATTGGCGTGAAGCGTGGAACGCTACTTTTCAGTGGAATCCTATGGGCCGTTCCCCTAATAGCCGACGTCTCCATGCTCCCAGGCAGTGTCAATTATAGGATAATAGGGTGCAGGCGATTGCAATGTCTGTTTATTCAATCCATTTCTTCACACAAGTTCCCATTGGCTTGTTCCTTCCCCCTGCCTGTGTGTGTGTGGTGGTCCTCTGATCCGGCTGACCCTGCCCATGTGTTTTCACTTTCTGCTCTGATCTCGGCTCCGCGACCAGCGGGGGAACCAAATACAAATTGAATAGTAACCATTCACAGGCCACCCTTTTCATAGCACTGTTAGGCCAGCTTTGTCTTTCCCAGGAGGGGCTGAAAGATAGATGGATGTTCAGTGTTTCGTCCCCGCCCCGCAGACCACGACACTCTTTTCTCATTTCCTCGAGTGTGTTCCGACCATTATTGTTGCATATGCAGGGTTTGGAGGCCTAAGTCGGATTCCTGAGAGATGCTGGTTTATTGCAGGCTGTAGAGTAGAATTTGATAGCCATTAAAATCCAGATCACAGTGTCGTCTCCTTCAAAGAATAGCAGGGCTGCAAAACATTGGACTACTAATAAAAATGCTTTAGCATTTACTTAACTTTTAGGCTTTTGTGAAAGCAAGGCATCTCCAGAGAGTGAAATTGACTAAGCTACTTCAGTCTTTAGAAAAAGACAACCAATGGTAGAGCTTGATGGGTGGTGTTTGGGTGGTGTGTGTTTTATTATTTCTGTTAAGGTGACGTTTTCATAAGGCCCATAAGCCTCCCTTTTGAAAGAGAGACCTTTTTCTGTGAAACTCACCGGACAGCAGCAGCTCTGCTTGCAAGTGGCAGGGTATGTTGGTTCAGCTTTTATTGGAAGTTAAAAAGAACCCTTTTGTTTTCACTGGAGTTTGTCCATGTGCAAGCGTTGGTTGATTCTCTACAGACTGAAAACAAGAAGGGGGAGAAAAGTGAATCCAATATTTCACATAAAAAGAAGATAAACTTTCAATTGACTCCATGAATAACCTCCCTAAGATACTGTAGATAAGATGTTGATTTGATTTGGTGATTTGATTTGATTTTGGGGTCCAACAAAAAACGAAAAAGACATTACAGACAAAAGACTTTACAATTTACATACATTTAAGCACATTAACATGTAGTGTGTGTGTTGCATCTATCAGTTACACCTACATGTCAGTACATATACACAAGAACTATGTTACATGGGGGAGAGGTGTTGTGCATAAGATGTTGCTTTATTTAATTTTTTGAAACCAGGTTTGTTGTTCACTTGCGCTATATGAGATGGAAGGGAGTTCCATGCACTCATGGCTCTGAATAATACTGTACGTTTCCTTGAATTTTATCTGGACCTGGAGACTGTGAAAAGACGCCTGGTGCCATGTATGGTGGGGTAAGTGTGTGTGTCAGTGCTGTGTGTCAGTGGACTATGCAAACGATTCGGAATTTTCAAGAAGTGACGCAGTCTGTCTTTCCTCAACTCTTAGCCAAGAGAGATTGGCATGCATAGTATTAATATTAGCTGCAGCTTTAATATGTCATTCTTTGCAGCACTTGACCATATGATTGGACAATAATCAAGATTAGCTACAACTAGAGCCTGCCGGACTTATTTTGTAGAGTGTGGTGTCAAAAAAGCAAAGCATCTCTTTATTATGGACAGACCTCTCCCCATCTTTACAACTATTTTATGTTTTGACAATGACAGTTAACAATCTAAGGTAACACCAAGTAATTTAGTCTCCTCAACTTGTTCAACAGCCACACCATCATTAACAGATTCAGCTGAAGTCTAGAGCTAAGGGAATGATTTGTACAAAATACAATGCTCTTAGTTTTAGAGGTGTCGCCTGGGCCTGTCACCTGGGTTGGGTTTTCCAGTCCTGTGGACGCGATCCACCTCAATCTTCCTGTGGTCCATCTTCAGTTTTTCCAAGATAATTTCCCTCACTTTTTCCTCAAACTCCGTCCAGGTCTCATGTGGAGATTCTGCAATTATGTCCACAACCATGTTGTTCTGCCTTGATTATACCTCGAGATAATCTGATTTCTCCATCATTGTTATCATGGATTCACATACAGAACTGATGTCCTCTCTCAATGGCTTACAGAGTTCTGTCATCTTGCCGTTTTCCTATTTAAACTCATCGTGCTGACCCTTGGAGAACTGCAAGGTGTTCTTCAGGTCCTGGACCTCTCTCGTCAGGCTGTCCATTCTTTTATTAGTTGACTCCACCAGTATTTGGACACAACACTTGAAGCTATTTTCTTGTTTTTGTAATTAATGCTTGTGGAACCATTTTTGTTCGTTTTAAATATCCTTCACCTTTGATAGAGAGACACCACTGTGCTCAATGGTACTCCCACCAGCTTTGGTCTTTGTCATGGTAGCAACGTCTGTTACACTGTTACTCCTCTCAGTTCCAGACAGGGCAGTTCACAGGAAATATTGGAAACAACAACAAACAGCAGGGATCTAGACATCCACAAGTCAGGGACAATCCACAGTCCCAGTCACAATGGCTAACTGTGTCATGGGCTGAGTTAGAGCCCTCAAAAAAACCCTGCTCGCTTGATAGGCAGCTAGGTTGCAGCTAGGCTAGCTGCTACGCCAAGCAGCTCCTCAGACCCGGCAGCCACTGGACAGCCAGCAGTGGCGGTCAGTGCCATTTAAGATGAGGGAGGATGATAAAAAAAATGTATGAGCATGGCATTATTTATATTACAGCATATTGGATACCTGTAATTCATGTTCTATTCACCCAAAATATAATCGATAGATTTTGGCTACTACATAATACTCAAATGTTCCCTATACCCATCATGAGGCTGTTAAAACCTAGCCTACGAATGAAAGTTTACAACGTACAGTAGCAATCAAAAGTTTGGACACACCTACTCATTCAAGGCTTTTTCTGAATTGTTCTTATTTTCTGCCTTGTAAAATAATAGTGAAGATGTCAAAACTATGATATAACACATATGGAATCATGTAGTAACCAAAACAGTGTTAAACAAATCAAAATATTTTTTATATTTGAGATTCTTCAAAGTAGCCACACTTTGCCTTGATGACAGATTTGCACACTCTTGTTGGCATTCTCTCAACCAGCTTCATGAGGAATGCTTTTCCAACAGTCTTGAAGGAATTCCCACATATGCTGAGCACTTGTTGGCTGCTTTTCCTTCATTCTGCGGTCCAACTCATCCATAACCATCTCAATTGGGTTGAGGTCATGTGATTGTGGAGGCCAGGTCATCTGATGCAGCACTCCATCACTCTCCTTCTTTATCAAATAACCCTTACACAGCCTTACACAGCATTGTCCTGTTGAAAAACAAATGATAGTTCCACTAAGCGCAAACCAGATGGGATGGCGTATCGCTGGAGAATGATGTGATAGCCATTCTGGATAAGTGTGCCTTGAATTATAAGTAAATCACTGACAGTGTCACCAGCAAAACATCCCCACAACATCACACCTCCTCCTCTACAATTCATGAACCATAAATGCAGAGATCCTCCGTTCATCCTATGTCTCACAAAGACACGGCAGTTGAAACCAAAAATCTCACATTTGGACTCATCAGACTAAAGGGCAAATTTCTACCAGTCTAATGTCCATTGCTCAGGTTTCTTGGCTCAAGCAAGTCTTCTTCTTATTGGTGTCCTTTAGTAGTGGTTTCTTTGCAGCAAGTCTCCTCTGAACAGTTGATGTTGAGATGTGTCTGTTCCTTGAACTCTGTGAAACATTTATTTGGGCTGAAATTTCTGAGGCTGGTAACTCTAATGAACTTATCCTTTGCAGCAGAGGTAACTATGCCTCTTCCTTTCCTGTGGCGGTCCTCATGAGAGCCAGTTTCATCATAGCGCGTGATGGTTTTTGCGACTGCTCTTGAAGAAACTTTCAAAACTCTTGACTGAGCTTCATGTCTTAAAGTAACGTTGGACTGTAATTTCTTGTTGCTTATGTGAACGGTTCTTGCCATAATATGGACTTGGTCTTTTACCAAATAGAGCTGTCTTCTTATACCACCCCTACCTTGTCACAACACAACTGATTGGCTCAAACGGATTAAGAAGGAAACAAGGCACACCTGTTAATTGAAATGCATTCCAGGTGACTACCTCATGAAGCTGGTGGAGAAATGCCAAGAGTGTGCAAAGCTGTCATCAAGGCAAAGGGTGACTACTTTGAAGAATCTCAAATAAAAACTACATTTTGATTGGTTTAACACTTTTTGGGTTACTATATGATTCCACATGTGTTATTTGATGTCTTCAATATTATTCTACAATGTAGAAAATAGTACAAATAAAGAAAAACCCTTGAATGAGTAGGTGTGTCCAAACTTTGGACTGGTACTCTAGGTACACCTAGGTCGAGAGAAAAGAATTGAGGTGACACATGGACCGACAGTGACAGGGTGTAATCATAAGACTAGACTAGACTACATTACAGCCTTATTCTAAAATTGATTAGATACTTTTCCCCCCTCATCAACGTACACACAATACCCCATAATGACAAAGTGAAAACAGGTTTTTGGAAAAGCAAAACTATTAAAAATAATTTACATAACTATTCAGACCCTTGGCTAAGAGACTCAAAATTGAGCTTGGGTGCATCTTGTTTCCATTGATCATCCTTAAGGTGTTTCTACAACTTGATTGGAGTCCACCTGTGGTAAATTCAATTAATTGGACATGATTTGGAAAGGCACACTCCTGTATATATAAGGTCCCACAGTTGACAGTGCATGTCAGAGCAAAAAACAAGCCATGAGGTCGAAGGAATTGTCCATTTAGCTCTGAGACAAGATTGTGTCGAGGCACAGATCTGTGGAAGGGTACCAAAACATGACTGCAGCATTGAAGGTCCCCAAGAACACAGTGGCCTCCATCATTCTTAAATGGAAAAAGTTTGGAACCACCAAGACTCTTCCTAGAGATGGCCGCCTGAGCAATTGGGAGAGAAGGGCCTTAGTCAGGGAGGTGACCAAGAACCTGATGGTCACGCTGAAAGCACTCCAGAGTTCCTCTGTGGAGGTGGGAGTACCTACCAGAAGGAAAACCATCTCTGCAGCACTCCACCAATCAGACTTTTATGGTAGAGAGGTCAATCGGAAGCACGTGACAGAAAAAGGCACATGACAAAGTGCCAACATAGTCAGCATAGCTAAAGTAACTGACGGGTTTGTAAACCCGCTTACAATCATGCGGTACAGTCAGTAAAGAATTATTTTCATAAAAATTGTATTTAACCTTTATTTAACTAGGCAAGTCAGTTAACAACAAATTCTTATTTACAATGACGGCCTACCAAAGGTAAAAGGCCTCCTGCAGGGACGGGGGGCTGGGATAAAAAAGTAACAAATAAAATAAAAATATAGGACAAAACACACATGGCGACGAGAGACGCCACAACATAAAGAGACCTAAGACAACAACGTAACATGGCAGCAACACGACAACACTGCATAGTAGCAACACAACATGACAACCACATGGTAGCAACACAACATGGCAGCAGCACATGGTTGCAGCACAAAATATGGTACAAACATTATTGGGCAAAGACAACAGCACAAAGGGTAAGAAGGTAGAGACAACAATATATCAGGCGAAGCAGCCACAACTGTCAGTAAGTGTCCATGATTGAGTCTTTGAATAAAGAGCTGTCCAGTTAGTCTTGTTGCAGCTCGTTCCAGTCGCTAGCTGTTTACAGAGTATAGTATAGAGTGCAGTGATGTGTCCTATAAGGAGCATTGGTGGCAAATCTGATAGCTGAATGGTAAAGAACATCTAGCCGCTCGAGAGCACCCTTACCTGCCGATCTATAACTTACGTCTTCGTAATCTGGCATGGGTAGAATGCTCATCTGAATCAGGTTTAGTTTGGCAGTTGTGGTGAAAGAAGAGTGATTACGATAGAGAAAACCAAGTCTAGATTTAACTTTTGCCTGGAGCTCTGATATGTGCTGAGAGAAGGACAGTGTACCGTCTAGCTATACTCCCAAGTACTTGTATGAGTTGACTACCTCAAGCTCTAAACCCTCAGAGGTAGTAATCACACCGGTGGGGAGAGGGGTATTCTTCTTACCAAACCACATGACCTTTGTTTTGGAGGTGTTCAGAAGGGCAGTGAAAGCTTGTTGGACAATAAGAAAGCTTTGTTGTAGAGCGTTTAACACAAAATCTGGGGAGGGGCCCGTTGAGTACAAGACTGTGGCAGTAATTTTGTAAAACCAAAAGCTTACCTTGACTTGTAAAAGTTCCATTGCAACCTATATTCACCCACTCACAAATACAGCCAAAAGTTAGACTATCCTATGTGTTATCATTATGCCTTCATCCATCTAAAAGCACAACAAAATTCCAATGGAAAAATTATGTCAAATAGGAATACAATGTCAGTTATTTTGTTTATTTATACAACAGATGAATGTGTTATCACTGTGCTTCATCTAATGGCAGAACCAAGTGAGCTGGCATGCAGTTGATTACATTAAAAGTGATCAATGCCATTAGAGATTCTGCACATATTATTACAGCAATTTGTGAACATCTCCACAGACCTGTGATAACCTATGCATGCTATCTTGAACAGGCACACTTTACATGATTATTTAAGACATTTATGGTTACAGTAACCACAAAATGTGGTCATGGATGTTAAGGTTGAATGTCACATTAGTTTAAGACTTTTGCACTGTAAACTTTACAGTAATGTACTCTTAAACCAAAGTTTATTTGGAATTTACAGTAACAAACTGCCCAATATGTATGGTCTATTTTAGTTGAATCCTGGGTTGAATTGAAACAATAGCTGTTGAATACTTAGCAAATGCTATGTAGACCTAAATAGCATCATTGATGATACAGTATATGAGTTAAATTATGGCCACAGTCATTCTTACAATAGCACATTGGTAATTGTCAGTGACAAATATCAAAGCTAAGATGTGCTGGGCTGGGCAAGGTCTGTCTATGTTAACATTTGTTTACCATGATGGCATAATCCTGTGGTTGAAATTTCACCCTCAAAACAACAATTGATGGCTTTTTTCAAATCCAATGTATATGTCTAACCCCCAGGAGTTCCGATTCGATCTCCCATTAGACAGATCTGCAAGCGTTATAATGTCAAAATACGATGAGCAACTATGTTCATTTATTCCATTACGGACGGATTGTACGTCTAAAAATGGTCTAAAGAAAAATATACAATCTTTATTTTCCGGTAACTTATACATTTTTATTTAATCCTATTTTGTAAGTACCTACCGGCCTTAACTGAAAATAGTTGCTCAGCAACACTCCATATTTTTTGAGTAATTAACGTATTTAGACATTATAACGCTTGCAGAGTTGTCTAATGGGAGTTTGAATCGGAGCTCCCTAGGCCTTAGAGAGGAGACACGTTATACTCATAAATCTGTAACATACAGATACTGGGGCAGGGTACGCCCACAACATTCCAACACAGAAAAGCTGCCTTTTAACATACATAATTAAACATTTTGGAAGGTAAACTATTTCACTCATATTGTAAGTAGTTATAGGTGTAATTTCATAGAAATCTGGAAACACTAGACAGTTACTTTTAACACCCTCTTTGAAACCAGAAAGTAACCTACACAATCTCAGATGGTACATGTTGATTGGCAGTAGAAAAAAAGTGTTCTACAGATATGTAAGGGTGTAATGTGATTTCTAAACTCTTTTCCTCACCGTGAATCCTTTTTGGAACCTCTTTATTGGTATAAAAACACATCCATCACCTGTTTAGCATTAAACTTTCACACATTTTTCCTCTCTTCTTTTCTCCCTTAAATGATTCTTGTAAACTCTGTTTGGTTTACTTAGCCTGGCTTTCATTGCGGCCGTTTTGCACGGTTTACCTTTGTTTAGTTTATTAACCCAGGGGATTACTTAACCTAAACATCCCTGTCGAATACTTTGGCTTTGGGTTTCAACGTTTTTAACAAAATTCGTTTTCTTATGTCGTTGAAAGTGACAGGGGGTGAGGGTGTCAGAGTTTATGGTCCGCGTTTACAAACCGTTACGGTTGTCAACCGGGAATAACAAATCGAATAAGTGACATGTTAATCAAAGAAACATTTGTGAAACATTCTGCTTATTTGACTGGGATACCACACATAGCGCTCAGATCAGGATCTGTAATATTAAAGCCAAATCTAATAGTGGTTTACAAAAAATGAATCTTACACAATTAAGTTGGAACTTGACTATTTTATTTATTGTTTCATTCTCAAACCTTGTAAAAATTACGCGATGAAATAAGGGAAGTTGTCAGGGTGTATATTTTCATTAATTCAGACCTAGTACAATTTGTTAAATAATGTTATAATATTTACAATAAAAATAAAACCTGTAGCAAAATTAATACAATTAAACCCTAAAGATGTATCTTTCCCATTTTCCGTGGTTCAATAGTTACTGTCTTAAATATCAATATGATTCACTTCTTCCTCCAATATCACTACAGAGCTTCATCAATTCCGACAGCACATGCCTGGAATCCCCATAGGAATAGGCTTAAACAAATAAAGGCTTAAAGTGGCATTACAGAAAAGGCACTGGGTCTAGGCAAAGACAACATGTTCTTGCACTGAGAGTCACTGAGAGTCAAGTGAGACCGTCCTCATTTACAAACCCCCCAAAAATATCCCCTGAAATAACTGCAGTGGTGCTTCTGGTGGGTGACTGACTTAGACTCTTGGTTCCCATGCTCCACCAACATTGTTATGCTGCTTCTCCAGCTGCAGAGTGAGGCAAGGAAGCAGTGAGGCAGGGAGGCACTCATGGGTGGTCCGCCTGGCCAGGCCCCACATGGTTTTCACTCCTCCTAGTGTTCTGTGGTTTGTACCCTTACATCTGATAGCAGTGGCTTTCAGCAGGGACTAGCTGGCGGTGAGCGCTTTTATTTTGGGACATGAATAAGGACAAAAAAACATCCAACGGCTGATGGTTTAAGTCGACACTGGCTGGAGCTGTTTACTTGTTCTTTCACCTTGCCCGGTGTTCACAGGTAGTAGTCACATTTCACAATGATTTGCCATACATTGGAGACGATTAGTATAAGATGACTACTCAAAGCCATAGTTTATTTCAGTGGGGAATCATTTCTATAAAAGAGATGATTGAAAACTCCTCTTTGATTTGTTCTCAGTATTCTAACCACTTTCAAGTGAGGCACAATGCCATTTTAATATTGTCTCTTAGTGATCACAGCTAGCATCTGATCTCTCATGCACACCATAGTTCATCTTAAATATTGCCTCCGTGCAGATCAGTTCATATGTACTGTTGGCTTGGGAGAGTCTCTCATACATGAACTGTAACCCATGTCTTCCATACGAGATCACTAATCAAGTTTGCACGGCCAGAAGGTTTTTGCAACGCGAATGACATAATTATTTCAAAATTGACTCACCAATCATCATGTCAGCATGAAAAGGACTGTCTCTGGTGGATCATTTAAGTTTAAATCAAATGATCCTCGAAGCGCACAAATGCACACTTACATTTAAGAGGTTACCTTGAGACCTAAGTAACCACCGTTTATGGAGTCTCATACCCTCACAGCCTAATCTGCAGAAGCTTCCAGACACAATTTGCTTCCTAATAAGATTTTATGGGAATCATCTAGAAAGCAGAGCCTACAGATGTTGGGGTTGGGGCTGTAGGGCCTTCGAGTGTGGTCCTCTACTTCTCACTACAGACATTGGGCCTTTCATCCTCTACACAGTTCTCTTCAGCAGAGAGGCCAGGAGCAATGATCCCTTTTACCCCGAACCACACACGTACAAAGATGAGGTCAGTTGTAATGTCACAGCAAATTGTCCTTCATTTTGCCAGAGAAAAGGGGACTTACGAAAGGAAATTAACTGAGGTAAAAACACTAAATCATGCGTATTAGAGTTAACATCCATTAGTTCTAGGATATAGAAGGGGGAAAAAACTACTGGTATTGTGATCCCTCTTCAAATGTAAGGTATTAATTACCCCATGGAGATGAACTTGATGAGAATAATCAAATATGTTCTTGAATTTAACTGAAGTAATCTCACTCGCACAAACACATTTGCACGCCCGCAGTTGCCTACGCATAACAACCATGCACACACCAGTTAGATTAGGTCAATCAGATCAATGTATTAAGGATGTTGTTTACATGCTGTCATTCCCACCCACTCTCACCACCCTACAGTGCGTCCCTACATTCTTCGAAAAAAGGGTTCCAAAAGGGTTCTTTGGCTGTCCCGATAGGAGAACCATTTTTGGTTCCAGGTAGAACTCTTTTTGGTTCCAGATATGACTATTTTGGGTTCCATATAGAACCCTCTGGGGAAACCCTTTCCGCCAGAGTTATATCTGTAACCAAAAAGGGTTCCTCAAAGGGTTCTCCTATGGGTACAGCCAAATAACCCTTTTATGTTCTAGATAGAAAAAAGATTTGAGTAGTAGTAGTCTCGGCCTGGCCGGTACCCTCTCTCAACTGGGATTCTCTGCCTCAAACCCTACTACAGGGGCTGTGTCACTGGCTTACTGGTGCTCTTCCATGCCGTCCCTAGGAGGGATGCGTCACTGAGTGGGTTGAGTCACTGACGTGATCTTCCTGTCCGGGTTGGCGTCCCCCCTCGGGTTCGTGCCGTGGGGGAGATCTTTGTGGACTATACTCAGCCTTGTCTCAGGATGGTAAGTTGGTGGTTGAAGATATCCCTCTAGTGGTGTGGGGGCTGTGCTTTGGCAAAGTGGGTGGGGTTATATCCTGCCTGTTTGGCCCTGTCCGGTGGTATCATCGGACAGGGCCACAGTGTCTCCCGACCCCTCCTGTCTCAGACTCCAGTATTTATGCTGCAATAGTTTGTGTTTGGGGACTAGGGTCAGTCTGTTATGGCTGGAGTATTTCTCCTGTCTTATCCGGTGTCCTGTGTCAATTTAAGTATGCTCTCTCTAATTATTTCTCTCTCTCTCAGAGGACCTGAGCCCTAGGACCATGCGTCAGAACTACCTGGCCTGATGACTCCTTGCTGTCCCCAGTCCACCTGGTTGTGCTGCTGATCCAGTTTCAACTGTTCTGCCTGTGGTTATGGAACCCTGACCTGTTCACTGGATGTGCTACCTCATCCCAGACCTGCTGTTTTCAACTCTCTAGAGACAGCAGGTGCGGTAGAGATACTCTGAATGATCGGCTATGAAAAGCCAACTGCCATTTACTCCTGAGGTGCTGACCTGTTGCACCCTCTACAACCACTGTGATTATTATTATCGGACCCTGCTGGTCATCTATGAACATTTGAACAACTTGGCCATGTTCTGTTATAATCTCCAACTGGCACAGCCAGAAGAGGACTGGCCACCCCTCATAGCCTGGTTCCTCTCTAGGTTTCTTCCTAGGTTCCGGCCTTTCAAGGGAATTTTTCCTAGCCACTGTGCTTCTACACCTGCATTGCTTGAGGTTTGGGGTTTTAGGCTGGGTTTCTGTACAGCACTTTGTGACATCGGCTGGTGTAGTAAGAAGGACTTTTATAAGTACATTTGATTGATTGATACTACTACTCCTACTACTACTGTAGCCCTCCACAAGAAACATTGCACTTCAAAGGACATCCCTTAATTAAAAGAACATGTTTCTTTAAAGGTTTCCTTACCACACAAATCATAAAAAAGCATCAGAAGCAGACAGAAAATTGTGCCTTACACTTGTTGACAGGTTAATACAGCACGTATTGTCATCCTTGAATGATGCATCGCTAGCGTGAGTGTGACACATTCCCCCATCCGTCCATACTGTTTGTATTAAGCAGATTACTTTTTTTACAAGCTGACGATGGTTGTTTCCATGGTTTAGTATGGTTGTTTGCCACCCTTGTCACCTTAGCTTGGACACAAGCAACATCAAAACTAATATAGCTGCATATCCCGTGTAGCTCAGTTGGTAGAGTGTGGTGCTTGCAATGCTAGGGTTTTGGGTTTGATTCCCATGGGGTACCAGTGTGAATAAAGTATGAAAATGTATGTACTAACAACTGTAAATCAGTCTGGATTAAAGTGTCTGCTAAATGACTAACATTGACATTTCAATAATCAAAAAAGTATTCCTCTCATTGCTTCCTCTCTGTCATATGCTCTAAACTAAAAATACAATATATATATATATAATATGGCGGGTGCCTTTTGGGAAGACTTTTTGTATTCCAGTTCTTTTGAATGAAGAGTGGACTAAGGAAAGGAAACTAGGAAAAGTCGTTGCTTTATAATTTTAGACTATTGAGATACATCCCTGATGTCAAGACTCATCTGTAATTTGTGTTATGGTGGATGGTGGCCCCTTGTTTTTACAAGTGGTCACTGATAGAGATTGCCTCTCTGGTCACTGCGGGGAGTTCTGAGGGGACACAGTTGACTTCTCAGCTTCTCTGCATTAGCCACTGTAAGCTTTACTTCAAGTGTGTCTCTGCTGTGAGTTTCATTGAGTGAAATGAAATGGGTATGAGTGGTGGGTGTGGGAGACAACTCAGAGCAACCTTTAACTATAACTTCCTCTGCTCAAGACAGAGAGAGCGAAAGGTAAAACGGTGAGACGACCTATTAGGTGTGTGCGGGTGTTTGTAAGAGAAAGCATTGTGGGTATGTGTAGGCATGCTCACAAATGTGCATGTGCCTGATTTCAAAGAACAAAGGAAGCTAAATGAAATATAAGCCTTGAGAAGCAAAGCTGACAAAACATACCAGGCCCAGGTGGTTAATGGGCCAGAGGGATGACCAGTTGACCAGCCAGAAGCATCATAGAGGACTCCGTTCTGGGTCTTACGTCACAATTGGCTCCCTATTCCCTATGAAGGGCACTACTTTTTACCAGGGCCCATAGGGCTCGAGTCAAAAGTAGTGCACTATGTTTTTGGATTATGGTACCATTTGGGACAGACACCTGGGGTGCCCTCTCCCGTGCAGGCCCATCTGCTAGATATTACACCCCATCAGAAGATCTTGTGTTTGTCCAACACGTGTTATGGATGGGTGGTCTTGAGATAACACAACACGAGGCCCACGGTGTCACTCAATTACTGAGGGTATCTGTCTTTATTTTACTTTTCTTTGTTTTATTCTTCATAAGAACTCCTGCCCATCTCAACATGTATACTGACTAATCCATAAGGAGATTACATGAGTAGATGTATGAAGTCAGCCCATCACCTGACTTTCCCTGCCCAATATGTTTATAAATGAAGGATGTTCTTATTATAGCTGTGTGGCGGGCCAAGCAAGGATTCATAAAAACACTTTGTAAAACCATTTTAGTTCATATTGGTTCACACTTGTTCACTTTGTCAGGCCAATTCTCCCATATCAAGCCAATTCTCCCATATCACACAATGCAGAAAACCCAAAACAAATGTGTAACAAAAACAAAACATGCATGCATACATACTTCTTTTTTTGTTATTTTGTGAAAGGCTAAATCTCTGTTAAAAAATGCGCTGACCAATATAGGAAGTCATTCATGGCAGATATTTTCCCGATTCGTCTCTGGCATTGTTTTTCTCTGGTTAAGCAGAGTTTTTCTTTGGTCTTCAGCTGTGTCCAACAAAGTTATGTTCGTATGTTGTTTGCAATGCATTTGAGTAATTACTTCAAAAAGTAAGATCAACTAACTAAATAAATGTGCCAATGAAGGTGGCGCCATTTATTTGAAAGTTCCGACCCAACTTTGCTATTTTGTGATTATTTTGGTGTTTATTTTGACTTTACCTTCACAAAATGTATGCGCTATAATTTCTTAAAATAATTGACAACTTTGAATATCAGGTCGCTAGTTACTTTAATACCTCAATTCTAGCTTCAACTTCGACTCTTACTATAATTCCGCACCCAATTTTCAGGGTTTCCAATAGGATACGCTTGTGTTGCGAGATTAAGGGGAAGGGAAAACCAGCAAATTAGACCATGAATCTGTACTCCTGCTTTCTGTTAATAAGCAGAAGCTCAAACAGGAATTACCCGTGACTCTCTTCTTTGAGAAATTGACATCAGAATCAGAGATTATACTACAGGACTGCTTTGCTAGCGGTGATTGGAATATGTTCCCGAGACGCCGATGACAACATTGACGAGTTAACCACATTCACTGACTTCATTAGGAAATGCATTGGTGACATTGTCCACACAGTGATGGTTCGCTGCTTCCCCAATCAAAAGCCTTGGATTAACACAGAGGTTGGCGCTAAACTAAGGTTGGCCATCGCAGACAACTCTGAGGCTACGGCTGAGGACAGAAACAAGTACAAGAAGTCTCGCTATGACATCTGCAGATTCATCAAACGAGCAAAAGGACAATATAACAATAAGGTAGAATCATATTACACAGGTGCCGATGCCCCCCCCACCGGTATGTGGCAGGGGCTACATTCCATTACCTATTATCACAGAAGACCCAGCTATGATCTGTCCAACTATGCCGCTCTAGCAGCCGCCAATAACACTGTGTCATGCGTCGTTTTCAACCTCTCCTTGTCCCAGTCTGTAATCCTCACATGTCTTAAGCTGACCACCATCATTCCTGTTCCCAAGAACTTTAAGGCTTCATGCCACAATGACTACCGCCCTGTAGCACTCACATCTGTAATCATAAAGCGCTTTGAAAGGCTGGTTATGCCATACGTCAACCGCATCATCCCAGACACCCTAGACCCACTCCAATTTTCATACCACCCCAACAGATCCATAGACAACGCAATCTCAGTTGCACTCGACACTGCCCTGACCCACCTAGAAAAGAGTAATACCTATGTAGGAATGCTAGGCTACGCACTACCCAAACACCATCATCAAGTTGGTGTTTGATGGCGGTAGTAGGCCTAATCCAATGATAAAGGCATATTGCTTGCGCTTTTTAAAATGATTTGTGTCATGCTGTTGACGGTAGGTGCAGTTGATTCAGAAGCCCTACTCATGGGTAAGCAAAGTCTTCCCATTGTGAACCATTTCATGTGTCTGAAAATCCCCTCTACCAGCTGACCAGGAGATCTGTGGCTAAATGGAGTGTGTCTATTGCGCTGGCCAATCAGATAGCTCAAATCACCATGTCTACAGAGCTTCCACGAACCCCGGCCACAGCAAAGTTTGATACTAGCCCGAGTAAGATTCAATCACTTTGAAAACCATGGCCACAGAGAGACTGTCAAAGAATACAGCAAAGAGCTGTTGTGTTTTTATACGTGAGTTCATGTTAAATGTTTTATTCAGCAAGGTCACTGATTTTATTCAACTCTATTACAAAAAATAAAACACGCTTCTCTACTACTTCCAGCGCTGCAGCTGCAATGAATGAGTAGCCAAGTGTATTGATAGCCCTGTGTTTTTATTATTATTAGCTGCTCGTCGTGTCTATTTTAATATCTAGGAAAATGTTGCTTTCTCTGGTCATAAGAACAACATGAATTTGTGCTTGAGGCAGATGTAGTACGACTTGAGTTTCGCCATCAGGTGGAAGAGGTGTCCCCTCTTTCTGGTCAGTCTCACGAGAGGAAAGGAAGGAGAGAGCAGGGACCGTGAGAGAAGGACCCTCTGCTGTTCTCTCCCTGTCTCCATTGACACTAATGCCGTGTTCAAAACAACTGGTAACTCGGATATCTCAGACTTCAGTGTGTTCAAGACAACTGGGAACTCGGGGGAAAAAAACTAGATTCACCTGGGAAGAATCGTTTGGAACGGTCAGCCAACTCGGAATTCCAAGACGGAAACTCTGGCATTTTTCTAGACCTCCGATTTTCCGACCTGAAGATCACTGACGTCATGACTTGACGAGATCCCAGTTGGCTTGAAAGCACCATGACCATCGGATGCAGCTACCATCAGTCCAGTAAAATAAAAAAGCTATTTGCTATTTCAATTGATGCTCAACTATGCCTTGCAAGTGCTACACCAACTGATCTAATTTGTAATCAAAGCCTGAGTTTTGAAATATAATATGGTCTGAGATGAATAATATTGGCAGGCCAGGAATATAGCCAATATGCTATGATAATGTATTAGGCCTACTGCACAAACCCCATTCTTACAGAATTGTTTTTATTAGGTTAATGTTACCTTTTTAAAGTCATGTTTAAAAATAATTTTGCTTTTTGACTGCAAAAGTGATCTTGAATCAAAAAAGGTTGGTGACCACTGCTCTACATGCATATACATTCACATACAATCATCCACTGCTGTTTATCATATATCCTGATGCCTAGCCACCTTAACCCAATACATACAGTTGAAGTCGGAAGTTTACATGCACCTTAGGCAAATACATTTAAACTCAGTTTTTCACAATTCCTGACATTTAATCCAAGTAAAAATTCCCTGTCTTAGGTCAGTTAGGATCACCACTTTATTTTAAGAATGTGAAATGTCAGAATAATAGTTGAGAGAGTGATTTATTTAATATTTTTATTTCTATCATCACAATCCCAGTGGGTCAGAAGTTTACATACACTCGATTAGTATTTGGTAGCACTGCCTTTAAATGATTTAACTTGGGTCAAATGTTTCGGGTAGCCATCCACAAGCTTCCCACAATAAGTTGGGTGAATTTTGGCCCATTCCTCTTGACAGAGCTGGTGTAACTGAGTCAGGTTTGTAGGCCTCCTTGCTCGTACACGCTTTTTCCGTTCTGCCCACAATTTTTCTATAGGATTGAGGTCAGGGCTATGTGTTGGCCACTCCAATACCTTTACTTTGTTGTCCTTAAGCCAATTTGCCACAACTTTGGAAGTGTGCTTGGGGTCATTGTCCATTTGAAAGACCCATTTGTGAGCAAGCTTTAACTTCCTGACTGATGTCTTGAGATGTTGCTTCAATATATCAACATTATGCCATCTATTTTCTGAAGTGTCCCTCCTGCAGCAAAGCACCCCCACAACATGATCCTGCCACCCCCGTGCTTCACGGTTGGGATGGTGTTCTTTGGCTTGCAAGCCTCCCCCTTTGTCCTCCAAACATAACGATGGTATTTATGGCCAAACATCAGACCAGAGGACATTTCTCCAAAAATAACAATCTTTGTCCCCATGTGCAGTTGCAAACCGTAGTCTGCCTTTTTTTATGGCGGTTTTGGAGCAGTGGCTTCTTTCTTGCTGAGCGGCCTTTCAGGTTATGTCGATATAGGACTCGTTTTTACTATGGATATAGATACGTTTGTACCTGTTTCCTCCAGCATCTTCACAAGGTCCTTTGCTGTTGTTCTGGGAATGATTTGCACTTTTCACACCAAAGTATGTCCATCTCTGGGAGACAGAGAGCGGTGTGACTGCTGCGTGGTCCCATGGTGTTTATACTTGCGTACTTTTGTTTGTACAGATGAGTGTCGTACCTTCAGACATTTGGTAGCTTGCTCCCAAGGATGAACCAGACTTGTGGAGGTCTAAAAAAAATCTGAGTTCTTGGCTGATTTAATTTGATTTTCCCATGATGTCAAGCAAAGAGATGCTGAGTTTGAAGGTAGGCCTTGAAATCCATCCACAGGTACACCTCCAATTGACTCAAATGATGTCAATTAGCCTATCAGAAGCTTCTAAAGCTATGACATCATTTTCTGGAATTTTCCAAGCTGTTTAAAGGCACAGTCAACTTAGTGTATGTAAACTTCTGACCCACTGGAATTGTGATACAGTGAATTATAAGTGAAATAATCTGTCTGTAAACAGTTGTTGGAAAAATTACTTTTATCATGCACAAAGTAGATGTCCTAACCTACTTGCCAAAACTACGGTTTGTTATCAAGAAATTTGTGGAGTGGTTGAAAAATAAGTTTTAATGACTCCAACCTAAGTGTATGTAAACTTCAGACTTCAACTGTATCTACCGCTATCACTCCAGTATCCCTACACATTGTAAATATGGTATTGGAACTGACCCCATACTTACTTCTGCTGTTCTTATTTTCGTTCTACCTCGTGTTATTTTTAGTACTACATTGATATTGATTACTGCATCGTTGGGTTTTTAGCTTTCAAGAAAGGCATTATACTGTACTTGTGCATGTGACATTAAAACTTGATATACAGCAGAAAGGTTTCTTGGGCCTGTGAGTCCATTACAACATGTTTGCATAGAACAGCCACACTAGTCCGTAGGACATCTAATTTATTGTGGGGTGAATGGGTGAGCTCTTTTCTTGTTGTTTCTTGAGAAACACATCGACAATGACAAGGACTTAGACCACAACCATCTTTTTACTGATGTAATCCTTGTGTAACCCTTCGCCAGGGAGCCAGAACTGGGGGTGGAGGGGTCAAGGGTTGGAGGTTGAGGGTCGGAGGCGGTGGTGTGGGTGGTGGTGGTTTTGGTGAAGCTGGGGATCGATTGGATGGGCTGGGAGAGACAGACACACAGATCATCCCTATTAATTTACTGAGGCTAATCACAGTAGATTTCCTTTGACAAGAGAGATTACAAACACAGATTGGGGCTGGACAATGGGGATTTGGCTGTCATGCAATGTCTTCACATTGCAGGGAGGACAAAAGGCTGAATCAAACAAGAGGAATGTGTGTGTGTGTGTGTGTGTGTGTGTGTGTGTGTGTGTGTGTGTGTGTGTGTGTGTGTGTGTGTGTGTGTGTGTGCGTGTGCGTGTGCGTGTGCGTGTGCGTGTGCGTGTGTGTGTGTGTGTGTGTGCGTGCGTGCGTGCGTGCGTGCGTGCGTGCGTGCCTGCCTGCCTGCGTCCATTCATGTGTGTGTATGTGTACCACCTTTTGGACAGCGTGCTGATGGGGAGTACAGGGGGGGGGTCAGGGACCCTCAGAGCACAAAGCTCAGGCATCCCACGGGTCTGCTATGACACTAGACAGTGATCAACATGTGCATTGACCATTGTGAAGGCCCATAATGGGACCAAAGAGCTGTGTTTACTTTTAAAAGGGCCTATTTGAAATGGAAGATGTTCACCAGGGGTAAAGACAAGAGGTGGGCGGCCATGGGGGGTGTTAAGGGAACCTCTGACAGTGCAGGACAAGACAAGACAGAGACTTGTTGTAGGGCTATCAGCAACACTCAAGTCGATGGTACTTGTGGGAGTTTATCATTAGGCCTTAGGAGTATGTCCTTTTCCTATATGGCCAGGTTTATGATTGTGAAGTGGCCCGCACTTAAGGCTTCACACTTTTCAACTGGAAAAAGAGTGCCTGTTTTTCTGTCGTACTTTACTGTTCTCTGAAAATAACATACATTTTGGAGAGATATTTTTCTGGAGATGAGACCTATTTTCAAAGTGTTGGTCTTAACTTGAGACATTTGAACTCTTGAGAGAATATCTCGGGCATTGTCCTCTCAGGGAATACCATGTCTGAAACACACACAGACACACAGACAGACAGACAGACCGCCCGCCCGCCCGCCCGTCCGTCCGTCCATCCGCCCGTGAGAAAGAGAGGAATTAGGTCTCAAGCCACCAACCGCATGGAAAGCTCATAACTCAATGAGACAGGCATGGCCATAGTGGTTTCTATGATATAGATGACTTTCACAGAGACAAAATTATCACATGCCAAAAGAAGCTTATATAGTGCGAATATACTATATTGAATGAGCTGGAAGGTTCCAGAAGGCTTGCGTTGGTGGTCTAATTAATGCTGCATTACATTTACAGACCTCATATAATAGGACCTAGTTATGATTCTGAGGTTGTCATGATAGTCAGCCTCAGACTCACCCACAAAGCCACTCTAGACATTCTTTCACCCCCCCCCCCGATGGATGCCTTTTAGTACTTTCTTTAAAGCCACAGTCGGTAAGATTTCTATTCATTTAAATTGATTAAATAAAAGTACCCCATTGATTTAGAAGAATATGGCTTATAAATACCTTCAAGTGGCAATCAGCAGTTGGAACAATGACAAAGCGCTCTGCCCAGCCCTGTTTTAGTAAAAAGTTGAGGAACATAGCTATGGATTCAAGGACTGGCCAATCCATGATATCAAAAATATACTTTTAATCATGTTTTGAAGTTATATAGTATTTATTTACATTTACTTTTGTGCAAACATTGGAGCGAAACAAAATCATAGTTTGGGTTCTGATTGGGTACAACAGTTAAAACTAAGCTCATGCGGCATTTATGGGTACATTGCATTAATTCAGAAGTCCAAAAATGGATGAAGCAACCGCAGATTGCCCCATTAATGAGGTGTTTAAACAACCTATTATTCCATTGCTTATGTTTTGGTTGGCAGCCCACATATTCTGTGGATGCAGGAATTGCAGAGTGTGGCTTTAATGCTCATGGAGAACTGACTTGGATGAAGTCTGTGCAATCAACCTGAATCGCCATGCAGCGGAGCAGAATTAAGAGGTATGATCAGACTCTGCAGGGAGCAGTTCCTGAATGACGAGGGGCCATTGAGGGAGGTACCCTACTTCCTACTTATTGCAATCACATGACTTAATAGACATACTTTGATTCGTTGCACGATTGTCAGGCAGACCAATAGAGAACAGGCTGGGACGGCAAACATGTTGGATCTGCAAAAGTGTTACCATGAATGATAATAATGCAAAACTGTGCTAATAGTGGCGTACGGTGGGATATGTTATATCCCTCATTTAATTTGATGGTGGATTCTGTGTCTAGACTCTAGAGTGAGACTCTCTGTGGATCAGTTCAGGGTTCTATGTTCCATCCCCTCTGTATGGATCCATTCATCTATTCTTCATTTGTTTTCTCCTCCTTTCTTCTCCTCTTATCCCTCTCTTTCATATCGACTGACTGTGGGCCATATGAGACGTTTGATAGTAATTTCCATGTAACATCTTGAACAAGTCTGTGAAAGCAAAACTGCCGGGCTTGTTTTTTTCTTCCTGTCCACGCTTTAGAGGCAGTATTTCCCTGCCTGCCACCCGGGACCACCAAAGATGTGAGCTGTTTGAAAACAGTTCCTCAAATCAATTACAATCTCTCACCCAGTCTGAATGAATATCCTCTACTCATCAGTGAGGAGTTTCTCTCGCTGTCTGACATCTACCATGGAAAGCACATACGAGTTTTTTTTATTTTGTATTTGTGTCTGTTTGTGCGTGTGAGCACGCACGTCAATGTGCTGTGTGTGTGTAAGCGTGCATGCGAGTAAGTACACGAGTACATATGTGTGTATAGCTTAACACATGAAACTATCCACACAGCTCTTTAGCTCTATATAGCATCATCACATTAACAAAGAGAACAAATGAACTTTACAAAATGACTAAATGTAATGTGACTGAACATAACCTCTGGTTGTATACAGGTCAGAACCTCTCACAGGAATTTGGAGCGTTCACATTTTTAGGATAACTCACTTATCAGTGAAAGTTGGAAGTGAAACATCTGAACCTATGAGCCCCATAAGGAACTTCTCAGCTCAAACACAGCTCCATCACATCTAATACTTTAATTCTCACGGTTACAGAGAAAAATATGGTGTCTCGAAAAACACCATGCGAGAAGAAGAAGAGAAGGTAAGAAGAAAAGGACGATGTAGAGGAGGTGGAGGGTCACGACTGTGGTGCCTTGAATTAAACAGCTGAAGATTCTTTTGAAAGCCCAGTGCATATAAAAGCCTGCCATCAACACGTATAATCTCTTAGCTGAGCCCATTGAAAGCTGGGTCTTGGGGGTTAATTCACCAATCGCTCCGCGTTTGAATCAACTCTAGACTCACATTGAGATGAAAGGCCGTGTAGTCCCGGGACCGAGGGCTGCAGCTCTGGGGCCCGCTGAGCCAGGACGACTGGGGCTGATTATTGCATGTTCGTCTGGTCGGACCTCCATCGGGACAGGGAAACTGAAAAGAAAAACAATAATTAGAGATAATTGCTTGTGTCCAAACACGAGCGTTGAAGCCCTCATCCCCCCTCCTCCCTCCATCCCCCTTCTTCTCCCTTCTTCTCCTTTGGTAGTATGTGAGGTGGAATGAAAAGGACACCCCCCTGTTTGGACAGCTGGGCAGGCGAACATAATTTGTGACAGCTGAACTGAAACGTCTTTAACCATGAAGGGAGTAGAGAGAGAGAGAGAGGAAGAAGAAGGAAAGAGAGAAAGAAGAAGGAGAGAGAGAGAGAGAGAGAGAGAGAGAGACAGAGAGAGAGAGAGGAAGGAAGGAAGGAAGGAAGGAAGGAAGGAAGGAAGGAAGGAAGGAAGGAAGGAAGGAAGGAAGGAAGGAAGGAAGGAAGGAAGGAAGGAAGGAAGGAAGGAAGGAAGGAAGGAAGGAAGGAAGGAAGGAAGGAAGGAAGAGAACCAGTTCAAGATAAAAATAGAGACGTAAGGAAGAGAGAAAAGAGAGATGTGTAGGGGAGACAGCAGAGAGAGAAGTAGGGGGGTATGGGAGCGCTGGGGTTGGACACGCATCATAAACTAGCAGGAGAGTGTGGATTTGAAGCCATCCGCAAAAACGGTAGACTGGAGACCAGCTCGACATCAAACGCTGTGCAATTGGAAAATAGCTAAATATTTAACGATAGAACGCCGCTGAACATGGTGTCATGCCAGGTTTGACGCATTGGGTTAATTTGCTGCTCCCTTCACCTCCTGGTGGTCGCGGGGTCAAGCTGAACTCAGAATGAGGCAGCCAAAATCATGTCACTCTGGGGAGGCAGGTCAGGGGTCAACGCTGAGAGTCCCAGTATGTAGGCCAAAACAAGGACCATATGTGAACGGATACACATTTTAAACAAATATAACTCCAGATTTTCCACCCCTTCTCCCTGCGGCCCTTTCACTCCCCACCCTCCACCCCCCACATGTCGACCCACCACAAATATTCTGCTCTAATTCAATAAAGTCATAAATACCTCTGTAATGGTAAATTGACATATGTTGGCAGTGTGCCCTAGTCAATTCACAGTGGCAGAAGTTTTCCCGGAGGGAAAATATTACCACAAACACAGGATTATTTTAACAAAATAACCCTGCTTCCAAAACCTCCCGTGTTTACTTTTCTCCTCAAACCCAATTTCTGTTCATTTGAAATGTGGTACTGACTATTGTATTTACCCATAGGGAGGGATGGAAATGGCATGGGAAGTTAGTCATGTGACTGATGCTGATGGAAGTTGCTATAGGCTAGATAAGCAGGACTCTCAAAGCGTTTAAACTACTGTTAAACCTAATTCTCACTATATCCCAATAGAGATTTCATGAGTTGTTAACTGATTCTTCCAGTTTTTGATAGCCTAATAAAGAATAACTGTGTGGGCTTTCAATGACAGTTCTTTGAGTACATTGTTGTTATTGTTTTAATAAAATACCTATCTAGATTGATATACAGTACATGGATCTAGTGTTATTGATGTATATAATTTGCCTTATTGCTATTGATTTGACTGAGAAGTGTTCATGACTGAATTTCTAAGAGTGACTCTCTAAGGTCTAAGAGGGCACACAGGTGTCAGCATGTCACCTCAATTGACATCCCAATTATCCAATCAGTGATTATAGTGCAGGTGGCCTCAGAGGGTGACTAGCTTTAAGAGTGCTATGTTCAATGTGTTCTTCTGTTCAGAACTCATATTATTGATTCAGTCTGGCATTAAGTCTCACTTTAATGTTGATCAACCGTGGGATTCATTTGGAAATGTACTTAATATTGCAGAATTGCAGTTAATAAAAGTGTCAACATTTGATGGTTGGGAGTTTGAGGCCAGTCTTATATCATGCTGTTTGGTTCGAAACCCTACATATATTTAGATTTAGTGGGGATCCTGATACTGGGGGAAAAGAAGTGAGAGCAGACTGAACTCCTGTCCTCACCTTTCTGGTGATTTACTGACACACACTCAGTTAATAGAGCTCTTAATTAATGCACAGCTTATTGCACACTGATACACAGAGGATTGTGTGTGTGTGTGTGTGTGTGTGTGTGTGTGTGTGTGTGTGTGTGTGTGTGTGTGTGTGTGTGTGTGTGTGTGTGTGTGTGTGTGTGTGTGTGTGTGTGTGTGTGTGTGTGTGTGTGTGTGTGAAATCGAATCAAATTGTATTTGTCACATGTGCTGAATACAACAGGAGTAGCCGTTACCGTGAAATGCTTAGTTACAAACCCTTAAAACCTGTTGAGTTTAGGGGGCAGTATTTTGATGTTTGGATGAAAAACGTACCCAAATAAAACTGCCTATTTCTCAGGCCCAGAATCTAGAATATGCATGTAATTCAGATTAGGATGGAAAACACTCTAAAGTTTCCAAAACTGTCAAAATATTGTCTGTGAGTATAACATAACTGATATTGCAGGAGAAAACCTGAGGAAAATCCAACAAGGAAGTGCCTAAGAGAAACGAATCTCCCTGTTCCATTGCATACCTTCCCTCCATTTAAAGGGATATCAACCAGATTCCTTTCTCTATGGCTTCCACATGGTGTGAACTGTCTTTAGACATAGTTTCAGGCTTTTATTATGAAAAATGAGCGAGAAGGGTCACATCGCGTCAGTGGATGGCTGGGGGCCAGCAGAGTTTTGCATGCGCAACAGCTTGGAGTATACATTTTCTCTCTCTCTCCTATTGAAAAAGCTACAGTCTGGTTTAAATATTATCGATTATTTATTGTAAAAACAACCTGAGGATTGATTATAAAAAACATTTGACATGTTTCTACGAACTTTACGGATACTATTTGGAATTTTCATCTACCCCGTCGTGACCGCTCGAGCATGTGAATTTCTGAACAAAACACCCCAACCAAATGGAGGTATTTTGGATATAAAATAATCTTTATGGAACAAAAGGAACATTTATTGTGTAACTGGGAGTCTCGTGAGTGAAAACATCCGAAGATCATCAAAGGTAAGCGATTCATTTGATTGCTTTTCTGACTTTCGTGACCAATCTACTTTGCTGCTAGCTGTTTGTAATGTTTTGTCTGCTGAGAGAGATGTCCTAACATAAACGCTTGGATAGCTTTTGCTGTAAAGCTTTTTTGAAATCTGACACGCCAGGTGGATTAACAACATGCTAAGCTGGTTTTTGCTATATTGCACTTTGTTTTCATGAAAATGAAATATTTTTAGTAATTCATTTGAATTTGGTGCTCTGCAATTCAGCGGATGTTGACGAAAATTATCCAGCTAACGGGATGGGTGCACCAAGAAGTTTTAACAATGCAGTTTTAAGAAAATAAGAGTTAAGAAAATATGTACTAAATAAATGAAAGTTTAAAACAACTATATACAGATTGTGTGTGTGTGTGTGTGTGTGTGTGTGTGTGTGTGTGTGTGTGTGTGTGTGTGTGTGTGTGTGTGTGTGTGTGTGTGTGTGTGTGTGTGTGTGTGTGTGTGTGTGTGTGTGTGTGTGTGTGTGTGTGTGTGTGTGAATTTAATCATCTAAATTCTCAGTCAGACATTTTCTGACGAGACCACAGTCTTGCCAGATAGCTGACAGGGTCATTGAGAAACTTATTAGTCCCCTAAAACAGTTCCCTGAAGTTCACATACCTTTACAGCCACACAGATAGCATCTGTTTAAATAATCAATCAAGCGAGTTCAGCCTATTTTTATGAACTTTTCATACATGATCATTTTGGGTCATTCTTACACAGGAAAGATATGTCATATATAGCAAAAGGTATATGTAAAACACATGAACAGACATTTGATCAAATGTGTCTACTTTTCCATTTCATTCAATCTTCAGTGCATCTGTCATTGATATAACCAAATAAAAGGGTAATACACTGAATGAAATAAGCGTAATGTCAATAACTCTTCAAAACATACAACAACATAATATACATGTACATACAGTATTTACCACACTCAACATACAAATAAAAGTGGAAACTCATCAATGAACTCCTAATAACTTTCCTGCGATGCAGGACATTTTTAACTAGTAGTGTAATTGAGTTTTAAGAATGCTTCTGAAGTTTGTAATTTCCAATTTTATATACGCTTCAGACTTGATTTTCATTTACGGAAAAATATATCAACGCCTATAAAAACGTCCATTAAATATAATCCACATAATAATTCACATTTCCAGCTGCTGCAGGATTATTTTCCTGCTGTAACAAACTGGCTTAAATTAAGATCCTATCTGTACCATAAACATACATTACATGTTTGCTATACAGTGAACAAATTACATTGACCCTTAGACCAACATATACAGTATGTAACACATATAACCCTACTCAATAACATATCAGTCTACCTCAGCCTCTGCTCCGTGGATTAGATGAGTAAAACACCTGCTCCTAGAGACTGAGCTAGGGACCGAGTCAGACCCTATTCTCTACATTGTACACTATTTTTAACCAGAGCCCTATGGCAAAAGTCATTAAATAAAAAGGGAATAGGGTGTCATTTGGGATGCAGCTTGAGTCTGATTTTGGCCCAATCCTCATCCTCAGGCAGTAAAAGATGTGATGAGGAGCACTCTAAGAGGGTCCAGAGAGAAGTGCTGCCTCCTGCCTCCCAGGCAATGGTTTTCTCAGGGCTCACTGCCTGAGTCAATGAGAGAGAAAATAAGATGACTACTGCTGATGGGTTTGCCCCACTACAGCACCACCCCTGGTTAACCAGGGTAGAGTACCTTCATCTCAAAAGTCCCACTGTACTGTCATACTCCAGCTTGCCCACAACTGACGTGAAACTCCCTATGTGAGGATTATGTAAATAAGTGTGTGTACGAGTGTGTGTGCACACTTTTGGTCTGAGAGTAGTATGTACATATGTTAGGGACAGATTGCGTGTATGTGTGTCTATGGTCTATAGCCCAGCACCATATGAAAAATCCTATGTAAATGGCTTTTTATGCTGAGCAGGCCTGCAAATAATTTCCTGTGGACTGACTATTTATCAGATCCCCTTGAGCTTTACTGTCGGATGCTCCTCGTACAACAGTTTGGAAAGTGCGTGTGTGTGTGTTTGTGTGTGTGTGTGTAATCTATGTGTTTGAGTATTTGCACGTGTCTTTGAGTGTGTGTATGAGTTTTTGTTTGTGCGTAGGTCTGTGTGCATGTCTACCGGTATGTGTGTGTCTGCATGTGTGTGTGTGTACAATACTCTCTCCATCCATATACAGACCTAGACTTGCTCGCTGGGTGGCGACACTCCTGGCAAACAGACTGAAAACTGCAAAGACAAAAGCTGGAACAACAGGAAGATAATTCGGATTTGATTGTTTTCACGTGTTCTTCATAAACAACAAAGTTTTCCTGTGCCTCCAGCGTGTTTTCCTGCAAACATGGAATCCATTTGTCCCCCAGTCCCCGTGCCCTTTAGTTACGCTGAGTTACGTAACACGTTGCATACACCCCCCACACACACACACACACACACACGCACACGCACGCACACACACACACACACACACACACACACACACACACACACACACACACACACACACACACACACACACACACACACACACACACACACACACACACACACACACACACACACAGAGAGCTGGCAGAGACCTGGCCCTAGCCCACCACTGTGACTGTGGTGGTTATCTTTGATATAGTCAGGAACTTATTTCCAAAATAGCCACTTTCAGCAGCCTAAAAATAGTCCCAAGGGACCCAAAGACTGAAATATAACTGTCAAATGTCAGATCTGCCTTAGCCTGTGACAAATCAAACACATGTAATTACTAACAATGTCATGAAGGCAACTGTGCGCCCTCTACAATGTGATTTTAATGAAATGGTGCGTGTGCAAGTGTGTGCATGTGCTTGTGTAGACAAATACATTGAAAACACATTTCGCACATACATAATGCATAGATACACACACAAAAATACATTCATCCTGTTCATATATTATTATTATTTGTTTATATCATTAGTGGTATTATTTTTTGTATTTATTAGGATCCCCAATTAGCTGCTGCAGAGGCAGCGGCTAAATCTTCCTGGGATCCAAACAGGAAACAACACAACAAATGAAATACATAATATACATACATAGCACTACATTTACAATACAATTTAGCCATTCAGCAGACGCTCCCATCCAGAGCGACCCACAGCTAGTGCATTTATCTTAAGATTGCCAGGCGAGACAACCACATATCACAGTCGTATCCCAACCATGTATCACATACAAATTACAATATATAATACAATACAACATACAATACAATATTCATAACAATGTCTGTGTCTCTTCACAATCCTCGCCTTGCCGTAAGGTGTTCTTTGATCTGATTGAGTTACCTCGGGTGGAAGAGAGTTCCATTTAGTCATGGCTCTATTTAATTATATGTGTTTCCCAGCCTCTGTTGTGGATCTGGGGACTGTGAAAAGACCTCTGGTTGCATGTCTTGTGTGAGTGTCCGAACTGTGTGCCAACTACTTGAATAGACAGTTCAGTACCTTCAACACCTTGCACAAAAACCAATAGTGATGCAGTCAATCTCTCCTCAACATTGAGCCAAGAGAGATTGACATGCATGCAATTGCCATTCACCCGTGTACATCTAAGTACAATACATTCTGCTCTGTTTTCGACAAACTGCAATTTCCCTATGTCCTTCTTTGCCACATCTGACCACGCAACTGGGCAGTAGTCCAGGTGCGACAAAACTAGGGCCTGTAGAAGCTGTCTGGTTGACTGAGATATCAAGAAAGCAGAGCAATGTGGTAGAAGAGTTGATGTAGAGTAATAGTTTATCAGTCATAGATTTAGGTGTGATATACAGTGCATTTGGAAAGTAATTCCACATGTTGCTACATTACAGCCTTATTATAAAAATGTATTAAATTGGTTTTTCCCCTCATCAATCTACACACAATATACCCATAACGACAAAGCAAAAACAAACAAACACATGTATTACAAATAAAAGACGAAAAAATAACATTTACCTAAGTATTAAGGCCCTTTACTCAGTACTCAGCATCTTTGGCAGCGATTATAGCCTTTACTCTTCTTGGGTATGATGCTACAAGCTTGGTTCACCTGTATTGGGGAGTTTCTCCCATTCTTCTCTGCAGATCCTCTCAAGCTTTGTCAGATCGGATGGGGAGCGTTGCTGCACAGCTATTTTCTGGTATTTCCAGAGATGTTCAATCGGGTTCAAATCTGGGCTCTGGCTGGGCCACTCAAGGACATTCAGAAACTTGTCCCGAAGCCACTCCTGCATTGTCTTGGCTGTGTGCTTAGGGTTGTTGTCCTGTTGGGAGGTACCTTCAACCCAGTGTGAGGTCCTGAGCTCTCTGGAACAGGTTTTCATCAAGGCTATCTCTGTACTTTGCTCTGTTCATCTTTCCCTAGTCCCCCAGTCTCTGCTGCTGAAAATCCACCCAACAGCATGATGCTGCCACCGCCATGCTTCACCGTAGGGATGGTGCCAGGTGTCCTCCAGACGTGATGCTTGGCATTCAGGCCAAAGAGTTCAAATTTTTGGTTTTATCAGACCAGAGAATCTTGTTTCTCAGGGTCTGAGTCCTTGAGGTGCCTTTAGACAAACTCCAAGCGGACTGTCATGTGCGTTTTTAGTGAGGAGTGTCTTCCGTCTGGCCACTCTAACATAAAGGCCTGATTGGAGTGCAGAAGAGATGGTTGTCCTTAAGGAAAGGTTCTCCACAGAGGAACTCATGAGCTCTGTTGGAGTGACCATCGGGTTCTTGGTCACCTCCCTGACCAAGGCCCTTCTCACCCGATTGCTCAGTTTGACCGGGCGGTGGTTGGAGATTCCAAACCTCAATGCTACCCTTCACAGATCTGTGCCTCGACACAATCCTGTCTCGTAGAGCTCTACAGATAATTCCACCGACCTCATGGCTTGATTTTTGCTCTGACATGCACTGTCAACTGTGGGACCTTATATAGATAGGTGTGTGCCTTTCCAAATTATGTTCAATCAATTGAATTTATCACAGGTGGACTCCAATCAAGTTGTAGAAACATCTCAAGGATATCAATGGAAACAAGGATGTACCTGAGCTCAATTTTTGAATACTTATGTAAAGGTATTTCTGTTTTTTATTTGTAATAAATTAGCTAAAATCTCACGTGTGTAGCTTGTGTGTGTAGATTGATGAGGAACATTTAAAAAAAACAATTTTAGAATAAGGCTGTAACGTATCAAAATGTGGAAAAAGTCAAGGGGTCTGAATACTTTCTGAATGCATTGTATCTCCCATTGAGCAGGTCTTGGATTGGATATCACTATCAGATGTTAAGGATTAAAAGTAGTCTGCTTTGGGTTAGTCTCTTGTCCCCATGTACCCTCCCCCACTAGAACATAAATAACCATTAAGCCCGGGTGGTACCTTCTCATTCATCGCCTGTCAATATGGACGTTCTCAGGAGAAATGTGGTAAACGGTTCTGTGCACTTCTAGAGCCCTCTTTCATTTAGGAGTAGTTTAAACGTTTCACGTGTTCCGTAATACTTGTATAAAATGGCTCAAATGCAACAAAACTGCAAAATAATGAGCCTTGTCGGCCACCCACATTTTACTGTGCAGCAAAATTAATGGAAGTCACATTGAGTTGCGGTTTATACATCTACAAAGACAAAAAAGCAACAGTTTTCACGCAGTTTTAAATTGTTTTTGAACTAAGGAATTTGCACTCTTATTTCTGTGGGAACCATATAGGGCTATCTCAATTTGGGGAATTTGTGGTTCAACGCTTCATGGTTCAAAAGCAGCTAGAAAGTGCTACACACACACACACACACACACACACACACACACACACACACACACACACACACACACACACACACACACACACACACACACACACACACACACACACACACACACACACACACACACACACACACACACACACACACACACACACACACACACACACACACACACACACACACACACACACACACACACACACACACACACACAGTCACAACTAAAGCCAAAGGAATTAGGGCTAGCTAGTGGCCTGCTGCCATCACTGTTCAGCTATTTCATTCCACACCATGTACAGTGGAATGTTAGCTAAAACGACTGGTACCCAGACTAAATTAGGGGTGCATGCTTGCCAAAACCAGCAGGTAGCCTGACACACCTGTCTTCACAACCCCCTGGTCTTGAAATAACAGCCTGTAGTGTGATTTAAACGTCATTAATGAGATGTACAGGCCACATGAGGAATCACGCGATGGGCGTTTGCCAATAGCCTATTCGGGGTTACATTAAATAGGCCCTGAGCCAAATAGAAGGTTCTGTATACCTACATGCTGTATTAGTGACATGTTTTTTTCCCAGGTAAAAATGAAATATTCCTACTGGCACCTGTTAGGCTATACAACCTTTATTACAGAAGAAAGTTAGGGCTGTTATGGACTTATATAATCATGTGGGCTGCACACATGTCACTTTAATAAAATATTTTCACTGTTCGTATTTAAATTGGACCTAAGATTTGTGAATTGTGAAAAAAACAAAACGTTTTAAAACAATAGAGTTTATAATCCCCAAACAATTCCCAAAACTTTCTGTAAAATTATAGATCGTGGAACCAATGAGCCAGGCCTTTATGTTTTTTTTACAGATCAAAGTAGAGGCGTGAATAACAAACCCACAATGTCTACAGTAGGATACATTTATTTTGGAGTAATTCAAAATGAATTAATAAGAGCAACTATGTTTCCAAATGTTGGATGCAGGAGAAGTGGATGCAGGAGAAGTGTTGATTCATTTTAATACAATTGAAGACAAATGTTTTTTTGAGAGAGTGAGTTGTCAGACTATAATAATTTGCATTAATTTTATTTGTCATGATGTTTTATTTATTTCTGTCTTCAAGTTTTGATGGGGCACACTATGAATGGAGTTCACACTTGAGTGTTGTAGCTATTTTGAATGCAACACTTGTTGGTAGCCCAAGTAAAATTGAGTAGTCTAAACGTGTCGAGTAGAATTAGAGTAGGCTAATTATTTATATACGGAATGGTCAAAAACTCAATGGCCATGGTGGCATGATCTTTATCAGTTATATCATTAACAATATGTGCAATTGAAGATATTTGGACATAATTGAACTTTCAGCCTTAAATGTTATTCAGATGTAACAGGGGTGCAATTAGGCTAACATGTGGTAGCCAACAATTAACAATATCAAAAAGGCACAGGTGAACTGTCGCAAACTTTGGTGAACTCTATCATTGATGTCTCATAAAAGATACTAAATTTTTATGGAAACAATTGTAGGCTATTTAGGCTCGTTAGTGGATATTTTGGTAACAATTCCTTACAAGGCTAACCGTTTAATGTAAAGTTATTATTATTATTATTGTTATTATTAGTAGTAGTAGTATTAATACTATGATTATTATTAGGATTATTGTGATGTTGATTTTGTTGTTTTATTATTATTATTAGGCTACCACCAACAGACCAGCCAGCCAGTTGTCTGAGCTGCCCCCGACGTCTGAGACCAGACTTGTCTGACCTGACCCAGAGACAGACAGAGGCTATATTGATTCCCTCAGTGTTTCCGCCCCCATGTGGTTAAGCAACACTTGCATTTAACCGACTGCGCCCCGGTCCCATGGGAGGGCACCAACTCACTTAAGGTTCGCAGTTCGAGACAAACGCTGGTGTCTTACAGTGGGCACTTTCAAATCAGTTATTCCTCTAAAGATAAGGTTATAGGTCCTAGAGGAACATAGCCAATGACGTGGAGTTTTTATACCACTCAGGCCCTCATGTAAAATAAACAGCCACTGGGCGCCAGATCACTTCCCCAAAGCTATGGGATGGGATCAGTTACCTATACTATAGGCTAAGGAAGGAGAGCTGGGACCTGGGTGAAATTAAAAAGCTCTTGGAAAACGTGTATTTCATTGAATTGTATTGAATCCTAGGGATGTTTTTATTGGGTTTGATTAAATAATTATAGATAAACTGTAGAGTTTCAGTTCCAACTGGATTGTGGCCCACTGTTAGCTCAGTGATTCTAATATACCATCAGAGACAGAAAAGAGACATGCCTATATGTATCCAAAATGTAGGTTTACTTTTAGTCATATACATATATTCAATTAAAATTGTAGGGCACAAAGGAGTCTAAGGGGATTTCCACATAACACAATCATTTGAAAAGCCACTCTAGCTTCACCCTCATGTGGCTGCTAGCAAGCAGACTAGGTGGTGCTAGGTATCAACAGCCTATTCAGTTGGGGCTGGATGCTGTAGTGAGCTTCGATTGGTCAATAGTGTCGCGATATCGCAGAGTATTTAGATAAAGTTCAGCTTTCCCCAACTTCGGTCCCTCCCTGTTCACACTACCTCGTCCATGCTTGCATCGCCCAATGGTCCCCCGCCTACTTCCCTTCCGTCCTTTGAAGATTAATGGGGCTCCGTTGTTTCATCGCCCCCAACGTGGTAAGTGGAAATACATTGTCAAGCAAGGCCCCGCAATCCCACGTTTACACTATACAAGCGGAAATCACCTAGCCACACTAGCCTCGCAGATGGCGCCGAAGAGGATGGCTGACATTTTACATGCTCCCGACCATTTGTGCTATTTTGTTAGTTTTTTTGTAACTTATTTTTTAAACTTATTTTGTACATAATGTTTCTGCTACCGTCTGTTATGACCGAAAATAACTTCTGGAAATCAAAATAGAGATTACTCCCACAACAAACAGTAAGAAGCTTTTTCCTTTAACGAGTCCGACGAGAAGGATATACTGCTCAGGCCAAAATCCCCGCCATTTTCCCTGTGCCCAAGGAAGCAAAGGTAACCTATCTAAATGATTACCGCCCCGTAGCACTCACGTCGGTAGCCCTGAAGTGCTTTGAAAGGCTGGTCATGACTCACATCAACAGCATCCTCCCGGATACACTAGACCCACTCCAATTCGCATACCACCCCAACAGATCCACAGATGACGCAATCTCAATCACACTCCACACTGCCCTTTCCCACCTGGACAAAAGGAACACCTTTGTGAGAATGCTGTTCATTGACTACAGCTCAGCGTTCAACACTATACTGCCCACGAAGCTCATCACTAAGCTAAGGACCCTGGGACTAAACGCCTCCCTCTGCAACTGATTCCTGGACTTCCTGACCGGCCGCCCCCAGGTGGTAACGGTAGGCAACAACACGTCTGCCAGAATGATCCTCAACACTGGGGCCCCTCAGGGGTGTGTAGTTAGTCCCCTCCTGTACTCCCTGTTCACCCACGACTGCGTCGCCAAACCCGACTCCAACACCATCATTAAGTTTGCAAGACGACACAACAGTGGTAGGCCTGATCACCGACAATGATGAGACAGCCTATAAGGAGGTCAGAGAACTGGCAGTGTGGTGCCAGGACCACAACCTCTCCCTCAATGTGAGCAAGAAAAAGGAGCTGGTCATGGACTACAGGAAAAGGCGTTTTTGGCCCCTCCAGTTGTATCATTGGAATGTGATACAAAACGATGCAACAGTTTGCTTTAGGACCGTGCGGATGCCTCCGAGCGGTCGGGTAGGCTGCGGTGTGAAGTGTTAATGCAACTGGATACAAAAACTATAAAAACAAACAAATGATGTCCCCCCTACTTCTAAAACCAAAGTAGCGCCCCTGATTGATTAATGCATTAACAAGGAAAGAAATTCCACAAACTTTTAACAAGGCACACCTGTTAATTGAAATGCATTCCAGGTGACTACCTCATGAAGCTGGTTGAGAGAATGCCAAGAGTGTGAAAAACTGTCATCAAGGCAAAGGGCGGCTACTTTGAAGAATCTCAAACCTAAAACATATTTTTTATTTGTTTAACACTTTTTTGCTTAGTATATGATTCCATATGTTATTTCATAGTTTTGATGTCTTCACTGTTATTCTACATTTTCATTACATTTACATTTACATTTAAGTCATTTAGCAGACGCTCTTATCCAGAGCGACTTACAAATTGGTGCATTCACCTTATGACATCCAGTGGAACAGTCACTTTACAATAGTGCATCTAAATCTTAAAAGGGGGGTGAGAAGGATTACTTATCCTATCCTAGGTATTCCTTAAAGAGGTGGGGTTTCAGGTGTCTCCGGAAGGTGGTGATTGACTCCGCTGTCCTGGCGTCGTGAGGGAGTTTGTTCCACCATTGGGGGGCCAGAGCAGCGAACAGTTTTGACTGGGCTGAGCGGGAACTGTACTTCCTCAGTGGTAGGGAGGCGAGCAGGCCAGAGGTGGATGAACACAGTGCCCTTGTTTGGGTGTAGGGCCTGATCAGAGCCTGGAGGTACTGAGGTGCCGTTCCCCTCACAGCTCCGTAGGCAAGCACCATGGTCTTGTAGCGGATGCGAGCTTCAACTGGAAGCCAGTGGAGAGAGCGGAGGAGCAGGGTGACGTGAGAGAACTTGGGAAGGTTGAACACCAGACGGGCTGCGGCGTTCTGGATGAGTTGTAGGGTTTAATGGCACAGGCAGGGAGCCCAGCCAACAGCGAGTTGCAGTAGTCCAGACGGGAGATGACAAGTGCCTGGATTAGGACCTGCGCCGCTTCCTGTGTGAGGCAGGGTCGTACTCTGCGGATGTTGTAGAGCATGAACCTACAGGAACGGGCCACCGCCTTGATGTTAGTTGAGAACGACAGGGTGTTGTCCAGGATCACGCCAAGGTTCTTAGCGCTCTGGGAGGAGGACACAGTGGAGTTGTCAACCGTGATGGCGAGATCATGGAACGGGCAGTCCTTCCCGGGAGGAAGAGCAGCTCCGTCTTGCCGAGGTTCAGCTTGAGGTGGTGATCCGTCCTCCACACTGATATGTCTGCCAGACATGCAGAGATGCGATTCGCCACCTGGTCATCAGAAGGGGGAAAAGAGAAGATTAATTGTGTGTCGTCTGCATAGCAATGATAGGAGAGACCATGTGAGGTTATGACAGAGCCAAGTGACTTGGTGTATAGCGAGAATAGGAGAGGGCCTAGAACAGAGCCCTGGGGGACACCAGTGGTGAGAGCGCGTGGTGAGGAGACAGATTCTCGCCACGCCACCTGGTAGGAGCAACCTGTCAGGTAGGACGCAATCCAAGCGTGGGCCGCGCCGGAGATGCCCAACTCGGAGAGGGTTGGAGAGGAGGATCTGATGGTTCACAGTATCGAAGGCAGCCGATAGGTCTAGAAGGATGAGAGCAGAGGAGAGAGAGTTAGCTTTAGCGGTGCGGAGCGCCTCCGTGATACAGAAAAGAGCAGTCTCAGTTGAATGACTAGTCTTGAAACCTGACTGATTTGGATCAAGAAGGTCATTCTGAGAGAGATAGCGGGAGAGCTGGCCAAGGACGGCACGTTCAAGAGTTTTGGAGAGAAAAGAAAGAAGGGATACTGGTCTGTAGTTGTTGACATCGGAGGGATCGAGTGTAGGTTTTTTCAGAAGGGGTGCAACTCTTCCTAGGGTTAGAGGCAGAAGCTTGGAATTTAGAGTGGTAGAACGTGGCTTTAGCAGCAGAGACAGAAGAGGAAAATGTAGAGAGGAGGGAGCGAAAGGATGCCAGGTCCGCAGGGAGGCGAGTTTTCCTCCATTTCCGCTCGGCTGCCCGGAGCCCTGTTCTGTGAGCTTGCAATGAGTCGTCGAGCCACGGAGCGGGAGGGGAGGACCGAGCCGGCCTGGAGGATAGGGGGCATAGAGAGTCAAAGGATGCAGAAAGGGAGGAGAGGAGGGTTGAGGAGGCAGAATCAGGAGATAGGTTGGAGAAGGTTTGTGCAGAGGGAAGAGATGATAGGATGGAAGAGGAGAGAGTAGCGGGGGAGAGAGAGCGAAGGTTGGGACGGCGCGATACCATCTGAGTAGGGGCAGTGTGGGAAGTGTTGGATGAGAGCGAGAGGGAAAAGGATACAAGGTAGTGGTCGGAGACTTGGAGGGGAGTTGCAATGAGGTTAGTGGAAGAACAGCATCTAGTAAAGATGAGGTCGAGCGTATTGCCTGCCTTGTGAGTAGGGGGGAAGGTGAGAGGGTGAGGTCAAAAGAGGAGAGGAGTGGAAAGAAGGAGGCAGAGAGGAATGAGTCAAAGGTAGACGTGGGGAGGTTAAAGTCGCCCAGAACTGTGAGAGGTGAGCCGTCCTCAGGAAAGGAGCTTATCAAGGCATCAAGCTCATTGATGAACTCTCCGAGGGAACCTGGAGGGCGATAAATGATAAGGATGTTAAGCTTGAAAGGGCTGGTAACTGTGACAGCATGGAATTCAAAGGAGGCGATAGACAGATGGGTAAGGGAGAAAGAGAGAATGACCACTTGGGAGAGATGAGGATCCCGGTGCCACCACCCCGCTGACCAGAAGCTCTCGGGGTGTGTGAGAACACGTGGGCGGACGAAGAGAGAGCAGTAGGAGTGGCAGTGTTATCTGTGGTGATCCATGTTTCCGTCAGTGCCAAGAAGTCGAGGGACTGGAGGGAGGCATAGGCTGAGATGAACTCTGCCTTGTTGGCCGCAGATCGGCAGTTCCAGAGGCTACCGGAGACCTGGAACTCCACGTGGGTCGTGCGCGCTGGGACCACCAGATTAGGGTGGCCGCGGCCACACGGTGTGGAGCGTTTGTATGGTCTGTGCAGAGAGGAGAGAACAGGGATAGACAGACACATAGTTGACAGGCTACAGAAGAGGCTACGCTAATGCAAAGGAGATTGGAATGACAAGTGGACTACACGTCTCGAATGTTCAGAAAGTTAAGCTTACGTAGCAAGAATCTTATTGACTAAAATGATTAAAATGATACAGTACTGCTGAAGTAGGCTAGCTGGCAGTGGCTGCGTTGTTGACTTTGTAGGCTAGCTGGCAGTGGCTGCGTTGTTGACACTACACTAATCAAGTCGTTCCGTTGAGTGTAATAGTTTCTACAGTGCTGCTATTCGGGGGCTAGCTGGCTAGCTAGCAGTGTTGATTACGTTACGTTGCGTTAAAAGAACGACAATAGCTGGCTAGCTAACCTAGAAAATCGCTCTAGACTACACAATTATCTTTGATACAAAGACGGCTATGTAGCTAGCTGTGTAGCTAGCTACGATCAAACAAATCAAACCGTTGTACTGTAATGAAATTAAATGAAAATGTGATACTACCTGTGGAGCGAAGCGGAATGCGACCGGGTTGTTGAGTTCTATTCGGAAGACGTTGGCTAGCTGTTGGCTAGCTAGCAGTGTCTCCTACGTTAAGGACGACAAATAGCTGGCTAGCTAACCTCGGTAAATTAAGATAATCACTCTAAGACTACACAATTATCTTGGATACGAAGACAGCAAAGACAGCTATGTAGCTAGCTAACACTACACTAATCAAGTCGTTCAGTTGAGTGTAATAGTTTCTACAGTGCTGCTAATCGGTGGACGTTTGCTAGCTGGCTAGCTGCTGGGCAGAGCAGTGAAGACTACGTTAGGACGACGAAATACGATAATTACGCAATTATCTTTGATACAAAGACGGCTATGTAGCTAGCTAAGAAGAAATTGCTAAGATTAGACAAATCAAACCGTTGTACTATAATGAAATGTAATGAAATGTAATGAAAAAGTTATACTACCTGCGGAGCGAAATGCGGATGCGACCGCTCGCTCCAACCCGGAAGAAAAAGAGAGAGAAAGAAAATCCCTTGAGTAGGTGTGTCCAAACTTTTGACTGGTACTGTATATCCCTAGATGTTTCATGGTAAACGCAGAGACGGAAGAGGAAGGAGACAGCCAATTAGCAGGTTTTTTTTAGTTTTGAATGAAAGTAAATTAACTAAGTAGACTAGACCCAGCTGCTATTGAATTGGTGTCTATGGAAGACACAACCAGTTAAATGTCAACTGCCCCTTAAAACCAACTTCTCTGGTTGTAAATGCCTATGTGTTATCGATATGAGTCAGACACATTCATTATAGTGTCCAAATGTACTACAACGTGTAAATAGGATAATTTTGGTCATAATGACAGTCTCGTCCAAAACCGTGTATTGTAAGTGAGTTTGTCAAGACTTGGGTATGGATTACTTACATGCCCACTTTTGCCAACCATGCCCAATTGCCCAGAGACAACACGTTGTGGTCCACCCCCACCTGACATATGGACATTTGTTGTCAAGTCTGCATATGAGTGAAATGATTTAGCTTGGCAAATATGAATAAAAATGGGCTTCCATAAAGTTGGTGCAAACATTCAATGCATTTTCAATATTTTGAAATATTGATTGGATTATATCCGACATGCTCACTTCTGCTGCCCATCAACCGTTAAACCACTGGTGTTGGGTGGGCTCCCGAGTGGCACAGCGGTACAAGGCACTGCATCGCAGTGCTAGAGGTGTTACTACAGACCCTGGTTCGTTCCCGGTTTGTATCACAACCGGCCTGAATCAGGAGTCCCATAGGGTGGCGCACAATTGGGCTAATGTCATCCGGGTTTAGGGGAGGGTTTGGCCAAGGGGCTTTACTTGGCTCATCATACTCTAGAGACTCCTTGTGGTGGGCCGGGTGACTGCAGGCTGACCTTGGTCGTCAGGTGAACGGTGTTTCCTCTGACACATTGGTGCGGCTGACATCCAGGTTAAGCGGGCGGGTGTTAATAATCGCATTTTGGCAGGTCAATTTTCGGAGGACGAGCTTTGCCTCTAAAGCCCGTTGGAGAGTTGCAGCGATATGACAAGATCGAAATTGGGGAGAGAAAGGGGGTAAAATACCAAAGAATTATGTTAAAGAAAACACTGGTGTTGGTTACTATGTTAGCAATGTAGATTGCTGGTGCTAGCTAGTAGATACTTTTGGTTATAAAACATTATTTAATAATGATAGAAACCATGGTAGCTATGATACCACAGATGAAAGGGAAATGGTAAGTAGCTAAATATATCAAGATTACGTGTAATGTGTATTATGTGAGAGGAAGATGTGTGTAGCTCATGTTAGCTAGCTTCCTTTCTAGCAACAGCTAACTGTAGCCCATTGACATTGTCAATAGGTGGCAGGCAATTGGATACTAGCTTGCTAGCTAATCATAGGATGTAAGCAGTTTACTTTCAATAATGTTTAAACTCGAACTGGCTAGCTAACATTAGCTAGCTGGCCAACTCCTTTCAACTTCGACAAAGGTATGATAACTAACCCAGATTTGCAAGTTAGGTAGCTAGCTAGCATTCAGGGGCTTAGTCTGCGAACCAAAAACAAGATGCATGTTCGCATAAAAGTTGAGTATTGTGTATTTTCTATGACAAAAATAAATGAAGGATGGCACTTAAATAATTGGAGGATGGTCGACCAGAAATATACTTTCATGCCCTGATCTGTTTCACCTGTCCTTGTGATTGTCTCCACTCCCCTCCCTGCAGGGAGCCACCATTGGGGAGCATGTACTACTACTGGTCCTTTTGGAAGGGCTTTGTTCCCTTATGGAACGTCACGACCAAGGGTTTAAGGCTATTTTGGAGCAAATCAGGGAGTTAGCTCATAGGCAGCCTGCCACCTCTGAGAACCCCCAACCACCCAGTAACCTTTTGTCTATTAGTGGTGAGCTTGTACAGCCTACCCTGGAACCCCGAGAACCCCGCTTACCTCTTCCGGAGCGATATTCTGGGGATCCTGGAATCTGCTGGGGTTTTCTTTCTCAGTGCTCCCTTATTTTTGAGCTACAGCCATATTTGTTCTCTTCAGACCGATCGAAGATAGAGTATATTATTATGCTAATGTCGGGAAGGCCACTCTCCTGGGCTACGGCAGTTTGGGAGCAACAATTCGCCATTTGTTGTCATCTAGAGGATTTTTTGGCAGAGGTGAGGAAGGTGTTCGATTCTCCGGTATCCGGGAGAGAGGCAACCCGAAAACTACTGGAATTATGTCAAGACTCCCGTAGTGTAGCAGACTACGCTGTAGACCTTTGCACGTAGGCCGTCGAGAGTGCCTGGAATCCGGAGTCCCTTTTCGATACCTTCCTCCACGGATTATCAGAGGTAATAAAAGATGAGCTAGCTACTCGAGAATTACCGGTTGACCTCGATTCCCTCATCTCTCTCACCAATAGGATTGATGGTCTATGGGAACGCAGGAGTGAGAGGAGGTGTGACCTGGGTCACACTCGTTCATCCCCTATGGCTCGCTCACATCCGAGGGAATCCGGAAGTCCCAGAAGAGGGACTCCTGAGAGGATTCCCGAGAGGATCTGAAGCCATCCAAGCTCCCTCGACGACGGGTGACTCGGAAACTCCGGAACCTATGCAACTGGGAATAGCTAGATTATTTTCGTTCACATAGGCTAAACTCCAACAGTTGTCTGTATTGTGGTGCTACGGGGCATTTCATAGCTATCTGCCCTATGAAGAGACCTAAATCATTAGTAGGTACAAGTACACTGGTGAGCCAGACTGGGAATCCTCAAATTCATATTACCCGTACCCCTTTTGCTGTTATCCTGCTGTGGGGAGACCAGTCAAAGTCTCTTCGGGTGCTCATACGCTCTGGGGCTGATGAGAGTTTCATGGACACTACCCTGGTATCGGAACTACGTATTCCCGCTCAACTCCTCTCCGTTCCCATGGATGCCAGAGCACTGGATGGCCATTCCATTGGTAGAGTCACGCACAGCACAGTTCCCATTAATCTGCAGATATCTGGTAATCACAGTGAGTCAATATAGCTTCACCTCATTGAGTCTCCGCACATCCCTGTTGTTTTGGGATTTTCTTGGCTCCAGAAGCACATGTTGACTGGAACATGGGTTCAATCCTGGGTTGTAGCCCGTTCTGCCATTCACACTGCCTAAACGTGGCGCAGCCTTTTCTGGAACGTCTGCCTCCTGGGTTAAGTACGGCCTCGGATCTCTGCTGTTCGCGCAGAGTATCATGACCTCCGGGAGGTTTTCAGTAAGGCTCATGCTACCTCCCTTCCTCCATATTGTCCTTACGATTGTGCTATTGACGGCATCACACTGCCTCGGGCCGGCTATATTCTCTGTCTGGCTCTGAGACCAATGCCATGGAGGAGTACATTAAGAACTCTCTGGCAGCTGGGAGCATTCTCCCTTCTGCCTCTCCTGCCGACCCAGGGTTCTTCTTTGTGGGAAGAATCGGTACCCGCTACCACTCCTCTCCTCGGCTTTTGAACCTCTCCAGGGGGCAACCATCTTTTCTAAACTGGACCTCCGGAATACCTACCACCTTGTTCGGATACACGAAGGAGACGAGTGGAAGACGGCTTTCAACACAGCAAGTGTACATGAGTACCTGGTTATGCCGTTTGGACTCATTAATGGTCCTGCTGTCTTCCAGGCCCTGATCAACAATGTGCTCCGTGACACGTTGAATCAGTTTGTTTTTGTCTACCTTGGTGACATCCTATTTTTCTCCCGTTCTGCCCAGAAATACGTTCTCCATGTTCGACAAGTCCTTCAGCGCCTCATGGAGAACCAGCTGTTTGTAAAAGCGGAGAAGTGCAAGTTCCACTGCTCCACAATCTCTTTTCTGAGATACATCATCACTAAAGGGGATGTTCAGATGGATCCGGAAAAAAAGTGAGAGCGGTGGTGGATCGGCCCCAACCCACATCCAGGGTGCAACTACAACGGTTTCTGGGGTTTGCTCATTTTTGCCACCATTTCATCGGGGCTACAGCAACCTGGCGGCTCCCCACTATGCACTCACCTCTCCCAAGGTACCGTTCACATGGTCCCCAGCAGTGAATAAGGCGTTTGTGGATCTGAAGCAACGACTCACCACCGCCCCATCCTCATCCATCCGGATCCGACCCGTCAGTTTGGCCTATTTGGACAGATTCAGTGACCTGAATTATTTACTAAGTACTCCTAACCACACAGGATTTGTTATACCCGGCCAAACAGTAATGACAACATGCAGATACAGTAGGCTATATTGGAGCTTCATGATGCTTGATCAAAACTTGTTTAGTTTAAGTTCATGACCTCACATAGCTGCTGCTGTGCTTGTTGTGGAAGTTGAAGTCTTAACCACGCAGTTCATCTATTCGGACTACAACTCATATTTCATTGACAGAGATAAAAGCAAACCCAAACAACAGGTTTAGAATCAATATTTGAGTTAGTTGTTACACATCTCATTACCCAAAGGAGAACTACAACACATGGAGAGTTCAAGAGAGGAGAGTTGTGTTTGAACACACAGGACTGTTCGAGGTCTAACCCAGCTAGCACATAACATTCTGAGAACCATATATTTCTTAGAGCTTGATAAGCACGTTTTTTTCCCTATGGTCATTTTGCATACAACCTTCCCATAACTTTCTGGGAATGGTGCAAAACAGTTTCTTGGCTATGAAACATTCTCAGAACATTTAAGGAACAAAAACATTTAAGGACAAAAAAAAACAGAACGTTTTACAGAACGTTTCCTAAAAGTTTAAACATTGTTACATTGAATTTCAATTTTGGTGATGTTCTAGGAATGTTTTCCAACTGGTTTGACATTGGGCATGTTCTCAAATAGTTCAGAGAACTATGAGAATCAATGTTCTTCTGTGGGAATTTCAGTACTTCAGTATAACGCTTCCTACAGGTTTCCTCGTGGTTCTATTTAAAGTCGTGTTCTCAAATTGTTTCTAGAACATAAAGAAATGTTCAGAGAACGTTCTAAGAAAGTTATTTAAAAACATATACACTACCGTTCAAAAGTTTGGGGTCACTTACAAATGTTGTTGTTTTTTAAAGAAAAGCAAATTTTTTGTCCTTTAAAATTATGTTTTCATGTCCAGATGCTGTCCTGTTTCATGTCTGTTTATATTCATTAAATGTTCACTCCCTGTACTTGCTTCTCGTCTCCAACTGTCTGTCCTCACAACTTCTGTTGAACAGAAGATTGAGAATGTCTTTTGAACGTTCTGTTTTACCGGTCAGGAAACGTATGGCTTCGTTCTCACATCCAATGTGAAACCAAAAACATAAGTTCCCACAACTTCCAAGGAATCAAGTGTGCTAGCTGGGAAGACAGAGGAGGGGAGAGAAAGAGCTGGAGGGAGAAGAAGTAGAAGAAGAAAGGGAGGTGCCTTCCTGCACAGACCAAGGAACACAAGCTGCAATCCACCTTGTCAAATATAATTTCACATGATCGCATCGCCAATCGCACTGTTATACATAACTTATCACCATCAGCCCCATATTGCAATTGTTGAACAATCAGCGTAGCATGGTAAGTGCAGGGGATTTAAAAACACAGGCATCACGCAAGACATGTCATCGGGAAGTGGGTAACGAGCTGAGTTTTGGGTAAAAACCAGCGCAACACGCAGTCTGTCTGCTACAGCAAAATAGCAGCCTAACTTGTAAGATACAGAAAGTCTCCTAACCACTTAACCCAAGACGATTTCGTAGGCACTCAGTAACACATTAGATGACTTGGTTGCTAAGTTAGGCTCAATTTAGTCCCCATATCACCCACCCACCCACACACACCCACCCACCCACCCACACACACACACACACACACACACACATCATTGTTTTATAGGTACCACTAGTAGCATGTTTTAACAACCTGAACAAACATATGGATTTGGTCACGGCAACAGTCCATTAGTGCAGGGTCTTCAAATAAGGTTTGTTAATATTCTTGAGACAAACTCTTGAAACTGATGTCGGCAACTTGTCGGTCGATGATTGTGTCTTGTCTCTTTTTAAACCGTTGTTCTGGTAGATCAAGTCAGAGGCACAATATGTCAGTGAAACAATCCACAGTCACACTAATTGATATTCAACATTCGACTGAAATAGCTCTGATCTAATGGCGTCATACTGTTTCAACCCTTCAATAGATTTGAACAACGCGTCTATTCTATTAGGGATATCTTGCGACTGAAAAAAACATTCTAGAAAATAGCCCATTCACCTCATTGTCAACTGACTATATGTGTATTTGTGCCAACCCTCAGTGAAAGGGTTGTATCAGTTTAAGTGTTTGATGGTCGAGCCAATTCAAGTAAAGCAACTCTTTTGACACTGTCTGTTATGCAAATTTGGTAAGAGAATGTGCCAGTAATGAGCTACGCTGTATTGTAAAAGTCACAATAACTTATTGGCAAAATGTTGCCAGTAACCCAGAGCAGGGTTTCCCAAACTCGGTCTTTATTCTAGTTGTGGAATGTCATCCCAGTTAATGTGCTCTATTCATAAATATTGAAGCTTTTACACTGTAAGTTACTGTACATTTTACAATAACCCATAGGAATTCTCTGGAAAACAATAGCGCATCGTGAAACACATCTTTCTGCTAGAAATGTGTTTATTTGCAGGTAGAAATGTGTTAATCATCCACTAAAGTAGTTAGCAAGTTTACTAGATACTGTAGCTACAGTTTAGCTAACCAAACCATCAGCCCAAGCTTGCCATTATGAAAATCAAATTTTCAATTTGACTTTTGCTTTCAAAAGCAGCTCAAAATAACATGTAAGAATTAACTATAGCCATTGTACAGTGGTGATATGCCATGCATTTATAAGGGAATAAAGAACGCTCTAGAATGCCCTTCAATCAGAAACAAGTATTCAACAATGCCATGGTATAATGAAAATTAAACAAACTTCTTGTGAATCAACTGCCCTTAATCTACTGGAAAATGCACAGTAACCTATTAAAAGTGCAGCTCTTGCGTGTCACAAGTTCTTACAAAGAGCGCAGAACTGATTATGTCAAAAGTGGTGTTCAACCAGGACTGTTGCGGTGACCATATTACCGCCACACCACACACTGATGGTCAAGTGTCATGAAGGCAGTCAAATTCCACGTGACCGTTTAGTCACAGTAATTAGGCTACTCCAAGCTCTGATGCTGCTGATGGTCATTAGTAGCCTACCAAACTTGCTAAATACCTGGCACACTATTGTCACTCTAATATCAATGCAAATGTAATCAAAAACCTAATCAAACACTTCATGAGAGCTCATGTGCTCATGTTGCACAACATTTCTATAGGCTATGCAATTGTGCGAGAAAACAGAGTGATGGCCTCTATTAAAAAGAGGAGGATCCCATCAGCTTTCTATAGGCTAGGCCTACTATATTTCTTTCTCAACTTCATAGCCTACCTGGCTGGCATGAAAATGAATCACTGGAAAAGTGTCCTCCATTTCGCTACACATCTGCTAACCATGTGTATGTGACCAATAAAATTTGGTTTGATTTGAAGTGCATAGATGACATGTATTTTTTCCCGCTGCCTATGTTTCGAGACAGGTGCATGATGGTTCGTTGTAAATCATAACAAATTTCACAGATTTTTTATTTAGTGTTTGTAAACACAAGAATAGTTTAGTATATATATTTAGTATATTTAGTATATATTAATATATATTTAGTATATATTAAATAAAAAATAGTTTGATGGGTGACAATATTAGCCTATCACTTCAGAATTAAATATTATCACTTGTGAAGGATGCCTAGCATAAAGAAACTTTTATGAATCATAGTCACACATCTCATGTAGCCTAGCCCATAGGCCTATATGTTTTGATATGGATTGCATCACAACTAAAATGACCAATTAACTTATTATATTAAGCACATTCATTTGTTTTGCAAAGGGTGTAGAGGGTAACTGGCATGAATAAGCAATGTGTGAGTTTCAAGTTTGGGGAAGACAATTTTCACCATAAAAATGCACCTTTATAATAAAAGCATTAAATCCGTAATCGCATTTGTGCTCACTTTTGATAATGTTGTTTTACCGCTAATGGAACATTCATCCTTTTGATAATGTTGTTTTCCTGCAAATGGAACATTTATCCTTTTGATAATGTTGTTTTCCCGCAAATGGAACATTTATCCTTTTGATAATGTTGTTTTCCCGCAAATGGAACATTCATCCTTTTGATAATGTTGTTTTCCCGCAAATGGAACATTCATCCTTTTGATAATGTTGTTTTCCCGCTAATGGAACATTCATCCTTTTGATAATGTTGTTTTCCCACGAATGGAACATTCATCCTTTTGATAATGTTGTTTTCCCGCAAATGGAACATTCATCCTTTTGATAATGTTGTTTTCCCGCAAATGGAACATTCATCCTTTTGATAATGTTGTTTTCCCACGAATGGAACATTCATCCTTTTGATAATGTTGTTTTCCCGCTAATGGAACATTCATCCTTTTGATAATGTTGTTTTCCCGCTAATGGAACATTCATCCTTTTGATAATGTTGTTTTCCCGCTAATGGAACATTCATCCTTTTGATAATGTTGTTTTCCCACTAATGGAACATTCATCCTTTTGATAATGTTGTTTTCCCGCTAATGGAACATTCATCCTTTTGATAATGTTGTTTTCCCACTAATGGAACATTCATCATTTTGATAATGTTGTTTTCCCGCTAATGGAACATTCATCCTTTTGATAATGTTGTTTTCCCACTAATGGAACATTCATACTTTTGATAATGGTGTTTTCTCACTAATGGAACATTTGCGCTAACAGCCTACTGCCATGTGTGCATTGCTGCGCTTATAATATGAAGAAACAGCCTAATATACGTTTTGTGTTTGGCCTGGTATGGTTCTCAATCAGAGGCAGGTGTCGTTAGTTGTCTCGGATTGAGAATCATACTTAGGTAGCCTTTTCCCACCTGTGTGGGGTGGGTGATTGTTTCCTGTTTTGTTGTTTGTGTCACCATTCAGGACTGTTTCGGTTTTCGTTTCCATTCACTTTGTTATTTTTGTATTGAGTCGTGTTCAGTTATTATTAAAGTATCATGGACACTTACCACGCTGCGTATTGGTCCAATCCTTGCTACTCCTCCTCAGAAGAGGAAGAGGAAAGCCGTTACACCCTCCTCATTTATCCGGGCTTGGAACCGGCAAAAGTGATCCAAAAGAGACACTTTGGAGGAGTTACTTACTTTTTTAAATTTTTTATTTGTTTTTTTGTTTAGTTTTATTAATTTGGTTTGGATTTTAACTTTATGGTCCACTTAGGAGACAACAACAAGTCACAGTAAAACATAAATTTTTTTAACCATTACATTTTTTGTATTTTTTGTTGTTGTATACAATCTACATTAACAATCTAAATGGACCAAAAAGAGACCATCGAAAAAACTGCCAATGGCAATGTGAGAAAATTATGGTAACTAGTCTGGCCCTAATTCAGGTTAATTGTTTTTTTGTCCCCAGACCCTCCTGCTCCACACACACAGGCTATTCTGGCTCACAGAAAGAGTGGGTCATCGTTTTGGTCAAGGCTCTCTATGGCAGGTTCAGCAACTGAGGGAGCTGACTTGAATGAGTAAGCAGCTGATGTGCCAAAAAGCTGAAAAACATTATCAGGCAGCTGGTGCTCATAGCAAGCCTCACCAGACAGCTTCGGTCCATATCGAATGTACAGGATGGAGTTAAGGGTCTGCAAGGACATACGATTTCTAAGTTTGCTTTTTACCACACTCATCTGGCTGAATACTCTCTCGACTTCAGCATTTGAGTGTGGCAAGGACAACACAAGACACGGCAAGTTCTTGAAACTGGTTGATATCAGCTGCATTCCTGAACTTCCAAATCTCACTCCATGGATGATGGATGGCACGCCATTGCTGGACAATCTTGTCTATCTCTGCAGGGGAGTAGCCAAGGAGGTTGGCTATTTTTTCTATTTCTCCAGGGCTCTTATTGTGCTTTAGAGTCCCCTCCACATTGAAAACTAATATGTACTGCAATGCTTCGATGTTGACCGGCACCTTCAGTCTCACCCTCAACTCATTAGTGAGGGAGATGGTGGAAGGCTACACATCGCTTTCGAACATTGTTTTCATCCTTAGGCACAAGGTGGAGCTCAGCTGCCTTTGACTCCTAAAGGTAACCAAGGTACGGTTTGGGACTGATTTATCCATCAATTGGCCCTTTGAGTACATCAACATTTGCCAGTAGAATCAGCACCCTGCTGCTCACAGACTTGATCAGGCTAACCAACCTGTCAAGTAGCTTAAGAGGATCTACTTGCTCTCCCTCAAAATCCTTGATGGCCAATTGTACATCACCCAGCACTGACTTCAAAAAAGTCAGATCCAATATGTTTTGAGGATCACTGTACATGGAGTATAAAACCTCAGCCATGTAGCAGTGTTCACTGGACTTGGTGACTGTGAAATGCACCTCCCACTGGTCCAAAATGCGTGATACCGCGGGTTCAATGGAGAGCCAACGTGTGGCACACACCTTGGTTATCTGTAAAGGTTTCTCCTCACAGTTGATGGTCTCATCTCTGGCCTTGTAGGCCTCCCTGCGCTTTGGAAACTCTGAAAACCAGTTACCAAGTACTCCACACTACGGGGGATGGTGTCATTGGATGCATGACTTACAGCAAGCTGCAGAGAGTGGCACACAGTGAATAAGAACCAGATATTTGAGGCCATACTCCTCCTTCAGCACTTTATGGACCCCATTGTTAATCCCCTTCATAACAGAGGCATTGTCAGTCCTTATCCCCAGGAGTTTCTCTTTTTTAAGACAACACTTCTCAGGAAAGCCACAACAGCACGGGCTATAGATTTGGCATCTCCTCCCTCCAACTCAACAAGCCCCAGAAATGTTGATACAATTATCTGCTTGGTGTCACTAAAGTACCTTATCACAACCCCCAGGCACTTAGAAACACTTACATCCGTGGACTTATCAAGGAGGAGGCTGAAACACTGGTCACCCACATCTGCAACCAACTATTTCAGAAAGTATGGTGCTAGAACATCATTAATCATTTCTGTGCACTTTGTCCTGTGCATTTTGAAGTGGGTAGCAGCAGTGGAGTCTGAGAAAGCAGCTCTACATGCTTCTCCAATGTGATCACATGCCAGCATGGAACAGTGTTCAGCGATAGCTAATGCCATGGTAGCCTCAGCCTTTTTTGCAGAGTTGTTTAACCATAAATGGCAGCTTGTTTTGGGTGGAACTGTTATAAGGCTTTGCCTTTTGAGTATGTTTTTGAGTTGTCATGTGTTTTTTTTACATCACTAAGTTTGGCGTAGAAATCAGCCTTACAATACAGGCAGTCTGCCAGTGTATCATCTCCAATAAACGGCTTCAATCAGCCTTTGAATTCAGGGTGTGATTCCCACTCCTTTCTGTATTTTTGAGTGTACAGTTTAGACTGGGACATGATGAGCTAGCCAGCTAGATGTTTAGCTTATGTCACAGGGAGGAAAACACACAGTGGACAAGGTGAGTAAGTGACTGAGGCTGTGTGAGTCAAATGCAGTGATTTATTTTTGTGCAGTGATTTATTTTAGTCAAAGAACAATTTACATTTACATCCCGCCCTGAATGTAAGCCAGGGTAGGATCAGCCAGTGGCGGCTTCCCGCATGCGTGATTCATTTGCAGTCTGGACGCAGAGGGGTGAATATCTCCTGCTCTGACTGCAGCTGGGAGGGACTGCTGCGCGAGGACTGGGCCACCTGTGAGTTCTTTGGGACATGGGTGGGACCCACGGCAGCACCCACTGCTCGTTGAGAAGAGTAAGAGCGATACGTGCTTTCACGTCAGAGGCTCCAAAAGTCTTCAATAACACCAGAAAACATTGCTAGATCCCAGACGCACAAAAAGCTTATTTCTCTCAAATGTTGTGCACAAATTTGTTTACTTCCCTGTTAGCCAAGATAATCCATCCACCTGACAGGTATAGCATATCAAGAAGCTGATTAAACAGCATGATCATTACACAGGTGCACCTTGTGCTGGGACAATAAAAATACACTCTGAAATGTGGAGTTTTGTCACACAACACAATGCCACAGATGTCTCAAGTTTTGAAGGAGCATGCAATTCGCATGCTGACTGCAGGAATGGCCACCAGACCTGTTGCCAGAGAATTTAATGTTAATTTCTCTACCATACGCCGCCTCCAACGTCGTTTTAGAGAATTTGACAGTACATGCAACTGGCCTCACAACCACAGACCACGTGTAACCACTCCAGCCCAGTACCTCCACACCCGGCTTCTTCACCTGCGGGATCGTCTGAGACCTGTGCCCTCCCAGGCCCACCCATGGCTGCACCCCTGCTCAGTCATGTGAAATCCATAGATTAAGGCCGAATGAATTTATTTCAGTTGACTGATTTCCTTATATGAACTGTAACTCAGTAAAATCATTGACATTGTTGCATGTTGCATACATTTGTTCAGTATATAATACCTCTCTGCACATAACTAAAGTAGCAGTGCAGTGCTCTTTTGCTATCAGTTATTCGGACTATTCTCTCATCGTGGATTTAATTGACTCATTTCAGCAATTTCAGGGTTTTCTGTATAGTTGTTTAATGTTGGTGGGGTATATTATTCTGCTTTAATGTTACTGCTGAATTACTATGATATAATCGTTTTTCTTCAGTGTATTTTTAACAAACCTGAGATTTACTTTGAAGTCCAAAGTGTAAGAATACAGGTGAAATCATTTACAGACACAGACATGGTGGCATAGCAGGAAGATTGGAATGCTTTGAAACAGGAGGTTGTGTGTTCAAATCCCAGGGAACGCCATGATACATAATAATTACTGTATAAATATACAATGTGGTCAGGTGTGTGAAATATTGTGTGTTAAAAGCCCTGTGTGCATATCAAAATGACACATTCCTGTTCACAGGACATTACCTGTGAAAGTTTGCAATCACATGTGAAAGTCCACTTGTGAAACTTTATATAAAATATCATCACATGTGAAGTGTTTCAAATTATTTCACATATTCAAAACATGTGGAAATGGCACATGTGAAATCATGTGTTTTTCCATAAGGGGTGACAGGTAAGTGTAAAATATACGATCATATATTAAAACATATTTCTACTAGAATTGCCTTCAGCTTGTGTTTTTCATTTTTCAGGCTAATAAACAGCATGCAAAAAAAGAAGCATTTTGGCCAACCTTAATTTAAAAGTTAAGTCCATTCGTCTGTCCTTATATCAATGACTGCTTCAATCAAATAATTCTGTATTGTGTGTGATGAATCTGAAAACTAATCCTTCGACTTTTTCAGCAAAGGGAGGATATACAATAACTAATAACTAATAATGTAGCTGCTGTTAGCTCAGCTTACACCGTAGCTTATCTCTTTTCTAAACAGTATTACTTTTCTCCGATGTGCTCACCAGAGATGTGCTAAATTGTAAACAATTCTAGCTGTTAGGTCACTAGCCTATTTTTTGTTTTCTGTCAGCAAAACCTGTCATTTAGATAGGTTCACATTTCGTTTCATAAGCTGCCAAAATGTTGGTTTTTGTTTATGGACAATGTTCCTTTTTGATGCGTTGGTTTAATCAATATAGAATTCCGTTGTGATAGGACTCTTTTCGTTGCCGTTTTGAATTGCATTTATCAGACATTTCAATAGTTTAAATATGGGTATTTCGTTAGAAATCTTGTAAATATTATTTATGCATCATTTATTTATCATCATAATGCGTAGTGGAACAATTACACTTCAATATAGACATTTTGAATGATAGCACAGTTCAAATCTGTCGCACAGGTGGATATGTTGACATCATGCACGGTCACAGTTGCTAGGACACATGAAATAGGATACACCAGTATCTACAGCAGGAGTTGTGTGAATTAATTCAATTAATTAATTAATTCACCTCGGTCTGTCCTGTACGTTTGCAATGCATCAGTTCAGCCATTTAGGCTATCAATTTATCACCAGAAGCCAATCACATTACACCAGGCCCTCATTCCCTAGTTGTAACTTACAGTTGCATAGTTATTGATACCCAACTTTTTAAGAGTGTTTCCCAAGCAAGCACATAGAGAGAATGTTTGCTAAGTGCGTCTTTAGACCATGTGCCAATACTGATAAGATCGAAAGAAAAGCAACGCTACTCTCGGATCAGCCTTCTCCACGAATTATCAGCCTTCTCAAAACGAATTATTCCACAATGCTGACGACGGATCAGCTCATAGAGCAGGGGTATTCAAATCTTACACTATGAGGTCCAGGGCCTGCTGGTTTTCTGTTCTACCTGATAATTAATTGCACCCACCTGGTATTCCAGGTGTAAATCAGCCCCTGTTTAGAGCAGAACAATGAAAAAACGCAGTGGAACTGGCTTCAATATCCATAATCGAGTTTGAGGGACCTATAGATAGATACCTTAATACCACCTTAGGCTGCAAATATTGAGGCAGCTTATTATGCTTTTTTAAGAGCAATATTAAACTAAATGCTCTGGGAAACAGATCGGCTACTAACAACATTTTTATTTTATTTAACAAGGCACGTCAGTTAAGAACAAATTAGTATTTACAATGACGCTCAAAGACAACCATGGGCCAATTGTGCACCGCACTATGGGACTCCCAATCACAGCCTGGATTTGAACCAGGGACGTTAGTGACATGTCTTGCACTGAGATGCAGTGCCTTAGACCACTGCCCAACTCAGGAGTCTGAGCAGCATCAGATTCTAATGATGATCTCAGCACTATGATGGCTCTGGGAAACGAGGCCCAGAGCGACTTCTCTCCATTCAAACTTCCCTCCAGTTCATTTACAACCCTGCAGCCTACTATACTCTTAGTTAAAACAATTGCTCAAAATAAGTGACTAAAATATATTGCTATTCCTGAGCTATAGACTACTCCTTCAGTACAAGAGCTATTAGGAATAGGGAGAGGAGAGTGGAAGAGATAGAGGCCAGTGGTGCTGTATGCCAGCGGAGTTGAGTGAATTCCAAGATGGAACAGTGAAGCGAGAGATGTGTTCATTAGAACTGTGGGTAGGCTAATTCATATATTAGTTTAGACACATTTACAAATGTGGTGTCAGCAATCAGCCACACTAAAATGGCTAATGTGGATGTGCATTTCATCTTCATCATATGCCTAGTGTCTCATAGCTGTCTCTATATCCCCCCAAACTTTCCTTGTCAATTCATTTGATAGGCTACATTGTTTTAGCATGATCCTATAGGCCTAGGTTTTTAATAGCCTACGTTTTGTGGAAAGGATAAATATGATTTGCTGTTGTGTGTTTGAGATGCGCTGGGGGCTATGATTGATGGGTCCTTTTAACTGGTGTGCATGTGAGTTCTCTAATTCTCTCAATGTTCATTCAGAAAGTTTCCTAAAGTAAATTCATTCATTTCTGTTGTTGCATTGTGATGAGACTGCCGTGTTATCAATTTGACCGAGCGCTCCTGCACAAAACAGACAAGTCGTCTTTCCCAATTAGTTACAACATGCCACCACATGCCCTGCTTCCTGGCAGTGCTGTGGGTATGGAATGGAAAGCAAAGGATGGAATTCACAAGTGCAGACGAGGTCCTGGACACAGTGGAAGAATCCCTTCCAGTTGAAGGAGAGCCCCCTGCTTTGAGGAGAGGAAGAGGCGGGAAAAGGTGATAAACACACTAGGCTACATGAGACAATATTCTTCCCCCTTTCCCAAAATATAATCTATAGTCTACCTTCCCCAAGTAATTATTATTCTTTATACAAAGGGTGGGTCTAATCCTGAATGCTGATTGGTTAAAACCGCATTCCAGCCGGTGTCTATTCCACAAGTTACCACCTGCTAAATCTATGATGTTAAAATGCCTATTTACTCTGTTCCATCTGACTGTGCAAGCCACTGTCTCTTCAGCCCAGCCAGGTAATTTATAAACTTGATCTCCACTATAAAAAGCATCAAGACATTATCTCACATTTCTTTTAGACTAACATTTAGTTTAAAATTGGAGATTTGTATAAACCTTGCTGTCTGTCTCGCCGACATTTGCAACATTGTTTCAATATTTAAATTCGATCTCCAGCTGTCACATAGTAATGAGTCTTAACGAGACAGGCAGGCAGCGTTACTCAGCCAGTCGAAATCATGAATCAACTGGCATAATTTTTATGAATATATACAATGAAATGTCAATTTAAAAAAGGTCAAACGAAATGAAGTGCAGCTATTTTGCAGTCTTTACAGCTTCCGTTTGAAGTGACTGTGTTAGCTGTGGTGTTGCCTAGCTCCTCTGAACAACAGTGTCCTGGCGAGAGAGCACATTTTCTATGCCAGGCAAAATCGCTCTTCATTAGCTCATTGTTATGGATGTCCAAATAAATGTCTCTAGAAAACAGCTTAAACATATGCAAATGCAGCTACTTTGTTGTTATTCTGGCTGCACTGTTTGACATGACTAAGTTAGCCGTAGTTGGCTAGCTAGCAAGCAAGGGATAAGAACGTGGCCAGTGAGTATGGGCTATACTCGGCCTTGTCTCAGGATGGTAAGTTGGTGGTTGAAGGTATCCCTCTAGTGGTGTGGTGGCTGTGCTTTAGCAAAGAGGGTGGGGTTATATCCTGCCTGTTTGGCCCTGTCCAGGGGTATCGTCGGATGTGGCCACAGTGTCTCCCGACCCTTCAAGTTTCAGCCTCCAGTATTTATGCTGCAATAGTTTGTGTCAGTCTGTTATATCTGGAGTATTTCTCCTGTCTTATCCGGTGTCCAGTGTGAATTTAAATATTCTCTCTCAAATTCACTCTCCCTTTCTCTCTTTCTTTCCTTTCTCGGAGGACCTGAGCCCTAGAACCATGCCTCAGAACTACCTGTCCTGATGACTCCTTGCTGTCCCCAGTTCACCTGGTCGTGCTGCTGCTCCAGTTTCAACTGTTCTGTCTGCGACTATGGAACCCTGACCTGTTTACCGGACGTGCAACCTGTCCCAGACCTGCTGTTTTCAACTCTCTAGAGACAGCAGGAGCGGTAGAGATACTCTGAATGATCGGCTATGAAAAGCCAACTGACATTTAGTCCTGAGGTGCTGTCCTGTTGCACCCTCTACAACCACTGTGATTATTATTATTTGACCCTGCTGGTCATCTATGAACATTTGAACATCTTGGCCATGTTCTGTTATAATCTCCACCTGGCACAGCCAGAAGAGGACTGGCCACCCCTCATAGCCTAGTTCCTTTCTAGGTTTCTTCCTCGGTTCTGGCCTTTATGGGGAATTTTTCCTAGCCACCATGTTTCTACACCTGCATTGCTGCTGTTTGGGGTTTTAGGCTAGGTTTCTGTACAGCACTTTGTGACATTAGCTGATGTAAGAAGGGCTTTATAAATCAATGTGATTGATGGATTGATAGTAAGACAATGGAACATTTAGAACGAACGACTGGGTCGCGTCCATAGATACTGGGTTGTGTCTGAAGCAACCAAACGGATAGAATGAACGACCAGCCAGCTTGAGTAGCCACCCTAGATTTGTGTCGGGTCTATATCTTGTGGAAGGATGAAATAATGCTTTGAAATAGTATGACTACATTTGTAAAAATAACGTTTTTAATGAAAATATGTCAACCATTATTTGAATATGTTGGTAATCCATTGTATAAAAGTGATAATGCCTTCAAAGACGTTTTTTGGAGGATATATTGGCACGGTTTGCCAGCACTCGACTTAGTCTCTGGCTGAACAACACCCGTGCCAGTATATATCCTTCAAAAAACGTCTTCTCAGGCATTATCACTTAAATATGAAGTGGCGATAGAAGCAGTATCGGTGGGTGGGTACAATCACTGAGGAAGCTAAGCCAGAAAAAAAGAGGCATATTACAACCTGTGTTGTGATAATTGCGATATTTACTTTATAACCTGTTTGTTCATATTCTTTGTCACCATGATATGTAGGCCTAAGGCCGAGACAATAAGAAGACACAGTTGCAGAATCAATTCAACCACAGTTTTGTTTCATCACAAAACCGGAGAGCAACCTCTGTCTGGTCAAGTCCACAAAGCATATTTCATGTAACAAACAGTTACATGACCTACAGCATCATCAAATCATCTATGGTTAGTCTAACCAGAGACAACTCAAAGAGAGCAAAAACAATTTAGTCCAATCGACTTAAGCTAAATACGATGTGGCTGTCCATAGTTTTGAGTTCTGTGTGTGTGTGCATGCGTTCCTGCTCGTAGAAAAAACATCACTCGCCCTACTTGTAGAGAAACGCCAATGCCATCCTTCTCTCTTTCATGTTGACAAAATGGTCTAGGACTCTGTTATACAATACACTTTTTTGTTCATTTTTGTTGTCTTAATTAAGTTACCTGCTAAAATGGTGCTCGCTAGAGTAACTTTCATGGGCAGCGATGAGCCAGTTAGTTAACATCTAACTACATATTGAACTTCTATCCATCAAGCCAGTGGCACAATGTATGCATCACCGCTATAATCATCGGCCAGTATGAAGTTTAACCACAAGTCCAAATCCTCATCTCCATCCATGGCTAATTTAGCAAAGGGACCATTTTAGCCAGCTAGCTAGCCACCGGAGGACAACAACCCAACGAGATGTAACAATTCAAGTTGTTTCTGTCAATGACATTTGGCTCTCTGCCTTCCCTTGTCACTTTTCTTTGGTGCACCAGGACCATTCACAGTTGAGCTCAATCAGTGTAGCTCTACCCTGATTGGCTATTATTGTATTTTTTTACCAAGGGAGGCCAAATACTTGCTGGGTTCCCTTTTTTACATTCAATGCTACGGGTGGCAACAATGTCATACTTTTTGTTGACCAGACAGCATCAGAAAGATTGCCTACACATACAGAGACAGAGGGGCGCTGTTTTGCTCACTCAGATGCTTTGTCCGGTGAGATACAGTCAGAAGAGAGAATAAATAATTTAACTATATGAAATTGTAATTGTATTGATTTTTGTGACTTTCAAACATGCTGTAAAATGAATAAGAGCTCTGGTAAGGAGATAAGGAGATAATGTTGATTGTTATTATTCCGTGTTTGTTATTATTATATAATATTCAATGGTGGTTGTTGGTGAGGGTGGAGAGGGGATTGGGACAGGGTGACTTGGAGGACATCAGCCACTTCTTTGAGGTGTGTATGTGAGGCCTCCACTCACCTCACTTCAGTCTCTCGGTGGACCTACTCTCCGCAACTATAATTACATTTAATTGACAAGGTATTACAAACTGACCACGGTACTTAAGCGTCAGTCTTTCTTCAATGTATGAACTCCACTGACTTTATGTGCATTAGGAGAGGAGTTGGAGCGTAAAAGCCCTAAAGTGGTGCAGAACCTTAATATACAAAGACGTACTTTGCTTTATGTTTTTTGTGTGTTTTTTGTTAAATGTCTGCTCAGGCCATATGCTCACATGCTCTATATATGTCATGTATACAATAACTATCCTCACATTTTATGGAATGCCCACTGCCCTCATCATGTCTGCTAAAATGTTTTATTTACTTCTTCAATGATAGACGGAACAGATAAGGTTAACTTTGATTCTATACAAGTAAAGACCAACAAAATCCAATTTATCACATGGAATGTGGACAGGTCTATGGTGGAAAAAAGCATATGGTTCTCAAACACTTAAAGAGATTGTCAGCAGATGTGATTTTCTTGCAAGAGTTACATCCAAATTGTTTTTTGAAATGTAATATTTAAAGATGAGATTGGTTGGAGAGGCCTGTGCTGCCACCTACTGCAGTAACAGCAGGGGTGTAGGCATTCTGATAAATAAGAATACACAATTTCCCATATGCCAGCACATGGACCATGAAGGCTGTTTTCCAATGTTGAATTGTACCTTACATGGTGAAAAATACACATTGATTTAATTGTATATCTGTTTTTTTTTTAATTGAATTGGAGATAGATCAAATCCAGACAGGAACTATAATTTTAGCAGGTGACCTAAATCATAATTTTGATAAGATTGACAGTGGTAGCAATAAAAATGCCAATTTAGGGAGCTCCAAAGAGGCTGAAAATGTTAATCTCTACAAATAATTCACCTGGAGATTACTATTCACAACCTACAAAATACTTCCTTTTTTCACAGAGTAAGAAAAGTTATTCAAGAATTGACTACATTTTTATTTCCAAAAATGCACTCAACAATTTACTGGATTAAAAAATGTATGATATAGTGATATTGGATCATTCTCTGGTATCATGCCTACCAACATAAAATACACTTAGCGACAGAATTTGGAGAATGAGCAAAGCGTATCTTCTGGACACGAAATGTATTAAATACATAAACTTCTTTCTTTTTTACCATTACAAATGTAGACAGAGGATAGAGAAAAGCCGACCCAATATCATTTGGAAGGCCTTTAAGCCATACATTAGGGGACAGATAAGTTCATACTCTGCAAAATAAAAATGACACCTGATTTAGACATTTTCATTAAAGAAAAATAAATTACTCTTAGAAAAAGCCCATACAAAACCTTTACAAGGCAAAGGAGAATTTTCTGAACTTAAGCAAGAATATGATATTTTACTTTTGAAGAGAGCCAACAACTACAGGTTATTCAACTCAAATTTAGCATAATACTTAATGGAAAATAAACCTGATAAATATCTCACAGCTCTCAAAAAATGAATACACACTAAACCAGTTATAATTTTTAAATATAAAGATGCAAATGCGTTGATTACAAACAACAACACGATTAATGACCATTTTAAAAGCTTCTATGGAAATGTATATACATCAGTTGGACATCTCCTATAACCTTCTTAGACTCAACAACCCTGAAGTAATTATCAGCAGACAAAAAACAATCGTTAAAAACAGAGTTGAAAATAATTATTAGATACTGTTCAAACATTCGCGTGGAGAAAAGCAACATGATTGAGTTGCTTTCCCATAGAATTCTATTTAACATTTTGGAACAAAGAAGTGCCTCTATTAACACAAATGACAACACACATGTCACTCAATAGAAGTTTTTCTGTCTGTAATAAAGCCCTTTTGTGGGGAAAATCTCATTCTGATTGGCTGGGCCTGGCTCCCCAGTGGTAGGGCCTGGCTGCCATTTGTTTGGGCCTATGCCCTCCAAGGCCCACCCATGGCTGCGCCCTTGCCCAGTCATGTGTATTCCATAGATTAGGGCCTAACCATTTAATTTAAATTGACTTAGGTACTTATATGAACTGTAACTCAGTAAAATCTTTTAAATTGTTGTATGTTGTGTTTATACTTTTGTTCAGTTGCACTGAAGAGGAACAATGGGTACATATTGAAGATGCACATGCTCATCACCAGAATGTTTCTACGTGGCTATTTTCAAAGGATAGAGCTAAGAACATTAACAACTTCATAGTGAAACACAATAACAATATGGAACAAAATGAAAAGTATCTTCTTCAAGAACCAATATCACTTACTAAAAACACAACCTTGTGGAACAATCCTTGGATAGCTTTTCAGAATTCACAGATAAATTGGTCTACAAGGAAAACTAAAGGCATAGAAACCGTAAACGGCTTGGTAACAGGAAATGCATTTATTTCCATGACAGAATTAAAAAGCCATATCAAGGGCCACACGCCAGGGATGTCCAATGTCCTCTGTTATTTGGTTTGGCGATATAACCCCTTTCTATTATGCTAAGCCACACCCTCAATACATGGCATCTACAGATGGGGACTGGAACACAAAGTATCCTTGTATGAAGATGACCTGCTGTTATATATCTCAGACACTGAAGTGTGTGTCCCTAAGGTAGTGTACCTACTGCGTAGGTTCGGTGTGTTTTCGGGTTATACATTTAGTTTCTCAAAAAGTGAATGTTTTCCTATTAATGGATTAGCATTGCAAGTTCTACAGGATACTATTCAATTTCGTATGTCCAAGTCTGGCTTTAAATATTTAAGGAACAATATCATCCGTACCCTGTCTTCCTTCCATGATGAGAACTTTATTCACCTGATTTTAATTTTTTTATTTCACCTTTATTTAACCCAGGTAGGCGAATTGAGAACAAGTTCTCATTTGAGACTTAGCAAACTTAAACTGGACTTTCAGATATTTCTTTCTCTCTTTTTTTTCCCCAAAGTCTTTTTTCACTTTAACCTCTTGATACTCTAGGGGCAGTATTTCATTTTTGGATAAAAAGACGTGCCCGTTTTTTAGCGCAATATTTTGTCACAAAAAGATGCTCGACTATGCATGGAATTGATAGCTTTGGAAAGAAAACACTCTGACGTTTCCAGAACTGCAAAGATATTCACTGTGAGTGCCCTAGAACAGAAGCTTCAGGCAAAACCAAGATGAAACTGCAACCAGGAAATGAACAGGATTTCTGAGGCTCTGTTTTTCATTATCTCCTTATATGGCTGTGAATGCGACAGGAATGAGCCTGCCCTTTCTATTGTTTCCCCAAGGGGTCTGCAGCATTGTGACGTATTTGCAGGCATATCATTGGAAGATTGACCATAAGAGACTACATTTGCCAAGTGTCCGCACGTGTCCTGCGTGGAAATTGGTGCGCAAAACTCAGCTGCTGGTATTTTTCCATGGGATTCTGGGACGAAAGCATGCTTCCACGAACGGCATATCAATGAAGAGATATGTGACAAAACACCTTGAGGATTTATTCAAACAACGTTTGCCATGTTTCGGTCGATATTATGGAGTTTATTCGGAAAAAAGTTATACGTTTTGGTCACTGAATTTTCGGTTCGTTTCGGTAGCCAAATGTGATGTACAAAACGGAGCGATTTGTCCTACACAAAGAATCTTTCAGGAAAAACTGGACATCTGCTATGTAACTGAGAGTCTCCTCATTGAAAACATTCGAAGTTCTTCAAAGGTAAATTATTTGATTTGATTGCTTTTCTGGTTTTTGTGAAAATGTTGCGTGCTAAATGCTACGCTAAATGGTATGCTAGCTATCAATACTCTTACACAAATGATTGATTTTCTATGGTTCAAAAGCATATTTTGAAAATCTGAGATGACAGTGTTGTTAAGAAAAGGCTAAGCTTGAGAACAGGCATATTTATTTCATTTCATTTGCGATTTTTAGAAATCGTTAACATTGCGTTATGGTAATGAGCCTGAGGGTGTAGTCACGATCCCGGATCCGGGGTGGCTAAGATCAAGAGTGGATAAGCTTTTATATTTTTTTATGGGTTGGTGGGAATCCAATAATATGTAAGGCATTCCTCCAGAGATATAGAACATATGGAGGACTAGCCCTTCCTAACTTTATGTATTATTACTGGACAGCGAATATACAAAAGATTGTTTACTGTCCCTCTCACCCCAGAAACTGACTGGTGTCAAACAGAAGCCAACTCCTGTTCCTCTTCCTCTTTACTCAATACTCTTAAAACATGGTCTCAATTCCGTCAACATTTTACATTTTGTGATTTTTCTATTCACGTCTTCCTTCCAGGCAAACTGGATTCAGCTTTCAGGCTGTGGCAGAAGAATGGTCTTACTAAGTTTAATGACCTTTATATTGATGGCACCTTTGCTGATTTTGAGGACCTCGCTATCTTTCCCTACTGTATTTAATTGATTTATTTTGCTCCTTTGCACCCCATTATTTTTATTTCTACTTTGCACATTCTTCCACTGCAAATCTACCATTCCAGTGTTTTACTTGCTATTTTGTATTTTCTTTGCCACCATGGCCTTTTTTTGCCTTTACCTCCCTTATCTCATCTCATTTGCTCACATTGTATATAGACTTGTTTATACTGTATTATTGACTGTATGTTTGTTTTACTCCATGTGTAACTGTGTCGTTGTTTGTGTCGAACTGCTTTGCTTTATCTTGGCCAGGTCGCAATTGTAAATGAGAACTTGTTCTCAACTTGCCTACCTGGTTAAATAAAGGTGAAATTAAAACATTTAAAAAATCGAATTTAATCTACCAAACACTTCCTCCAGATTAGTAGTCTTGGCCCCACCCCCAGCCCTTGAGATTACTGCCTTTAAATTCACCTAATCCCCTGAAATTGTTAGGCTATTACATTTTTGATTGTATTGAAGTAACATTATTGTATACTTTTGTTTTGTTTTCTGACATGTAACCCAATGACTTTCTCTTTATTTTTAAATTTGTTTTAAGGCATTTAGATTTTAAATATTTTGGACATCAAAGCAACATTGAAGGGAATCTTATTTGAGTCGGAAAAGGATGTTCATATGATAGGTAAGATATCCAAAACATTGTAGAGAGCATATCCAACTGACAATCTCTTAGAAGAAAATATAAACTATTGGAACCAAGAATTAAAAAGAACTGATGTTGGCGCAAGATGGGGGGGGGAATGTTGGAGCAAAACTAACGAAATTACAGTTAACTAAAATGTGTACCAAAGTTTATAATTTTTTATACGAGAGACAAAATTCACAAATTCTACTGCACAATGGCAGAGTCATGTCTTAAGTACAAAACTAACAATGACTCAATAATCCATGCTTTCTGGGAATGCTGCTCAGTGAAACATCCTGTCCTGATTTGTCTTAGACGCTTGCTAAAAAACTTTAATGAGCAAGCCAATTGGCTTCTGTCAATTGGTATAGAATCAGCTTGATCCCCCTCCGTCGTAGAAACTTGGAGCTTTTTTTTAGAGAGAATTAAAAAGAGGTTCAGCTCCTGGTTCGACTGTTATCTGGCAGAGTTACTGCAGCTCTAGAATTGCATTTGGCGAAAGTCTACACAAGCATACTCAGGCTGATTGGCTCTCGTTCAGGCAAATTAGAAATAAGTGTACTCAGGCTATCCGGAAGGCCAAAGTTAGTTATTTTAAGGAGCAGTTCTCTCTCTATGGGTCTAACCCCAAGAAGTTCTGGGAAACGGTTAAAGACCGGGAGAATAAACCCTCCTCCTCACAGCTGTCTATGTCCCTTAAAGTTGATGATGTGGTCGTTACTGACAAGAACGACATGGCTGAGTTCTTTAATCACCACTTCATTAAGCCAGGATTCCTATTTGACTCAGCCATGCCTCCTTGCCCGTCCAACACTTCCTCATCTCCCACCCATTCTAATGCAACTAGCCGTGATGTTCCTCCCTCTTTTCCCCCTGCAAAGTTTCTCCCTGCAGGCTGTCACTGAGTCCGAGGTGCTAAAGGAGCTCCTTAAGCTTGACCCCAAAAACACATCTGGATCAGAAGGTTTAGACCCTTTCTTCTTTAACTTCTCTGGGATAGGTGGCAGTATTTTCACTTCCGGATGAAAAGCATGTCCAAAGTAAACTGCCTGCTACTCTTCCCCAGAATATAAGATATGCATATTAGTAGATTTGGATAGAAAACACTCTGAAGTTTCTAAAACTGTTTGAATCATGTCTGTGAGTATAACAGAACTTATTTGGCAGGCGAAACCCCGAGGGCAAACCAATCAGAGGTCCCTCACTTTTCAATGGGATTTCATTGGGAATCCAGATTTCTAAGGGACTTTCTTGCAGTTCCTATCGCTTCCACTGGATGTCAACAGTCTTTAGAAATTGGTTGAGGTTTTTCCTTTGAGAATGAAGAAGTAGCACTGTTCAGAATGAGGGTAGAGAGAAGTGTACTCTTTGTTAGAGGCGCGTGACCTGAAAGCTCGCTACACTTTGTTTTCCTCCGGTATTGAACACAGTTCATCCCGTCTTAACTTTTATTGATTATTTATGTTAAAAAATACCTAAAGTTGTATTAGGAAAGTAGTTTGAAATGTTTGGACAAAGCTTACAGGTAACTTATGAGATATTTTGTAGTCATGTTGCACGAGTTGGAACCGGTGTTTTTCTGGATCAAACGGGCCAAATAAATGGACATTTTGGATATATATTGACAGAATTAATAGAACAAAAGGACCATTTGTGATGTTCATGGGACATATTGGAGTGCCAACAGAAGAAGCTCGTCAAAGGTAAGGCATGAATTATATCTTAATTTCTGCGTTTTGTGTCGCGCCTGGAGGGTTGAAATACGATTGTCTGTGTTTGTTTGCTGGGGTAAATCCTGGGGTAAAAACCATAAATCCTTTTTGAAATCTGACACATTGGCTGGATTCACAACAGGTGTAGCTTTAATTTGGTGTATTGCATATGTGATTTCATGAAAGTTTAATCTTTATAGTAATTTTTTTGAATTTGGCGCACTGCATTTTCACTGGATGTTGGCCAGGTGGGACGCTAGCGTCCCACATATCCCAGAGAGGTTGCTGCCTCTATAATTGCCAATCCTATCGCTGACCTTTTTCACCTGTCTCTCCTCTCTGGGGAGGTTCCCATTACTTGGAAGGCAGCCACAGCTAATCCTTTATTTAAAGGTGAGATCAAGCTGAACCTAACTGTTTATAGGCCTAGTTCTAATTTGCCCTGTTTATCAAAAGTGTTGGAAAAACTTGGCAATAATAAACTGACTTGCTTTCTTGAAATCTACAGTATTATCTCTGGTATGCAATCTGGTTTCCACTCAGGTTATGGATGTGTCACTGCAACCTTAAAGGTCCTCAATTATATCCCCATTGCCCTTGATTTTAAGCAATGTTGTGCTGCTATTTTTATTGACTTGCCCAAAGCTTTTGATACGGTAGACCATTCCATTCTTGTGAGCCGGCTAATGAGCATTGGTGTCTCTGAAGGGCCTTTGACCTGGTTTGCGAACTTACCTCTCTCAAAGAATAGAGTGTATGCTGTCAGAACATGTGCTGTCTCAGCCACTGCCTGTCACCAAGGGTGACAAAGGCTCGATCCTAGGCTCACGCTCTTCTCAATTTACATCAACAACATAGCTCAGGCAGTAGGAAGTTCTCTCATCCATTTATATGCAAATTGTACAGTCTTATACTCAACTGGCCCCTCCCTGGATTTTGTGTTAAACGCTCTACAACAAAGCTTTCTTAGTGTCCAACAAGCTTTCTCTGTCCTTAACCTTATTCTGAACACCTCCAAATCAAAGGTCATGTGGTTTGGTAAGAAGAATGCCCCTCTCCCCACAGGTGTGATTACAACCTCTGAGGGTTTAAGTGTTCCGGAGTTCTAAATTGAGCAGCTGCTGAAAAATGAGCTCCTGTATATATTGAGATTTAAATGTTTTTTTAGAGTGAAGTACATCGAAAAAAAATCAAGAGAAAACTGCAAGACTCAATAGAAGACAAAACAAGGAACAAACCAAAAAAGACAGGCTTTTGAAAAAGTAACTATTTTTCATAAAATTGTACAGTTATCTTAGCTAGCTGAATTGCTAGCAGAATTGTTTACTTGTTGCTAAGCAGTTGCTAGGGACTCTCCTGGAAGAAGCTAGCTAGCTTACAAAGAATAACAACAAAAAATATCTAGGTAACAGAAGAAAAGAAGACAAAATAAGGACAAAAGAAGGACAGAAGAAAAGGAAAAGAAAGAGGACAACAAAGTGAAACAGTCAGCACTTCTATTGCAACTTCGTATTTCGTCGTCCTAACGTAGTCTACACTGCTATCTGCCCAGCAGCTAGCCAGCTAGCAAACGTCCACCGTCTACCGAATAGCAGCACTGTAGAAACTATTACACTCAACTGAACGACTTGATTAGTGTAGTGTTAGCTAGCTACATAGTTGTCTTTGCTGTCTTCGTATCCAAGATAATTGTGTAGTTTAGAGCGTGTAGTCTTAGAGTGATTATCTTAATTTACCGAGGTTAGCTAGCCAGCTATTTGTCATCCTTAACGTAGGAGACACTGCTAGCTAGCCAACAGCTAGCCAACGTCTACTGAATAGAACTTCCGCACTCAACAACCCGGTCGCATTCAGCTTCGCTCCACAGGTAGTATCACATTTTCATTTCATTTCATTACAGCACAACGGTTTGATTTGTTTGATCGTAGCTAGCTACATAGCTAGCTACATAGCCGTCTGTGTATCAAAGATAATTGTGTAGTCTAGAGCGATTTTCTAGGTTAGCTAGCCAGCTATTGTCGTTCTTTTAACGCAACGTAACGTAATCAACACTGCTAGCTAGCCAGCTAGCCCCCGAATAGCAGCACTGTAGAAACTATTACACTCAACGGAACGACTTGATTAGTGTAGTGTCAACAACGCAGCCACTGCCAGCTAGCCTACAAAGTCAACAACGCAGCCACTGCCAGCTAGCCTACTTCAGCAGTACTGTATCATTTTAATCATTTTAGTCAATAAGATTCTTGCTACGTAAGCTTAACTTTCTGAACATTCGAGATGTGTAGTCCACTTGTCATTCCAATCTCCTTGCATTAGCGTAGCCTCTTCTGTAGCCTGTCAACTATGTGTCTGTCTATCCCTGTTCTCTCCTCTCTGCACAGACCATACAAACGCTCCACACCGCGTGGCCGCGGCCACCCTAATCTGGTGGTCCCAGCGCACGACCCACGTGGAGTTCCAGGTCTCCGGTAGCCTCTGGAACTGCCGATCTGCGGCCAACAAGGCAGAGTTCATCTCAGCCTATGCCTCCCTCCAGTCCCTCGACTTCTTGGTACTGACGGAAACATGGATCACCACAGATAACACTGCTACTCCTACTGCTCTCTCTTCGTCCGCCCACGTGTTCTCGCACACCCCGAGAGCTTCTGGTCAGCGGGGTGGTGGCACCGGGATCCTCATCTCTCCCAAGTGGTCATTCTCTCTTTCTCCCCTTACCCATCTGTCTATCGCCTCCTTTGAATTTCATGCTGTCACAGTTACCAGCCCTTTCAAGCTTAACATCCTTATCATTTATCGCCCTCCAGGTCCCTCGGAGAGTTCATCAATGAGCTTGATGCCTTGATAAGCTCCTTTCCTGAGGACGGCTCACCTCTCACAGTTCTGGGTGACTTTAACCTCCCCACGTCTACCTTTGACTCATTCCTCTCTGCCTCCTTCTTTCCACTCCTCTCCTCTTTTGACCTCACCCTCTCACCTTCCCCCTACTCACAAGGCAGGCAATACGCTCGACCTCATCTTTACTAGATGCTGTTCTTCCACTAACCTCATTGCAACTCCCCTCCAAGTCTCCGACCACTACCTTGTATCCTTTTCCCTCTCGCTCTCATCCAACACTTCCCACACTGCCCCTACTCGGATGGTATCGCGCCGTCCCAACCTTCGCGCTCTCTCCCCCGCTACTCTCTCCTCTTCCATCCTATCATCTCTTCCCTCTGCTCAAACCTTCTCCAACCTATCTCCTGATTCTGCCTCCTCAACCCTCCTCTCCTCCCTTTCTGCATCCTTTGACTCTCTATGTCCCCTATCCTCCAGGCCGGCTCGGTCCTCCCCTCCCGCTCCGTGGCTCGACGACTCATTGCGAGCTCACAGAACAGGGCTCCGGGCAGCCGAGCGGAAATGGAGGAAAACTCGCCTCCCTGCGGACCTGGCATCCTTTCACTCCCTCCTCTCTACATTTTCCTCCTCTGTCTCTGCTACTAAAGCCACTTTCTACCACTCTAAATTCCAAGCATCTGCCTCTAACCCTAGGAAGCTCTTTGCCACCTTCTCCTCCCTCCTGAATCCTCCTCCCTCCTGAATCCTCCCCCCCCCCCTCCTCCCTCTCTGCAGATGACTTCGTCAACCATTTTGAAAAGAAGGTCGACGACATCCGATCCTCGTTTGCTAAGTCAAACGACACCGCTGGTTCTGCTCACACTGCCCTACCCTGTGCTCTGACCTCTTTCTCCCCTCTCTCTCCAGATGAAATCTCGCGTCTTGTGACGGCCGGCCGCCCAACAACCTGCCCGCTTGACCCTATCCCCTCCTCTCTTCTCCAGACCATTTCCGGAGACCTTCTCCCTTACCTCACCTCGCTCATCAACTCATCCCTGACCGCTGGCTACGTCCCTTCCGTCTTCAAGAGAGCGAGAGTTGTACCCCTTCTGAAAAAACCTACACTCGATCCCTCCGATGTCAACAACTACAGACTAGTATCCCTTCTTTCTTTTCTCTCCAAAACTCTTGAACGTGCCGTCCTTGGCTAGCTCTCCCGCTATCTCTCTCAGAATGACCTTCTTGATCCAAATCAGTCAGGTTTCAAGACTAGTCATTCAACTGAGACTGCTCTTCTCTGTATCACGGAGGCGCTCCGCACTGCTAAAGCTAACTCTCTCTCCTCTGCTCTCATCCTTCTAGACCTATCGGCTGCCTTCGATACTGTGAACCATCAGATCCTCCTCTCCACCCTCTCCGAGTTGGGCATCTCCGGCGCGGCCCACGCTTGGATTGCGTCCTACCTGACAGGTCGCTCCTACCAGGTGGCGTGGCGAGAATCTGTCTCCTCACCACGCGCTCTCACCACTGGTGTCCCCCAGGGCTCTGTTCTAGGCCCTCTCCTATTCTCGCTATACACCAAGTCACTTGGCTCTGTCATAACCTCACATGGTCTCTCCTATCATTGCTATGCAGACGACACACAATTAATCTTCTCCTTTCCCCCTTCTGATGACCAGGTGGCGAATCGCATCTCTGCATGTCTGGCAGACATATCAGTGTGGATGACGGATCACCACCTCAAGCTGAACCTCGGCAAGACGGAGCTGCTCTTCCTCCCGGGAAGGACTGCCCGTTCCATGATCTCGCCATCATGGTTGACAACTCCATTGTGTCCTCCTCCCAGAGCGCTAAGAACCTTGGCGTGATCCTGGACAACACCCTGTCGTTCTCAACTAACGTCAAGGCGGTGGCCCGTTCCTGTAGGTTCATGCTCTACAACATCCGCAGAGTACGACCCTGCCTCACACAGGAAGCGGCGCAGGTCCTAATCCAGGCACTTGTCATCTCCCGTCTGGATTACTGCAACTCGCTGTTGGCTGGGCTCCCTGCCTGTGCCATTAAACCCCTACAACTCATCCAGAACGCCGCAGCCCGTCTGGTGTTCAACCTTCCCAAGTTCTCTCACGTCACCCCGCTCCTCCGCTCTCTCCACTGGCTTCCAGTTGAAGCTCGCATCCGCTACAAGACCATGGTGCTTGCCTACGGAGCTGTGAGGGGAACGGCACCTCAGTACCTCCAGGCTCTGAATAGGGGCACTGCGTTCATCCACCTCTGGCCTGCTCGCCTCCCTACCACTGAGGAAGTACAGTTCCCGCTCAGCCCAGTCAAAACTGTTCGCTGCTCTGGCCCCCCAATGGTGGAACAAACTCCCTCACGACGCCAGGACAGCGGAGTCAATCACCACCTTCCGGAGACACCTGAAACCCCACCTCTTTAAGGAATACCTAGGATAGGATAAAGTAATCCTTCTCACCCCCCCCCCCCCTTTTAAGATTTAGATGCACTATTGTTTAAGTGACTGTTCCACTGGATGTCATAAGGTGAATGCACCAATTTGTAAGTCGCTCTGGATAAGAGCGTCTGCTAAATGACTTAAATGTAAATGGTTTAGAGCTTGAGGTAGTCACCTCATACAAGTACTTGGGAATATAGCTAGACGGTACACTGTCCTTCTCTCAGCACATATCAAAGCTGCAGGCTAAAGTTTAATCTAGACTTTGTTTCCTCTATCGTAATCGCTCCTCTTTCACCCCAGCTGCCAAACTAGCACTGATTCAGATGACCATCCTACCCATGTTAGATGTCATTTAAAAATCTGCAGGTAAGAGTGCTCTCGAGCGGCTAGATGTTCTTTACCGTTCGGTCATCAGATTTGCCACCAATGCTCCTTATAGGACACATAACAGCACTCTATACACTTCTGTAAACTGGTAATCTCTGTATACCCAACCCACTAGTTGATACTTATTTATAAAACCCTCTTAAGCCTCAGTCCCCCCTATCTGAGATATCTACTGTAGCCCTCATCCTCCACATACAACACATACAAAGTCACATTCTATAAAAGGTCCCCAAAGCACACACATCCCTGGGTCACTCGTCTTTTCAGTTCGCTGCAGCTAGCGAATGGAATGAGCTGCAACAAACACTCAAACTGGACAGTTTTATCTCAATCTCTTCATTCACAGGCTCAATCATGGACGCTCTTACTGACAGTTGTGGCTGCTTTGCGTGATGTATTGTTGTCTTTACCTTCTTGCCCTTTGTACTGTTGTCTGTGCCCAACTACGTTTGAACCCTGTTTTGTGCTGCTACCATTTTGTGCTGCTGCCATGTTGTGTTGCTGCCATGCTATGTTGTCATCTTAGGTCTCTCTTTATGTAGTGTTGTCTCTCTTCTTGTAATGTTTGTTTTGTCTTATATTTTTATTTTTAATCCCAACCCTCATCCCAGCAGTAGGCCATTCTCTGTAATTAATATAACGACAGATTTGTACCTTGTCAGCTCGGGGATTTGAACTTGCAACCTTCCGGTTACTAGTCCAACCACTAGGCTACCCAGCCGCCCCGTTATCTTCACGAACCCTGGCTAACAAGTTGAATCAGCAATACAAAATTGAGTTGAATTATTTATTTACTAAATACCTAACTAATCACACAGAATTACATATACACAGAATTAATCATACCTTGATTACAAATTACGTCATAAAGGAAAATGTCCCTCGCGGACGGAACAGATATGACAGCTGGTTACACAAAGAAAAGGGGGCTGGGTTTGAGTGAAAGAGCAGGAAGACTTTAGAACAAAGGGAGAAGCGATGTCTCTATCGGGCCGTAGGCAACTACTCTATCGTAAATACAGAATCTTATGCATTCTAAATTACCGCCCATTTGGAAAAGGAAAATGCAATAAATATTTACTCTGGGCTGCTCTTCGGTAGGTCGGTGGTAGATGGAAGGTCGTGTTATCCAACAGAGTCCTTTGTCCTTTGAGAGTGACTCTGGTGGTGAATGGGAAACGTTGTAGTGTCGTCATTGTGTGGTAGACGGGATACTCTGTATGTCCTCTCCTAGCCCAAGTTTTCATCTGCTATTGCTAACTCAACGGCTAGGAGGTATCACTTCTGTAGCGAATAAGAGTTCAAAGTTCATACCATTCGCAACCAAAGCTCAGTCTGAGGTTGGCTTCATTCTGTAGTTATTATCTGAACCATTCTGACATCGGATCATTGTAAAGGATTTCCTCCTCTTCGTCTGAGGAGGAGTAAGGATCGGACCAAAACGCAGTGTGGTAAGTGTCCATATTGATTTATTCAAAAACACAACTGAACACTGGAACAAAATAATAAACGTGAAATATACCAAACCGAAACAGCACCGTATGGCCCAAACACTCACACGGAAACAAACACCCACAAACCAAAAGTGAAACCCAGGCTACCTAAGTATGATTCTCAATCAGAGACAACTAACGACACCTGCCTCTGATTGAGAACCATACTAGGCCGAACACAAAAACCAGCATAGAAAAACAAACATAGACTGCACCCCCTACTCACGCCCTGCCCATACTAAAACAAAGAATAAAATAACAGAACTATGGTCAGAATGTGATAATCATCATCCTAATGTACCCGGAACAGAAAGTTATATTGCCGTCAAGGCTTTATATAGGAAGGGAGAGGAGGGCGTGTTTCATAGTTTATAACTAATGTTTCTTCACGTGGGCGGGCCACTGAGTCGTGCCTAATTCACTCATGAAAACCCAATTCTCACATTTGAGAAGCTAAAGTCACATTTCATCCCCTCACAAATAATTTAATATTCAAACATTTAAATTGCACAACAATTCCATGTGAATCTGATAACTATAATGTGTAGACTTTCCACTGTACCGTTTATGTCATCCTATCATTGATGAGAATGTCTCAGATGACAACCGAACTGACATCATATTCATTAGGTACCAACGCATATGTTCAACTGGTTGGATTACCAAAATATGGTTAATTTCCCCACTATGTTAACCAAGGGATTTTCAATAGTCACATCAGTAGGGTAGAGAGAGAAAAAAGGGGGGTTGAACCTACCCCCAGGCCAGCGTCATGACACTAGTAATATCTAAATATATATTTATATATATATTTATGAAGTGTAAAAGTTATGGGTGGAGCTAAAAAGTTGGCTGACAGAAGTATTAAAATGTAAACTTACACAGACAGATGTATTAAAAGTATTTCAAAACATGGTATATGGGGGTGCTCATCTTGGAAAAACGTATGCTAAAAACCTGGAAATCAATCAATCCACCATCATTAACACAATGGAAAAATCCAATAATTTATTATTGAAATAGCGCGGGCAAACATGTTCATACAATTTAAGGCCATGTGGCAAACACTAAAGCAAGTACTAGGGATTCGGTTGTGAGCATGTGGGTCCGGGCAGATTAAACGTAGTCCTTGTTTGTGAGCGTCTGTAAATTGTTGTTTGTATGTATATGTTTATAACTGGTTTGGAGAAGAAAAAAAGAAAACCATTTGAAATAAAATAAAGAGTGTCCCCATTTAGAGAGAAAAAAATGACCCCCAGCCAATCATAGTCTGGCGCCCACTCTGGGGCGAGTGAACTACAAAGGCCTTTTTTTGAACATTATTTATTACAAATTATACCGTTGAATTTACAAAATGAACTGAAAGAACTGTTAGGCTTGGCTACCAACAGCCCTAAGCATAACTGAATTACAACCTGTCCAGAATAAGTAAAGATTATCTTGTTTCTTATCAAGTCCATATCTTGAGTGAAAACCTGTCATGGCTGAGAATTGTAGCCTATACTCTGTCTCCGGTGTCCCGTGTCTAATCCTGCTACACACACACTCACGCACACATACACACACACGGGTAAAGGGCCTGGTCATCCAGTTCTAGGCCGAATGTATTGGATGGACTTGCCACTTTTTTCAATACATTTCTTAAAAATGATAATAATACAAAAATTAAACGATCAAGCAGACGCGCTAACATTTTTAAAATTGTTTTTTATTGTATGCGTTCAGGTGTTCACACATTCAACAAGGTGTTAGTAAGGCGTTCAGTCGCTTGCCCCCTTCAGTTCATTTATGGCCCTAATCACCCTTCGTGTGTGTAATCTGCCCCGCAGTTCATTGAATGTAGTTGGGTTTTTACAACTGCAAACACTAATGAATGCAAAGAATCCATATGAACACAGTGTTTAAAAGAATCCTCCAGAATTGGAGCGCCACACATTCTTTCAATTAAAACAAGTCCAAATATTTATAATCAGAACATTTCTTCTCTGGAGCTAGTGTGTGTGTGTGTGTGTGTGTGTGTGTGTGTGTGTGTGTGTGTGTGTGTGTGTGTGTGTGTGTGTGTGTGTGTGACGTGGGGGATCGATGACTCTGTGTGTGTCCTGCTGACTCATTTAGAGTTCAAATTGATTCCCTGTGTTCTTGCTTCACTTCCCTTTACTTCCTACTTTCCCTAGATCTACACCATCTCTGAACAAGTTAATAAAAATACACATTTATAACTCACGTCCGGGTGAAAAGCGGAGCAAAGGAAAACATACAATCTTTCTTTGAATAGCTCAAATTATTCTGGATGTTTTATTAACTTTCACAGAAAAGTTACTGTCTGTCTCTCTCCACACTACACCCCTCCCCCTCATTCCGTCTCGCATGCTCAGCTGCACACAATATTTAGCTGCCCGCTAGGCTAGACTCCAAGCGTCGCTCCTTGCCCTCTGCCCGACAGACAGATGGACGGATGGATTGGGCATGGTGTCTGACCATGGAACGCTAACCTGATTCGCCACCACACCCTGCTTTTACAATCCATTTCCTACATTAACCACACCCACCATAATACCACGCTACGAGTCCACAGCTGCTTTGATTGAGACAATGTACTTTTTGTGTTCATGATTTTTACATTAAAAGTGTCAATTCAGAGTACTTTGCACTTTACCCAGGGAGAGGTTGAACTAGAATTACATGGTAGTAGTCTGTGATGTCTTTCTCTGAGGTCAGAGGGGACTAGAGAGGACAGGGTCCATATGGAAAAACCACATGAATTTCATATGTGAACACGTGAACACGTGATCTTCTATGATAACACGTGATTTAATGTGAAGGTAATGTGATAACGTGACAACATGTGAAGCAACATGCGACAACGTGAAGCAACATGTGATAACATAAATAGACATGATCTCATGTGAAATAAATGTGACAACATGGGGATGCAGAATTCCGACATGTGATAACATGAAACTACACGTGACAACATGTGAGTGTAACAGGGTTATATTGGTGCCACTTTATTGTTAAGCCAATGGGTTTTTGGTTTTATTTTTGTCTTGCCTTCACCTACTCAACATGGCATCTTATTGGCTGGTTTGCGTAGCTTGCTTACGAGGGAGGATGTTTCAGTTAGAATCGTACCAGTGAACAAGCACCAAACCGCTGGTTTGGTGCTTGTTCACTGGTACGATTCTAACTGCTACAAGTTGGAGTCCGTGTCGATGATTGATTGTATACAACGCAAGAAGAGTACTGTTACATGAGCACATGTGGAAATGCAATCTCATGTGAATAAATGTGGCAACATGGTGATGCAAAATGTCTACATGTGATACCATGCAGGCACATGTACAGCTCTGACAGAGTTCCGGAGCTCCTCTGTGGAGATGGGAGAACCTTCCAGAAGGACCATCTTTGCAGCACTCCGCCAATCAGGTCTTCATAGTGGAGTGGCCAGACGGAAGCCACTCCTCAGTAGAAAGCACATGACAGCCCGCTTGGAGATTGCCAAAAGGCACATACAGACTCTCAGACCCTGAGAAGCAAGATACTCTGGTCTGATGGAACCAAGATTGAACTCTTTGGCCTGCATGCCAAGTGTCACGTTTGGAAGAAACCTGGCATCATCCCTACAATGAAGCATGGTGATGGCAGCATCATGCTGTGAGGATGTTTTTTAACAGAAGGGACTGGGATACAATTATATGCATATCCTAGCTTCTGGGCCTGAGTAACAGGCAGTTTACTTTGGGCACGCTTTTCACCCGGACGTGAAAATACTGCCCCCTAGCCCAAAGAGGTTTTAAGCTACCAGGAGTCAAAAGCCACCTACTGGGAAAAACATTTTGGAGGTGCGCATGGATTATTTGTACAATAATGTTGTGTGGAGTCCTTTTATTAGTGGGAAGACGTTTAATTCATTGTGGGGTCTTTGGTAAACAAAAGTGACACAATATTTATCAATCAGGGCAGTTGAAGCCGAGCAGAGACCATCATGCCTTCTGCCAAACCAGGTTTGATATCGCAAAGAAGATTACAACTTTTATGAAACATCACAGCACAGTTGAAACATATATGGCAAATACAAAACTGGATAGTGTTCAGAGATAGATGGGAGGGGTTGAGTGGAGATGAAGGGTAGGACTGAAAATAACAAGATAACTAAAGTAAAATATACTGAGTTCATAAAATGTGTACACAGTACCAGTCAAAAGTTTGGACACACCTACTCATTCAAGGGTTTTTCTTAATTTTTACAATTTTATATATTGTATAATAATAGTGAAGACGTCAAAACCATGAAATAAGACATGGAATCATGTAGTAACTAAGAAAGTGATAAACAAATGACAATATATTTTACATTTGAGATTCTTCAAAGTAGCCACCCTTTGCCTTGATGACAGCTTTGCACACTCTTGGCATTCTCTCAATCAGATTCATTAGGTATTCACCTGGAATGCATTTCAATTAACAGGTGTGCCGTGTTAAAAGTTAAATTTGTTGTATTGTGACAAGGTAGGGGTGGTATACAGAAGATAGCCCTATTTGAAAAAAGACCAAGTCCATATTATGGCAAGAACAGCTCAAATAAGCAAAGAGAAATGACAGTCCATCATTACTTTAAGACATGAAGGTCAGTCTATCTGGAATTTCTCCATCCCCTTCTCCTGCCGTTGTATTGGGCAGTTCAATGGTGAAAAATGTCTTAGTCCATGGAGCAAAAACGTTGTGCTATCCAGGAGCACGAGTACAGGACAAGCTACCAAATCTTTTCAGTCTCCTGAGGGGGAATAGGCATTGTCGTGCCCTCTTCATGACAGTCTTGGTGTGTTTAGACCATGATAGTTTGTTGGTGATATGGACACCAAGGAACTTGAAGCTCTCGACCTGCTCCACTACAGCCCTGTTGATGTGAATGAGTGCATGCTTGGCCCTCCTTTTCCTGTAGTCCACAATCAGCTCCTTTGTCTTAATAACGTTGAGGGAGAGGTTGTTGTCCTGGCACCTTCTCCATTTAGGGTGTCTCATCGTTGACGGTGAACAGGCTTACCACCGCTGTGTCGTCTGCAAACTTAATGATGGTATTGGAGTCATGCTTGGCCACACAGTCGTGAGTGAATAGGGAGTACAGGAGGGTACTAAGCACACACCCCTGAGGGGCCCCCGTGTTGAGGATCAGTGTGGAAAATGTGTTGTTGCTTACCCTCACCATCTGGGGGCGGCCCATCAGGAACTCCGGGATCCAGTTGCAGAGGTAGGTGTTTAGTCCCAGGGTCCTTAGCGATGAGCTTTGAGGACACCATTCTCACGTAGGTGTTCCTTTTGTCCAGGTGGGAAAGGCCAGTGTGTAGTGCAATAGATATTGCATCATCTGTGGATCTGTTGGTGCGGTATGCGAATTGGAATGGGTTTCTGCAATGATGGTGTTGATGTGAGCCATAGCCAGCCGTTCAAAGTGCTTCATGGCTACAGAGTGTCACGGGTTGATAGATCGTACCAGATGCAATGTTATTTACGAGCCAACTTTTTAAGAGTGTTTCCAAGACAAGCAGATCGAGAGAAAGTTCGCTAAGTGCATCGTTAGACCAATTAGTTAAGGGAAGTTCGGCTCTTTTACTGACTTGGATATTTTTGACTCGTTCAAACAAAATAATACATATTTTTGACTAATTTTGTTCATTTGAGTCAGTGATGTCCAGAGCAAGCATAACCCCCTACCGGTGAAAGATTAACTGAAAACTCAAAAGAGTTATGGATTCTACAAGCCTGTTGTTCACACGTCGTTCACCATAAGGGGCTTATCGGAGCTGTCGATTGTAACTAAGAATTGTGAATGTGTGCTTTAAACAATGTACATTTGTTGATTGCTACATTTGTTGATTGTTGATTGTCATGCAAATAATATTATTTATTGATACATTTGAAACGAGGTCTAATTGTCGTCACAACTGGACTAGATTGTGAACAACTCTTGGCAGAATGCATTGCCCGACTGCTGTAAGGGTGATAAGTACAATATTCGTGAACAGCAGAGGCTGTGTGCATGTTTTGGTTCTACAAAGCTGTGTCCATCATAACATTCAATAATCAATGAATTGCATTAATTATTGCACTATGCAATCAATTACAATTTCTAAACATGTATTTTTCTTCTCTATGCTGTTATTGATGCCTGCAACTATGTAGTTGGAGCACTTCTCATGAGCCGCTGAGTTGGAGGAGCGCATATTAATCCTGCTGTAGTCATTGCGGCCAGCAGGTCAAGCAAACAACTAAAATAAACGAGTCACTTAGAAAAACGAATCATGACTTTCAAGTCAGTAAAAAGAGTTGTTCAAGGCCTCCCAAGTGGCACAGCGGTCTAAGGCACTGCATCACAGTGTTGCGGCATCACTACAGCCTGGGATTCGGTCCTGTGTCACAACCGGCCTTGACCGGGAGTTCCATAGGACGGCGCACAATTGGTCCAGCGTTGTCTGGGTTAATGGAGGGTTTAGCTGGGGGGGCTTTACTTGGCTCATCGCACTCTAGCGACTCCTTGTGGTGGACCCACTTTTATGAAACATCACATCACAGTTGAAAATATATGGCAAATACAGAACTGGATAGTGTTCAGAGATAGATGGAAGGGGTTGAGTGGAGATGAAGGGTGGGACTGAAAATAACAAGATAACTAAAGTAAAATATACTGTGTTTGTAAAATGTGTAAGTTTTGACACACCTACTCATTCAAGGGTTTTTCTTTATATTCACAATTTTCTACATTGTATAATAATAGGGAAGATGTCAAAACTATGAAATAACACATGGAATCATGTAGTAGTTAAGAAGGTTACTTTTAAATTTGAGATTCTTTAAAGTAGCCACCCTTTGACTTGATGACAGCTTTGCACACTCTTGGCATTCTCTCAATCTGTCACGTTCTGACCTTTATTTCCTTTCTTTTGTATTTATTTAGTATGGTCAGGGCGTGAGTTGGGTGGGAAGTCTATGTTTGTTTTTCTAGGTTTTGGGTATTTCTATGTTTCGGCCTAGTACGGTTCTCAATCAGAGGCGGGTGTCATTAGTTGTCTCTGATTGAAAATCATACTTAGGTAGCCTGGGTTTCACTGTGTGTTTGTGGGTGATTGTTCCTGTCTCTGTGTGTGCACCAGATAGGACTGTTTTGAGTTTTCACATTTCTTGTTTTTGTTAGTCTGTTCATGTGAAGTGATTTATTAAAGCATGAATCAAAACAACTACGCTGCGCTTTGGTCCGCCTCTCGTTCAGATGAAGAAAACCATTACACAATCAGATTCATTAGGTAGTCACCTGGAATGCATTTCAATTAACAGGTGTGCCTTGTTGAAAGTTAATTTGTGGAATTTCTTTCCTTCTTTATGCATTTAAGTCAATCAGTTTTGTTGTGACAAGGTAGGGGTGGTTCACAGAAATGGCCCTATTTGAAAAAAGACCAAGTCCATATTATGGCAAGAACAGCTCAAATAAGCAAAGAGAAACGACAGTCCATCATTACTTTAAGACATGAAGGTCAGACCCACTTCGGTCGTCAGTTGTACGGTGTTTCCTCTGATTCATTGTTGCGGCTGGCTTCTGGGTTAAGCGAACTGTCGTTAAGAAGCGCGGTTTGGCGGGTCATGTTTCGGAGGACGCATGACTCGACCTTCGCCTCTCCCGAGCCCATTGGGGAGTTGCAGTGATGAGACAAGATCGTAATTGGATAGCAATTGGGGAGAAAAAATGTAATAAATAAATAATCGTTTGTGAACTGCACATCAGTATAGACCAGGTATTTATACTGATAGGATCGAATGAAAAGCAGCACTGCTCTCAGATCAGCTTTCTCCATTCAAATTTTACCTTTACGATTACACAGAACCCAAACCGGCTGCGCACGTGCTCCATCGTGCATAAATTTATTTTGTCCTCCCACACCAAACGCGATCACGACATGCAGGTTAAAATTTCAAAACAAACTCGAAAAGCATTAAACATTTATGGAAATTTAGCTAGCTAGCTTGCACTTGCTAGCTAATTTATCCTATTTAGCTAGCTTGCTGTTGCTAGCTAATCTGTCCTGGGATATAAACATTGAGTTGTTATTTTACCTGAAATGCCCAAGGTCCTCTACTCCGACAATTAATCCACACATAAAACTGTCAACCAAATTGTTTCTAGTCATCCCTCTTCCTTCCAGGCTTTTTCTTCTCTTGACTTTATATTGCAATTGGCAACTTTCATAAATTAGGTGCAATACCGCCACTGACCTTGTTCATCTTCAGTCACCCACGTGGGTATAACCAATGAGGAGATGGCACGTGGGTACCTGCTTCTACAAACCAATGAGGAGATGGGAGAGGCAGGACTTGCAGCGCGATCTGCATCCGAAATAGAACTGATTTCTATTTTAGCCCTTGGCAACGCAGACGCTCGTTGGTGCCCGCGAGCAGTGTGGGTGCAATAATTGAATAACATAGATTTCGAAATATATTTTGCAACACTCGTGCACGAGACGCGAGCGGTGTGGTCAGCCTATTAGGATTAATCCACAATACTGAATACGGATCGGATTGAGGTGGCTTATGATGCTTACCCAATAATAATGCACTACATCACAACATCAATGCGCAAGTTGTCAAGATGATGAAGAAAAAATTGAATTCGTTCTAAACAATCCCATACTGCCAGTGCCAGCCCATAGCCAAATGTTTAGCTAGCTAGCTAATGTTAGCATATTTTCTAGCTAGCACAACATTCAGTAGCTAACTAGCTAAGGACACTGCACTAACTGGGCTGCTTAAACCGGCGTTTCATGGACACTTGCTAATCCATTGTGATTGAATTATAATGTCAATACAAGCTACAGTTGAAAGGCTATTTTGGAGGAAGTATTTCGTTTTGTGTTCATTGCGTCTGTACACTTAGCTAGCTACCATACCATAGCCTACATTGCATATGAAGGATGTACGGAGAAAATGCTCTCTTTTTTTTCTGTATATATTTTTGGGGCTCCCCGATGTGGGAGTTATTGCTCTCTGATTGGCTCCTGATAAGCATTGTTGGCCACTGACAAGCATTGGGATTCTACAAGTAGAAACGGTAGGTTCGGCGTTACTGGGTCGGCACGCAGCAGGTACCGCTTTTGTTTTAGCAAGAAAAGGAACGGCCTCCCACTGTGATAAGTATCTATCGGCAGTCTATCGGCAGTGAGATTATTGGTGTGTTTTATGCTTAACAATGATGTCAATGCTACAAAAGCTCTGGGAAACGTAGACCTGGTTTATTTATATGATATGAAGAGTAGCTACCCCCCCAATTTTTGGGGGGATAAAGGAACATAATAGGCATACCTGTCCCAATCCACAGTTTGACCTCTAACCTAAAGTAAACTACAGCACTTAAGCCTAAAAATGCAGGAGAAGTGGAGGAGAGGAGAGAAAAAGAGAGAGAGAGAGAGAGCGAGAGAGAGAGAGTCATACACACAAAGGGGTGGGGGGTGTTGTGGAACGGAGAGAGGCTTCTGCCTCTACAGCTGGCGGCTTCGAAAACTAGCAGATCACAGAGCCCGCTTTAGTTCACCTCGGCAGATGGCCAATTGTATCACTTCCAGCCTCTAACTGGATTTGGGCCAGACTTCATGCACACAATCGAAGCAAGGAACGGGGGGAACAGACACTTCAACCTGCTGGGTTTTTTTGGGTGTCAGAAACACACACACCAAATCACTGTACCAGCAACCACGCACGCACACGCACACTCACTCAGGGTCAGCGGGAAGACCCTCTAATTACATCTGATTATTCTGTTAATACCAGAGGAAGTGACAAAGGACACTGTGACATCACTACAAGAGATCAGAGGGCAAAGGTTAAGGGATAGCTTGGACAAGCATGCAAGTCAAATCAAATTTTATTAGTCACAAGCGCCGAATACAACAGGTGAAGACTTAAAGGGAAAAGCTTACTTACGAGCCCCTAACCAACAATGCAGTTTAAAACAACATACGGATAAGAATAAGAAATTAAAGTAACAAGTAATTAAAGAGCAGCAATAAAATAACAATAGCAAGACTATGTACAGGGGGGTACCAGTACAGAGTCAGTGTGCGGGGGCACCGGTTAGCTGAGGTAATATGTACATGTAGGTAGAGTTATTAAAGTGACTATGCATACATGATAACAACACAGAGTAGCAGTGGTGTAAAAGGGGGTGGATGGAGTCTTTGACAATTTTTAAGGCCTTCCTCTGACACCACCTGGTATAGAGGTCTTGGATGGCAGGAAGCTTGGCCACGTTCACACTACCCTCTGTAGTGCCTTGCAGTCAAGGGCCGAGCAATTGCCATACCAGGCAGTGATGCAACCAGCTCTCAATGTTGCAGCTGTAGAACCTTTTTGAGGATCTGAGGACCCATGCCAAATCTTTTCAGTCTCCTGAGGGGGAATAGGTTTTGTTGTGTACCAGTACACGTCCTGGTAAAATACATTAGGCCCTGCGGCCTTGTGAATGTTGACCTGGTTAAAGGTTAAAGGTCTTAATTATCGGCTGCGGAGAGCGTGATCACACAGTCTTCTGGAACAGCTGGTGCTCTCATGCATGTTTCAGTGTTATTTGAGAGCATAGTAGTTTAGCTCGTCTGGTAGGCTCGTGTCACTGGGCAGCTCTCAGCTGTGCTTCCCTTTGTAGTCTGTAATGGTTTGCAAGCCCTGCCACATCCAACAAGTGTCAGAGCCGGTGTAATACAATTTGATCTTAGTCCTGTATAGACGCTTTGCCTGTTTGATGGTTCGTCAGAGGGCATAGCGGGATTTCTTAAGAGCTTCTGGGTTCCGTCCTTGAAAGCGGCAGCTCTAGCCTTTAGCTCAGTGTGGATGTTGCCTGTAATCCATGGCTTCTGGTTGGGGTAGGTACATATGGTCACTGTGGGGGGGAGTCATTGATGCACTTATTGATGAAGCCAATGACTGATGTGGTGTACTCCTCAATGTCATCGGAGGAATCCCGGAACATATTCCAGTCTGTGCTAGCAAAATAGTCCTGTAGCTTAGCATCTGCTTCATCTGACCACTTTTTTATTGATTTAGTCACTGGTGCTTCCTGCTTACATTTTTGCTTGTAACAGGAATCAGAAGGATATAATTATGGTCAGCTTTGCCAAATGGAGGGCAGGAGAGAGCTTTGTATGTGTCTCTGTGTGTGGAGTAAAGGTGGTCCAGAGGTTTTTCCCCTCTGGTTGCACATTTAACATGCTGATAGAAATTTGTAAAACGGATTTAAGTTTCTCTGCATTTAAGTTTCTCCCCGGCAACTAGGAGAGCCACCTCTGTGTGAGCTTTTTCTTGTTTGCTTATGGCAGAATATGGCAGACTACAGCTCATTCAATGTTATTTTAGTGCCAGCCTCTGACTGTGGTGGTATGTAAAAGAGCTACGAAAAATATAGATGAAAACTCTCTAGATATATCATGATAAGCTGTAGACCACACTATCTCAGGGAAGCAATAGCTTGAGACTTCCTTAGATATCGTGCACCAGCTGTTATTTACAAAAATACATAGCCCGCCGCTCTTTGTCTTACCAGTAGCTGCTGTTCTATATACAGCGTATAACCAAACAGCTGTATGTTGATAGTGTAGTCGTTCAGCTACGACTCTGTGAAGAATAAGATATTGCAGTGTTGAATGTTCCATTGGAAGTTTAATTTTGCGTAGGTCATTGATTTAATTTTCCAAAGATTGCACATTTGCTAGCAGAATGGAAGGAAGTGGGGGTTTATTCGATCACCTACGAATTCTCAGAAGGCAGCCCGCCCTCCTGCCCCTTTTTCTCCGGCTCCTCTTCACGCAAATCACAGTGATCTGGGCCTGTTCCCGAGAAAGCAGTATATCGTTCACGTCGGGCTCGTCAGACTCTTTAAAAGAAAAAAAGGATTCTGCCAGACCGTGGTGTGTAATTGCAGTCCTGATGTCCAGAAGTTATTTTCGGTCATAAGAGACAGTAGCGGCAACATTATGCACAAAATAAGTAATAAAAGTGTCTCCTGACCCCTCCTGTCTCAGCCTCCAGTATTTATGCTGCAGTAGTTTGTGTCGGGGGGCTAGGGTCAGTTTGTTATATCTGGAGTACTTCTCCTGTCCTATTCGGTGTCCTGTGTGAATCTAAGTGTGCGTTCTCTAATTCTCTCCTTCTCTCTTTCTTTCTCTCTCTCGGAGGACCTGAGCCCTAGGACCATGCCCCAGGACTACCTGACATGATGACTCCTTGCTGTCCCCAGTCCACCTAGCCATGCTGCTGCTCCAGTTTCAACTGTTCTGCCTTATTATTATTCGACCATGCTGGTCATTTATGAACATTTGAACATCTTGGCCATGTTCTGTTATAATCTCCACCCGGCACAGCCAGAAGAGGACTGGCCACCCCACATATGCTCTCTCTAATTCTCTCTTTCTTTCTCTCTCTCGGAGGTCCTGAGCCCTAGGACCGTGCCCCAGGACTACCTGACATGATGACTCCTTGCTGTCCCCAGTCCACCTGACTGTGCTGCTGCTCCAGTTTCAACTGTTCTGCCTTATTATTATTCGACCATGCTGGTCATTTATGAACATTTGAACATCTTGGCCATGTTCTGTTATAATCTCCACCCGGCACAGCCAGAAGAGGACTGGCCACCCCACATAGCCTGGTTCCTCTCTAGGTTTCTTCCTAGGTTTTGGCCTTTCTAGGGAGTTTTTCCTAGCCACCGTGCTTCTACACCTGCATTGCTTGCTGTTTGGGGTTTTAGGCTGGGTTTCTGTACAGCACTTTGAGATATCAGCTGATGTACGAAGGGCTATATAAATAAATTTGATTTGATTTGAAAATAAGTTACAAAAAAACGCTAATAAACGTACAAAAAAAACACAACCGGTTGGGGACACATAAAACGTCTGCCTTCTTCTCTGGCGCCATTTTCTTAGTGTGTTATGGAATATACAAACACAGAATACCAATTGAGAAGAAACTGTAATTTTGATAATAAGATTTAAATACGGGATACTTGATGTACTTACCGACACTAACTGGTCGTGAATTATTTTCTTCATGTGACATGTGACATACTGTATGTGAGTCAGTAAGTGAATACTCAACTTGACAAATACACTAGAAAAAGGAGGGAAAACAGTACATGTATGCAACTGAATAATAGTTAGAGATACATTTTCTATCACATTGGAATGAAAGGTCCTGAAACCTGTCCTTTTGTTCCTATTTTCAGTGAGCGGGGATGAATAGTTCAGGGACTGCGTCACCAATGGTACCCGATTACACATATGTAGTGCACTACTTTTGACCAGAAACACATAGGCTCTGGTCAAAGTAGTGCACTATGTAGGGAATAGGATACCATTGGGGATGCAGTTGGGGCTTGAGCTGCTCTTCCAAAGGAAAATATGATGAGAGATCATTCCACTGGATGTAAACTGTACCACTTCAAGCTCTGAGTTATACTGAAGAGGTCTTCTGGGCTTTAGAGCGTGGCGAAGGAGGATAGGAATCCATATTAATGTAATAAACTTACACCATCCCTGTTTGTTCAGATGGTTTTCCTCATGTTAGAGAGAGAGATCAAATAAGCACATCAATTAAATGTAACTGATGTTGTTCTCGTTCTCTGATTTCTAAAATAACTCATGTCTATGGCTCCACTGGGCCTCTGGACAAATATGACTCTCTGTGTGTGTGTGTGATGGCAGCCAGCAAAGGCCAACTGCTCCCTGTGCTCCAGGCTCAATCGGAGTCCATCTGAGGCCCAGACACACAATCTCAATCTATACCAGATACATATCCTTACAGAGTACATCAGACACACTGACCCCCTCAATCCACACCAGATTCATAGACCTTCAGGGCTATAGTCTAAGTGTACACTATAGTCTCTCAAATATATTTTGTTCAACCTACACCACCCTCATAGACCCTCTCAGTCAACGCCAGACTCACTGATCATCTAGATCAGTGGTTCCCAAAGTTTTTTATAGTCCCCTTCAAAAATTCAACCTCCACCTCCCTCTAGCATCAGGGCCTGCCATTGTAAGCCTGCCACACTCTATACGATACAATTATAAGAATGAGTGTGAGTTTTTGTCACAACCCGGCTCGTGGGAAGTGACAAAGAGCTCTTATGGGACCAGGGCACAAATAATAATATAATAATAATCAATCATTTTGGTCTTTATTTAGCCATCTTACAATTTTTGTTTATCAAAAATTGTGAATAACTCACCACAGGTTAATGAGAAGGGTGTGCTTGAAAGGATGCACATAACTCTGCAATGTTGTATTCGAGAGTGTCTCAATCATTTTCCACACACAGTCTGTGCCTGTATTTATTTTTCATGCTAGTGAGGGCCGAGAATCCACTCTCTCACATAGGTGCGTGGGGCATTTGTGTCTTAACAGCACGATTTGCCAAGGCATGAGCGCAGCCCAATCCAGAAATCTGGCAGTGGCTTCTGATAAAATTTTCACAGAACAGCTTGTTGCAATTTCGATGATGCTCTCTTGTTCAGATATCGATCGGTAAGTGGACTGGAGGCAGGACATGAAAGGGATAACACGTCCAGTTGTTTGTGTTATCCGTTTTGTTAAAGTACCTGTGTAATTGGGCACCCAATTCACTCAGGTGCTTCGCTATATCACATTTGACATTGTCCGTAAGCTTGAGTTCATTAGCACACAAAAAATCATACAATGATGGAAAGACCTGTGTGTTGTCCTTGTTATACTTCTTAGGGATTGATATGACAACAGCCAGTGAAAGTGCAGAGCGCCAAATTCAAACAACATATCATCTCATAATTAAAATTCTCAAACATACATGTATCTTATACCATTTTAAAGGTAATCTTGTTGTTAATCCCACCAAAGTGTCCGATTTCAAATAGGCTTTACAGCGAAAGCACCACAAACGATTATGTTAGGTCACCACCAAGTCACAGAAATTCAGCCATTTTTCCAGCCAAAGAGAGGAGTCACAAAAAGCACAAATAGAGATAAAATGAATCACTAACCTTTGATGATCTTCATCAGATGACACTCATAGAACTTCATTTTACACAATACATATATGTTTTGTTCAATAAAGTGCATATTTATATAAAAAATCTCATTATACATTGGCGCTTTACGTAAACTAGTTCCAAAAACATCCGGTGATATTGCAGAGCCACATCATTTTACAGAAATACTCATTATAAATGTCGATGAAAATACAATTGTTAGATATGGAAATATGGATACACTTCTTCTTAATGCATCCGCTGTGTCAGATTTCAAAAATACTTTACTGAAAAAGCAAACCATGCAATAATCTGAGTACAGCTTTCAGACAACAAAGCAGCCAAAAAGATATCCTGCCATATTGGGTTATCAACAAAGTCATAAATAGCATTATAAATATTCACTTACCTTTGATGATCTTCATCAGAATGCACTCCCAGGAATCCTAGTTCCACATTAAATGTTTGATTTAGTTTGATAATGTCCATCCTTTATGTCCAAAGAGCTACTTTTGTTAGCACATTTAGTAAACAAATCCAAAGTCATGAAGCACGTTCCCTAGTTGCAGACGAAATGTCAAAGTTCCGTTCCGGTCCGTAGAAACCTGTCAAACGATGTATGGAATCAATCTTTAGGATTTTTAAAAACATAAAATGTTAATAGTGGTCCAACCGGAGAATCCCATTGTCTTCAGAAGTGCGATGGAACAGAGCTCCCTCTCATGTATATGCGCATGGTCAGAGCATGGTCAGCTCATGGCAGACCATACTCATTCCCTTCTCATTCAGTCTCACTTCACAGTAGAATCCTCAAACAAGTTTCTAAAGACGGTTGACATCTACTGGAAGCCTTAGGAAGTGCAACATAACCAATATCCCACTGTGTATTCAATAGAGGCGTGGTTGAAAATCAACCAACCTCAGATTTCCCACTTCCTGTTTGGATTTGTTCTCAGGTTTTTGCCTGCCATACGAGTTCTGTTATACTCACAGACATCATTCAAACAGTTTTAGAAATTTCAGAGTGTTTTCCATCCAATACTAATAATAATATGCATATATTAGCAACTGGGACTGAGGAGCGGGCCGTTTACTCTGGGCACCTTTCATCCAAGCTACTCAATACTGCAACTGCAGCCATAAGAAGTTAATGCAGACAGAGAAGAGCTCCAACTTCTTAATCATAGCCTCAATTCTGTCCCGCACATTGAATATAGTTGCTGAGAGTCCCTGTAATCCTAGATTCAGATCATTCAGGCGTGAAAAAACATCACCCAGATAGGCCAGTCGTGTGAGAAACTCATCATCATGCAAGCGGTCAGACAAGTGAAAATGATGGTCAGTAAAAAAAACTTGAAGCTTGTCACTCAATAAAAACAAGGTACTTTTCCCCTTGATAACCAGCACACTTCTTCTGTATGTTATAAAAGTGTTACATGGTCGCTGCCCATATCATTGCATAATGCAGAAAATATACAAGAGTTCAGGGGCCTTGCTTTAACAAAGTTACCATTTTCACTGTAGTGTCCACAACGTATTTCAAGCTGTCAGGCATTCCCAAGGCTGCAAGAGCCTCTCGGTGGATGCTGCAGTGTACCCAAGTGGCATCGGGATTAACTGCTTGCACCCGCATTACCACTCCACTATGTCTCATGGCTTTTGCGCCATCAGTTCAGATACCAACAATTATTGACCACCAACGTCCATTTGATGTCACAAAGCTGTCCAGTATTTTAAAAATATCCTCTCCTGTTGTGCTGGTTTCCAGTAGTTTGCAGAAGAGGATGTCTTCCTTAATTGACCCCTCCTAAACGTAATGGGAATATACCAGGAGCTGTGTCAGGCCTGCCAAGTCTGTTGACTCATCCAGCTGTAATGCATAGAATTCATTGGCTTGGATGCGAAGCAGTAATTGTTTCAAAACATCTCCAGCCATGACTGATGCATTGTGAAACAGTGTTGTTTGATGAAGACATTGTCTGTATAGTTTTTTGTCCTTTTCCTCCAGCATTGTCCCAGCCATATCTGCGGCAGCAGGAATAATTAAATCCTCCACAATAGCATGGGGATTGCCTGTCCTCGCCACTTGGTAGCTCACCATATACGATGCTTCTAGTCCCTTCTTATTAATGGTATCTATTGCTTTTATACGTCTTACTATTCGGAAGTTGTCTTAAACTTCTTGGTGACATGGGGCAAAAGTTTCACATCCGGATGAAATGCATGCCCAAATTCAACTGCCTGCTACTCATCCCCAGAAGATAAGATATGCATATTATTAGTATATTTGGATAGAACACACTCTGCAGTTTCTAAAACTGTTTGAATCATGTCTGTGAGTATAACATAACTTATGTGGCAGGTGAAACCCAGAGGAAAAAACATTTTTTTTTAGGTCACTATTTTCAATAAGTGTACTGTTTGTTAGAGGCGTGTGACCCGAAAGGTAGCGTCAGTTTGTTTTCTTCCTGTATTGAACATAGATCATCCAGTCTTCAAGTATCGATTATTTACTTTAAAAAAATACCTGGAGTTGTATTACAAAAGTAGTTTGAAATGTTTTGGCAAAGTTTACAGGTAACTTTTGAGATATTTTGTAGTCACGTTGCGCAAGTTGGAACCAGTGTTATTCTGGATGAAACGCGCCAAATAAATGGACATTTTGGATATATATCGACGGAATTAAACGAACAAACCACAGTCAGAGGTCTGAGAGAGAGGTCAGAGAGAGAGTGTCTGAGGACTGGCAGGCCAACCGACCAGGCGGCTCAGAGAAGCTTTATTTCAATTAGCAAGGAGGTCTGGAAGTGGAGCAGCTGTGACATAAGGCATGACTGGCTGTGTAAATATGCACAAGGAGGCGGATGTAGTGTCCGTACGCACACGCCATTACCTCAGCCTCAGAGCCTGATGCTCTCATCTCGTCTCCCGTGACACACTCCCTCTCTCTGATGGTCGGTCTACTGTAGGCCACTGCTTATACATCACATGAGAAATAGCTTCAACGCCCTCATTATGAAATGTTCAGAATGATACATATTGAATAGAGTATGCTGTACAGATAGTGGCTGTATGGAATTTTATGAAACAAAATGGTCAGACATGAGCAAAATTAAGCAACGCACGCACACATACTGACACACACTGTCCACACATAGGTGGGTGGATATGTACACAGTTACGTCTCGCAGATTGTGAGTGTCAGGGGGCTAATTAGCTGAATAAATTAGACTAAAAGGTGTACCAGTGAATTCATTGGATGTGTTGCTAGTCTCTGAAGGTCAACTCAGCCTGTTTGAAGAAAAAGAAACACAGCCAGGACCGTTCATATGAGCAGTGGGTATAGTAAGGCTATCAGGTTATATTTATTCCACTTCAAGTCCTTTTCCCTATACTAAAATCAGAAAAATCAGAGAATATGGTCATCCTAACAGTAACCGGTCATTTGTTGACTTAAATACTCTAAAGTCATTGTGGGGCTGTATGAAGCCAGGACAGGAGAAGAGAGGCAAAGGCCAGTCAGTTGGACATAATAAGGTCTCTGGAAGGTCAGTGAGAAAATTGCTCCGAATGCACTGCTGTAATAGGGTTCATACTAACAAGGTCTCATCACCCTGTTTTTCATTCAGAGCCTGGGTTTGTTGAGATCCCCAAACTCAAATCAGACCTAAATCGAGGCTCTATCTCAACCTAGAAATCAACCGTCATCTCTTAAAAAGCTAAATTATGTAAGTGTGTCCCTTAGATTGTTCTTGCACATAGTGACCTAGTTTTGAATTTACCTTTAGTTGACAAAGGGTTCATGTCTGATTTTCTTTTTGACATGATAGCGATCTCTGAATGATCTCCCTTTCCCTTATAAGGCATCATCATGAATTTAGGATCTACATTTAGAATCCAGATGATTCACACAGGTGCACAAGAAAAAAAACATACAAAAGACACCATTTTAAGTAGTCATTTTTATATACACATGTATATATTCATATATTACACATTTAATACAGGCATATTGAGATCGATCATGAAGAGAAGAACAGAAAAAAGTGGCTGAGATATTTGTAAAAATGTACATTTCATGAGAAATCATATACACACAATTTTGCTTTTTCAACTATCCTTTTGACAGACATACATACAAAGAATTACCATAATGACAAGCTCCCCCCCCCCAAAAAAAAACACAGGGTGTTATGTAGAGACAGCAAGAACCAGCTTGCTAAATATACGTTGCATATATATTCCCGTTTCTGTGTGGGATTTCTCTGATCAAAGGGGTGAATCGAGAGTAGCCTGTGCTGTTTAAAGGAGAACGCCACAAAAATACGTTGTTCCTCTCTAAACTTTCCTCACCTACTACATTTGTTTTGCATGATAATGCTTTAGTTGAGTAAACTCCATTCAGATAACCTCACATCATTTGGTTGGGACAGTATGGTGTCATATAGTGTTCTTGAAGAGATTTAAATAAATGTTAATTTTTTGTGTGTATTATTTTACCCATCATACAACTAAAGTAAGTATCTGCCTCTACAATGCTACTGAAGATTGCAAATCTAATCTTTAAAAAAAATTGCACATACAATTAAAACATTTCCAATAAAACAGTGGTGATTCAGATGAATCCATGCCCTTACTAAACGAAATCTTGACCGAATCGTACTGTGTACAAAACAAATAATATTTTAAACATCAACATCGTTAAGCAATAATTACTTCTTTCTCATAGTTATTAAATTCTGTGGCCACATGGACTAACTATTTTGTTGTTGTACTGAACAGTTTCATTTTGAGGATAGGTTGGATACAGAGATACATAGAGATAGATAGAGAGGAGTCTAGATGGATATATGGAGATGAGTCCTATCTATCTCTATAGGCGGATCACATATTAACTAGTAAGCGATGCGATGTGACGAAAGGCATCTTTTTATACAAGTAAGCGAAAGGCTTGGATTAACCAGATCTACTCATAGTGCCTCTGAAATGGCACACTATTCCATAGTGCACTACTATTAAACAAAATAATTGAACTATATACTGTGGGGGATAGGCTGTCATTTCAGAAGCAGCAAGAAAGTTAACAGTAACAAACCCTAACTGTTCCAAAGACCAGGTGTCTACAAGGATACAGTGGTCAGATGGCCACATACAGGATGGACAGTAACAGTACAAATCTAGTATTGAAGTAACCTACAATGCCTAGAAGGGCCTTTAGAAAATAGTCCACAATCACAGTGTTGCTGATGTGCCCATTATCAATGTTTGTAATGACATTACAGTACTGATCATTTACCTATGTCAAAACAATGGTTTTGGGGAAGAGGCATTGGATGAAAAAGGCATACAAAAACATGTTTGTGATATTGATAGAACTAACTGCTACATAATTTGCATGCATATCCCTCCATCTAGGAGATGTAGCCCATCTAGATACTGGTCCTCCCTTGGTATATAAGGCAAGAATGAATCACTCAGTATGACATCGAGTCAGCACCAAGAACGTTTGTCTGTCTCTCTCCTCACAGGCAAACATGGCAGTTACAGTATGTAACCTATCCCAACTGGGTAGCATTTTATTACCGTCATCAACAGACGTCAAGGTATATTTTCTTAAGGCATTTCTAGAATTGATTTGGCCTGATTTTGATTAAGAAGCTAGGTCAGTAGGCTGTCCAGTGCTCTTAAATGGACAGAAGGCTTTTTGAGAACAAAGATCTCTCTCTGATCAAAGAGAAGAAAAATACCCCAGATAGAAAAGACTTTCAAAGATGACATCGTAGCAAAGAGCGAACTGAGACAGTGAGTCCACTGGATCAGTGGTTTCTGGAAGACAGATGCCTTTGGGTTTGACTGGTGTAGAAACTGGAGGCATTTTCCTTTCAATGTCCAAAAACAGTACTATTATAAAACAACAACTGGCACAAGATTAGTGCTTTCTTTTTTGTTAGCTGTGTTTTTTAACATACAAAAGGGCAGAAAGAAAAGATAGGCACGTTTCTCAATGAATTTATCCACAGTAAGAAGAGGCACTGAGGTCAGTTCAGTATGGGTTGCGCCTGTCACTCGGCCGTGTCATTGCCATTGTTATCAATGTTCTAGACGTCACAGCCATATTGATATCCAAAAGTAGAATGTAGGCTAATGACTGTTTTGTCTAAATTACACTATAGTGGCATGGAAATACGATGACATTTCTAAAGTAGGCAAATATTTAGTAAGAAACAACTTTGCCATCATTATGATGTTGTCAAATGTACTTTATGCAGATGGTAATGTTGTTATTACTTAGCACAGTTCGTCAAAAATAGCTAGCAATGCTAATGTTAGCCATCCGGGGGATTCCTCTCAATCTGAGCTAGCCAGCAAACATTACACTGCATCTAGTCAATATGGCAAGTCAATATAGCAAGATCAAAATGTTGACAAAAGGTTTTCCTACTAATTATTTTCCTTCTTTTAGTCATGTAATTATATTTCCAAGCCACTGTAATGCACTTTTGATTAAATATTCATCAGCACCAATTGACAATGCATTGAGTGGAATGATCAGTCGGGCATCAGTCCTAAAACAAATGTTCAAAACAATATTGTGACGAAACGTGCAGCACACAAATTGTTTTTTGCCTTTGAACGAGAACTTAAAATGTACTTTGTATGGTTGTCTGAAGCAACATACAACCAATTAAGCTTGTGCTATGACAGTTTTAGAGAAGGTGTTTAGTTTAAGACAGCTTCTACTTACATTTCTTCATTGCACACAATCAGAATAGAAAGAGCCCAGAAAAAAAAAAATTCTGTAAAAAGAGATCTCGAGTTAAGTCTTGCAAAGTACAATACTCAGCGACCGTATTTCGACTGGAGAAGAGAAGGAGAGGGGGGTGAGGGAAGATAGTTTGGCCTTTCCACTCCTCTTCTCACATCTTCTCTTCTCACTGTTTTACACAAAATCTTTGTTACTCAAGAGCTTCAGTGGAATAAACAGAACATTTACAAAGGAGAAAATAAAATGTCCGGAAAGATTGTTAGTGCAGAATTTTTCCCCATTTTTTTGTTGTTGTTGATATAATATATATTTATATATAAGCCATACATTGTCACCTATACATAAACACTACGATTCTGACTTTATAAAAGTCTGAATTAAATCAGAAAGCATTACACTTCTCAATATCTATACCTTTACATTTCCTGACAGCCCAATGTTTATTTTAATTGTATTATTTAAAAAAAACAGTGTTCAATACTCAGTGCTGCTTTACTGCAGTAAGAAGCTCTCTTCTCTCTTCCTGGGGACAGACGGGTCCATTGGGACATAATATTAAGACGGTTTACAAAATGTCTGGATGTGTCACAAAAACCTGTTGTATTCGCTTGCACCTCTCCCCTCTAACCCTCCCTTTACATAAATATGACAAAAAAGACTAAACTATTGAAAATAAAAACTTTCAATAGAGCCGTTGTGCTTGGGGGTCCAGGCCGGTGTGCCTACTCAACAGTCTGCCATGTAACGACCTAGGAGAATAAGGAACAACACAGACATTAGACCCCAGTATAGACCACATCATTCACATTTGACTAACCAAAAGGGAGTGTCTTCACCTCAAGTCACAACAGATACAAAGAATAATAGATTAGATCTAAGAATAGATCTAAGAATAGATTATGTGGTGAGTAGGAAAGAAAATCTACCATACATTTTATATGCTCTTTTGCTTTACTCCTGCACCCATATGTTTTGGCTGCAGAAGCCTTTATCAGGTGTCAGATTCTGTGTCCTAGATCTTGGTCCTATACATACCTGTGGCAAACCTCTTCTTGTTGAGGGACAGTCTGTACCCGGCTCCCAACAGCTCCATGTCCACCCCTGACAGGGTGCTCCCCTCGCTCATAAACTGCACAGCCAGGGTGGTTGGGGTGGAAGGGCCGTCCGACAGCTCAAACTTAGCCCTCAGAGACCCCGAGCCTTCATTATCAGACTTCTCTGAGATATCACTCAGCTTCCATAGAGACTTATTCAGCTCGGAGTTCCTGGTGGAAAGAGATGAAATAAGTATCTTACACAAGCAGTTGCACTTCCACTCTACCATAGAGATATGACAAACAGAAATACACTATTCAGTGTTTCCCCTAAATTCATTCATTTTAAATCGTTGCTACCACTGACAAAAAAGGTAAATTGTGAGTCTCATAGCAAAGGGTCTGAGAATACTTATGTAAATAAAGTATTTCTGTTTATTATTTTCAAGAATTATGCAAAGAATTATAAAAACCTGTTTTCGCTTTGTCATTATGGGGAAAGGGTCTGAGAATGATTGATGAGGGGAAAAAAATATTTTATACATTTCAGAATAAGGCGGAAATGTAACAAAATGTGGAAGAAGTCAAGGGGTCTGAATACTTTCAGAATGCAATGTATATATAAAGTATATATAGAATTCAAATGTTTTTCTGCACAGATGGGCTTTTAAAATCAGAGTGACAAGTTGCAAAGTTACATATCTTCAGATTCTCATCAGATCGTCCGAGAAACCTCCAAGGTAACTAGCTAGCTAGCGTGTAATCCTGGATGTGTAGTCAATAGACACAGGTAATAATTGTTAGCTAAGATGCAGTAATGTTAAGCTAGCTAAATTCTTTGGGGGTTAATATAGAATTGGCTGGTGATGTCATTGAGTTCAAGAAATACAATTAAAACAGTCCTCGAATTTCAAATGTGGTAAAAAATAAATTAATTTCAAAGAGAACATAATTAAATGTTCATGCATTTTGGAGTAGGAATGTCCTTTTAAAAAATGTGTTAAAAAAATGACCTCACAGTCATTCAGGAAGACCCCACCCTTGCCACTACCTCTACCCCCACTCCAGAAAAAAATCCTAGAGGAAACACTGCTATTACTACAGATATACAACAACAAAAAACACATGTAATGCTAGCGATAAGTACAGTACAACATTAACCATGCTCACAGCTGATGCCAGTGCTGTGCTGTCTTGACTGTTGTGGTCTGTTTTTGTAATGGAAAATCAAATTTACCAATAAGAGTCAGTCAATTTGAATCAATCAAGCAAGCAATATATCAAAGCATCAGTGACTGGCAGGTGGCAGCGTGGTAGGAACAGCTTGTCCCATGAATTAATCACAAAAATTGAGGATTAGCTGATAACTATGAAACAAACATTCTGGATAATATAGAGAATCTGGAGCTACTTATTGATCAGCATTTTGATATGCTCGAAAAAGAAGCGAACAAGAGAAGACCTTTAATCGAGTTCTGCGAACGAAACTGAAGAGAAGCCGTCTAAAATTCCAAATGTAACATTGGAGGGGTGACGTTTTTATAACTATGTCTCCAGAAGATAGAGCATTGCTCACAAGTATGAGCAAGCAGTTTAAAAAAAACTGGATCTATTGCATGGGCTACTGAGGGAGGTTGAGGCCTTAAAAACAGGAATGGATTACATTAATAAAATGCTGGAAGAAATACGAGCGGATAATAAAATATTGAAAACTACCGTGGACTCCCTAAAAGACACTACAGAGAGGCTCTGGTATGATAAAACAATGAAAGCCGAATTACTTGATCTAAAGTGCAGAAGTATGAAGAATAATAAAATAAATAAATAACAGGTGGAAACAATTGATTTTCAAACGGGCTCACCGTTTCGGTGGAAGAGCAGAGGGAAGGCCCCGTCCGATCGTAGCTATGCTAACCCACTACAACATGAAAATTGTCTAGTTTACAACAGGGTAGGGAAGAACACCCCATTCTCTATTAATGAACAATTTCCTCATGAAATAGTGGCGACACGACGTGCCCTGTACCCCACTTTCAAAAGGCTCCGAGCAGAGAAGCAGAATGTTTCGTCTAGTGGTCGATAAATTATACGTCAACAACTAAATGTTCAAGGACTCAAAGATTACAACGTGTCTGTGAGTGATAGCTACCTCCTGTTGAAGAAGTTTCCAGATACATATTTGCACCGCATTACACAGTAAACATATGGATTCCACTAACCGGTGCCCCCACACATTGACTCTGTACCGGCTATATACACCTGTATATGTTGTTATTTTTCACCCCTCCTCTTTAATTACTTGTTACTTTTATCTCTTATCCGTATTTTTTTAACCTGCACCTTCGGTTAAGGGGCTGGTAAGTAAGCATGTCACTGTAAATTCTACACCTGTTGTATTCGGCGCCTGTGACTAATAACATTTGATTTGATTGATTTGTTTTTTACATGAACAACTTTTATTTGTCTTTTTCATACAGTATGGAACCGTGGACTATGTGGACTTAAAATAAGGTTGGACTTGTGGTAATGCAGAATGGGTATGATGAACTTATCCTTTTTCTATTTAGGCAATATGGAACTTTGGATGTAGTATCAGGGGAAGGCGAAGTTGGGTAAGGCTGATCTTTTTTCTTTCTGATTATTTATTTATTTAATTCGAAGATTGAACATTAGAAATACCAAGGTTGTTTTTTTCAGTTTGATATGATATGGCCTAATTGTAGAGGTCGGGTACATTATGACTTAAAAGCTGTTATATAGTGCGGCCCTTGTTCGCCGATGTGAATCGGAACGATTAGCTTTTAAGATAAAACGTAATAAATATTAATAGATTTATTATAAGGCTAAATTATTTATAACTAAAAACCTGCCCAGGTTCTCTATTGGAATAGTCCTATACGATCCTAAAATAATTGGTGTTATTACCCTTTTACATTTAAAATTAAATCTCAATATAAAAAATGTAAAGGATGATTATTGTTCCGATACACAACGGCAAATGGAGTAGGTATTGTCTACAGGGTTGTTGTTTCTATTAGTGTGTGGCGGGCTGGTTAAGACAGATAAACTGATTGTAGTCAAAGGTAGAACTAACACAATCACTGGCTTATGGAAGCACTTCCCTAAGGGAGAGAGAGGTATATTATATTTCTATATAAGCTATTTATGCTACCTTTTATATTATTGAGTCTAACGATATAGGCCTATGTGTAAAACAGCCGAGGTGATAGCGCAACGACCCTGGAATAAAAACAAAATGTGTATCGGTGGAGAGAGGGTTGGTTTTACAGGTTTACTCGCTCTGTATTATATGCATGTATTCTTGACTATCGTGCCATGGCTGTGTCAGAGTCGATTGTAAGTTAAACTTGGGTATTCCTTTATGGGCAGTGTGATGCCTAAGACACATTTTTACTTGCAGTCATTAGCGGCCGTTAGAATCTATGTTCCTTTTCTCTACAAAACATGATTTAGTACTTGGTGGCAAAACCCTTGTTGGCAATCACAGAGGTCAGACATTTCTTGTAGTTGGCCACCAGGTTTGCACACATCTCAGGAGGGATTTTGTCCCACTACTCTTTTTTATTTTTTTTATTTTACCTTTATTTAACTAGGCAAGTCAGTTAAGAACAAATTCTTATTTTCAATGACTGCCTAGGAACAGTGGGTTAACTGCCTGTTCAGTGGCAGATCGACAGATTTGTACCTTGTCAGTTGGGGGGTTTGAACTTGCAACCTTCCGGTTACTAGTCCAACACTCTAACCACTAGGCTACTTTGCAGATCTTCTCCAAGTCATTAAGGTTTCGAGGCTGACGTTTGGCAACTCGAACCTTCAGCTCCCTCCACAGATTTTCTATGGGATTAAGGTCTGGAGACTGGCTAGGCCACTCCAGGACCTTAATGTGCTTCTTCTTGAGCCACTCCTTTGTTGCCTTGGCCATGTGTTTTGGGTCATTGTCATGCTGGAATACCCATCCACGACCCATTTTCAATGTCCTGGCTGAGGGAAGGAGATTGTCACCCAAGATTTGACGGTACGTGGTCCCGTCCATCGTCCCTTTGATGCGGTGAAGTTGTCCTGTCCCCAGAAAAACACCCCAAAGCATAATGTTTCCACCTCCATGTTTGGCGGTGGGGATGGTGTTCTTGGGGTCATAGGCAGCATTCCTCCTCCTTCAAACACGGCGAGTTGAGTTGATCCCAAAGAGCTCCATTTTGGTCTCATCTGACCACAACACTTTCACCCAGTTGTCCTCTGAATCATTCAGATGTTCATTGGCAAACTTCTGCAGGCAAACTGCTGCAGGATTTCAGTCCTTCATGGCGTAGTGTGTTACCAATTGTTTTCTTGGTGACTATGGTCCCAGCTGCCTTGAGATCATTGACAAGATCCTCCTGTGTAGTTCTGGGCTGATTCCTCACCGTTCTCAGGATCATTGCAACTCCACGAGGTGAGATCTTGCATGGAGCCCCAGGCCGAGGGAGATTGACAGTTCTTTTGTGTTTCTTCCATTTGCGAATAATCGCACCAACTGTTGTCACCTACTCACCAAGCTGATGGGCGATGGTCTTGTAGCCCATTCCAGCCTTGTGTAGGTCTACAATCTTGTCCCTGACATCCTTGGAGAGCTCTTTGGTCTTGGTGGAGAGTTTGGAATCTGATTGATTGCTTCTGTGGACAGGTGTCTTTTATACAGGTAACAAACTGAGATTAGGAGCACTCCCTTTAAGAGCGTGCTCCTAATCTCAGCTCGTTACCTGTATAAAAGACACCTGGGAGCCAGAAATCTTTCTGATTGAGAGGGGGTCAAATAGTTATTTCCCTCATTAAAATGAAAATCAATGTATAACATTTTTGGCATGCGTTTTTCTGGATTTTTTTGTTGTTATTCTGTCTCTCACTGTTCAAATAAACCTACCATTAAAATTATAGACGGATCATTTCTCTGTGAGTGGGCAAACGTACAAAATCAGCAGGGGATCAAATACTTTTTCGCCCTCACTGTATTTGGGGCATACAACTATCTCAGCTCTGTAGACTTTGCTGCGAAGAGACGAAATCAATAGATAATTTATTCTGGTATTGCCCCGATGTAGCTTGTTTCTGGTCACAGGTTCAGGAATTATAAAAAAAATAAAAAATCACAACATGCACTTAAAATTAACTTTACAAATACCATTGTTGGGCGATTTGGAAAGCCATCGTCAGTCAATAAATAATATAATAATACTCGTAGGAAAGGTTTTCAACTTTAGCTCACAATATGTGGATACTACATGATTATAAAGGTTTAAAAAATTATGGAAAACATCACAGCACAATTAAAAATATACGGCACATGGAAACCAAACGAGGGTGGTCTATGGTGATTAGGTGGGATGGTCTGAGAATGGCTGAGGGTTGAGATGAAAGAGTTTATGTTTGGTATTGTATTATTGTTATGTGACTGCTTTAAATATAAAAGTACCATTTCTGTCAAATGTAATGTATATGCTAAATTTTTATGTAAAATGTATGTAATATGTAGCAAAAAAAGCTGTAAAAAAAACGAAAATATATTTGTCCTCCGAAGAGGGGTGGAGGGGTTAATAAAATTAAATATATATAAACTAAATAGTACTGCTGTCCACATGTTCTCTGGTCATTTCTCTCACCAGACAGCATTGGGCAGGGACTGCATGTTGATGACCTCTCCGTCTACAGGCACTAGGACCTGTACGTTGGAAAGAGGGCCGGGGCAGAGCATGGACTCTGGGTTGTAACGGTAGTCCAGCCTCAGGTCAGTAGTGGTAGGGGTACACTTCCAGTACACTGCCAGGTTCAGAGGGGTGGACTGGATCCCATTAGAGGACACCTAGACAGAGGGACAGGTCAGAGATCAAGTCAGTGGTAGCGAGGGTGCACTTCCAGTACACTGCCAGGTTCAGAGGGAGGTTGACTGGATCCCATTAGAGGACACCTGCACACCCAGTGACACAGCATAAGGTCAGAAGGAAAACAGCAAAGATCATATTATTGAAGAGATGCCAAAACAATTAATACACTAACAATATGTGAAATAAATACATTTACAAACACAAATTTGATGGTAATAAACATTTCATTTTGAGTACAACTTATTTTACTTCTGGAGTATATACTGTAGGGGTTTTCAATATACTAAAGTGAGTATTTAATTTAGTCTGGGACTAACCTGGTATTTGAGGATGTCCACATTGTAGTAGGATGCAGCAGGGTTCTGCTCTGATGCTTTCCTGAGGTAGGATGTGAGAGCTTGCATGTTGAACCAAAAGTCCTTGGTATTAGTGTCACTTTGCGAGGGATCACTGGATAACACACACACACACACACACACACACACACACACACACACACACACACACACACACACACACACACACACACACACACACACACACACACACACACACACACACACACACACACACACACACACACACACACACACACAGGAAATGATCAGAGACTCAAGTATTCATTGCTCTGTGTGTGCATGCGCACTTGCACCGAGCTCCAATAGCTTGGAAACCCTTTAATTGCCCCCCAGCTATTAAAAAATAAATTCCGTTTGATTCAATTAGTCCAGCCATGTGGACTCAGAGTAACCCAGATGAAGCAGACCGAGAAGGACAGAAAGAAAACGGGGAAGAAAATATCTTCTTTTCCTTTGGGGGAAAAAAGGAATCCACTCTTCAAAGAGACTCTCAGGTGGCTGTCTGTTTTCCACTGATGATTCACTGCTGATAAGTTGGCTAGGGCTAAACACATGGTGGCTATGCTGGAGAAAACACAACATGAAGCTTCAATTTAGAGGTGATATTATCGCTTGTTGAGAGTTGACGTAACACTCCTCTAGACATGGCCTGTTGAGAACCTGATGTCTGACGAGGAATGGTGGAAAATAGTTTGCTGTCAGGATAATGATAGGTTTATGACCGATGCTAATAGAATTTCCCCTCAATGACGCAAGCTAGGTTTCCCCTCATTACCCCACCACCACCACCACTATCCCCTCAACACCTCTCTCTCTCTATGGGCTGCCACCCTGATATGCTCCAGTCTTGTCCACTGGTATTCAACCAGTGTTATAGCCTTTCTTTGGGTCCAAACGTACACACACCTGTATTGGAATCTGGTCATTACTGATATAGCTGAATGATTCTCTATGGTTCTGTATGCCTGTATGGTAACCACACATCAATCAGGTTAATTAAAACATTGTATGAATGTTTATGTTAACCATATCAACTGTGAATAAAACATTTTCTCCACTCACCTGAACAGTAGTGTCTGGTTGGGGAGGATCTGCTCCAGTTTGGACGTGCTCTTCAGTTTGAAGGTGAGCACGGCAGGGGAGGGGTTACTGGTGAACACCTTGATGATACCCATGGGGAAGGACAGGGTCATGTCACCAGTGATCTTTACTATGCACCTAGATAGAGAGTGAAGGAGAGCAGCACGTAAAGGGTTAAACCTGTGATCTTCACCACACCCGAGGAGACGAGAAAAGCAGCAAAGAAAGAGAGCAGGCCCTACAGCTCACGCAAAGAGACAAATTGCCACCACACTGGATAGTTTTGTTCAAGTGACATGCGGATGTTACAGCACATCAGAGATTGTACTGCCGCGGATGCGCACAGAAAAGGAAACAGTACGTGGGACATGTCTATGCATGAACTCAAAGCATTTATTGCACTCATATCAATTTGATCTGATAGGTTTGAGGTTAACTTTTTTTCCCCAAGAGACCATTCCATGCACCCGCTTCAGAGAGATTGAGAGACACCTGCATTTTGATGGCGAGGATACCAAACACGCGTGCAGGCGGACCAAGATCACTGCCGTCTCAGACACCTGGAAATGTTGTGTGAAGAACTGCATTGCCAGGAGAGAATATAACTGTTGATGAGCAACTATTCCAAAACCAATTCTCGGTGCCATTTCACCCAATACATGGCCAACAAACTGGACCCAAGTTTTGGTAGGCCGCCGATGTCGAATCCAAGTACTTGCTCAATGGCTTTCCATATCTGGGGAAAGATGAATCCAGGCCAGCGGGTGATCGACTGTTTGAGCCTGTGGTTTTGAGACTCAGAGCGTTACATTTATTTATTTTTTATTTTACCTTTATTTAACTAGGCAAGTCAGTTAAGAACAAATTCTTATTTGCAATGACAGCCTAGGAACAGTGGGTTAACTGCCTGTTCAGGGCAGAACGACAGATTTGTACCTTGTCAGCTCGGGGGTTTGAACTTGCAACCTTCCAGTTACTCATCCAACGCTCTAACCACTAGGCTACCCTGCCGCCCCATGGGCAAAGGCACATGGGCAAAGGCAGTGACAACGGACAACTTCTTCACATCAATTTCCCTGGCAGACAAGTTGATTGCAAAGAAGACTAGCCTGCTCGGAACCTTGAACAAACAGAGTAGGGAGCTGCCGCCCTCTGCGCAAAACATACCAGCGGAGCTGTACTCCATATCGGTGACGGAGAGAGACAACCACCTGGTTATATTATCTTTTACTTTCTATATTGTCAAATGAAGCTGAAACTTAACTGTATTACTTACCAATCAAATCTATAAATCAAATGTATCAAATGTATTACACTAATGTTTTATTGTAGGGAACGAAAATAAGCTATACGTTTTTCACGACGACTTTGTAGAACGTTACAAAACTTATCCTTGACTCTATCCAAACAAATAACGATTGTTTTATATCTTGTCATGGATATATTTCCACATCCTTTATAATTGTTTATGCACTATTTAGCAAATCTAATTTTATTACTCACATGCACCGAACACAACAGGTGTTGTACAATAAAATGCTTACTTACGAATCCCTAACCAACAACGCAGTTTAAAGAAATACGGATAAGAATAAGAAATAAAAGTAACAAGTAATTAAAGAGCAGCAGTAAAATGGGTCAGAAGTTTACATACACTCAATTAGTATTTGGTAGCATTGCCTTTAAATTGTTTCGGTCTTCGGTCAAAAGTTTCGGGAGCCTTCCACAAGCTTCCCACAATAAGTTGGGTGAATATTGGCCCACTCCTGACAGAGCTGTCGTAACTGAGACAGGTTTGTCGGCCTCCTTGCTCACACACGCTTTTTCAGTTCTGCCCACAAATTTTCTATAGGATTGAGGTCAGGGCTTTGTGATGTCCACTCCAATACCTTGACTTTGCTGTCCTTAAGCCATTTTGCCACAACTCTGGAAGTATGCTTGGGGCCATTGTCCATATGGAAGACCCATTTAGACCCAAGCTTTAGACCCAAGCTTCAACTTCCTGACTGATGTCTTGAGATGTTGCTCCATGTAAATTTTCCATCCTCATTATGCCCTCAATTTTGTGAAGTGCACCAGTCCCTCCTGCAGCAAAGCACCCCCACAACATGAGGCTGCCATCCCCGTGCTTCACGGTTGGAATGGTGTTCTTCAGCTTGCAAGCCTCCCCCTTTGTCCTCCAAACATAACGATGGTCATTATGGCCAAACAGTTATATTTTTGTTTCATCAGACCAGAGGACATTTATCCAAAAAGTACAATCTTTGTCCCCATTTTCAGTTGCAAATTGTACTCTGGCTTTTTAATGGCGGTTTTGGAGCAGTAGCTTCTTCATTGCTGAGTGGCCTTTCAGGTTATGTCGATATAGGACTTGTTTTACTGTGGATATAGATACTTTTGTACCCGTTTCCTCCAGCATCTTCACAAGGTCCTTTGCTGTTGTTCTGGGATTGATTTGCCCTTCTCGAACCAAAGTACGTTCATCTCTAGGAGACAGAACGCGTCTCCTTCCTGAGCGGTATGACGGCAGCGTGGTCTCCTGTTTATACTTGCATACTATTGTTTGTACAGATGAATGTGGTACCTTCAGGCGTTTGGATATTGGTCCCAAGGATGAACCAGACTTGTGGAGGTCTACAATTGTTTTTCTGAGGTCTGGGCTGATTTCTTTAGATTTTCCCATGATGTAAAGCAAAGAGGCACTGAGTTTGAAAATAGGCCTTGAAATACATCCACAGGTACACCACCAATTGATTGAAATGATGTCAATTGTCAAACTTCTAAAGCCATGACATAATTTTCTGGAATTTCCCAAGCTGTTTAAAGGCACAGTCAACTTAGTGTATGTAAACTTCTGACCCACTGGAATTGTGATAGAGTGAATAAGTGAAATAATCTGTCTGTAAACAATTGTTGGAAAAATGACTTGTGTCATGCACAAAGTAGATGTCCTAAACGACTTGTCAAAACTATAGTGGTTGAAAAACCACTCCACAAATGGCTTCAACCAACCTAAGTGTATGTAAACTTCTGACTTAAACTGTACATGTAGGTAGAGTTATTAAAGTGACTATGCATAGATGATAACAACAAAGAGTAGCAGCGGTGTAAAAGAGGGGGGCAATGCAAATAGTCTGGGTAGCCATTTGATTAGGTGTTCAGGAGTCTTATGGCTTGGGGGTAGAAGCTGTTTAGAAGCCTCTTGGACCTAGACTTGGTGCTCTGGTACCGCTTGCCGTGCAGTAGCAGAGAGAACAGTCTATGAATAGGGTGGCTGGAGTCTTTGACAATTTTTAGGGCCTTGTTCTGACACCGCCTGGTATAGAGGTCCTGGAGGGCAGGAAGCTTGGCCCCGTTCACACTACCCTCTGTAGTGCCATGTGGTTGGAGGCCGAGCAGTTGCCATACCAGGCAGTGATGCAACCAGTCACGATGCTCCCGATGCTGCAGCTGTAGAACCTTTTCAGGATCTGAGGACCCATGACAAATCTTTTCAGTCTCCTGAGGGGGAATAGGTTTTGTCGTGCCCTCTTCACGACTGTCTTGGTGTGCTTGGACCATGTTAATTTGTTGGTGATGTGGACACCAAGGAACTCGAAGCTCTCAACCTGTTCCACTGCAGCCTCGTCGATGAGAATGGGGGCGTGCTCGGTCCTCATTTTCCTGTCGTCCACAATCATCTCCTTTGTCTTGGGCAATTCCAGTCATCGAGGGCCTGATTGGTGTCACAGTTTGCCGCCGCCAACACACCGTACGCCAATAATAACCTAATCGTGATCATAGGCATTGGTGCTTATGTTTATTGCAAATCATTTGGCCTGGGGTTAATATGCATCTGATGCGTATGCTAAAGGGACGCCCGGAAACGTTCTCTATCTAGCCTAGCGGGTACTTATAGGCTGAAAAGCCCAGCGGTTCTATTGTTAAACCTGTGCTCTTCACTATGCACCTGAGCGGCACAGCAGAGTGTTAACACAAAGGGTTAAACATCTGCCCACTAGTCCAGTCTATCACAGTACTGTACCTTTAATGGAATTGTAGTCCAAGGCAGTGCACAGTCTCAGTCTTAGTTAGTCCACTCGTTTAACTCCAAATGTAACTCATCCACGTCTAAATTCGACCCTGTACAACTCAGGCCAAGGCTACCTCAGTCCAAATGTAAACAAGGCCTGGTAGTCTAGCCCCATCCCAGTCTGTGGTCCACGTGCGAGCCCCAACCCTGCCCTGTGTGTCCACTGCACTGCTTATGAAATGTTCCATTTGCTAATCCCTGCAAAAATAATCATTTTGCACAGCAGCAATCTAACAGCAGTTAACCAATAAAAGGGTGTATGTTTTCTATGTCCCAGACTATAATCTGCCCCATGTGGGTTATCCACTATGAAAGAGTAATGTAAAACCAAAATCATCGCACGCACAGACGCACAGAGAGACGCACACAGACAGATGCACACAAACAGACGCACACAGACAGAAAAACAAACGCACAGTCAGACAGACGCGCAGTCAGACAGACGCGCAGTCAGACAGGCGCGCAGTCAGACAGGCGCGCAGTCAGACAGGCGCGCAGTCAGACAGACGCGCAGACAGACAGACGCGCGCAGACAGACAGACGCGCGCAGACAGACAGACGCAGACAGACGCGCGCAGACAGACAGACGCGCGCAGACAGACGCGCGCAGACAGACAGACGCACAGACAGACAGGCGCACACACAGACAGACACACAGACAGACAGGCGCACACACAGACAGACAGGCGCACACACAGACGCACACAGACAGACAGGCGCACACACAGACACGCACACAGACAGGCGCACAGACAGACAGGCGCACACACAGACAGACGCACAGACAGACAGACGCACAGACAGACAGACGCACAGACAGACAGACACACAGACAGACAGACGCACAGACAGACAGGCGCACACACAGATGCACACAGACAGACAGAAGCACAGACAGACAGACAGACGCACAGACAGACAGACAGAAGCACAGACAGACAGACAGACGCACAGTCAGGCGCACAGACAGGCGCACAGACAGGCGCACAGACAGGCGCACAGACAGACAGACGCACAGACAGACAGACGCACAGTCAGACAGAAGCACAGTCAGACACACAGACAGGCGCACAGACAGACGCACAGTCAGACACACAGACAGGCGCGCACACAGACAGACAGGCGCACACACATATGCACACAGACAGACAAACGCACAGACAGACAGAAGCATAGGCAGACAGACGCACAGACGCACAGTCAGACAGACACACAGTCAGACACACAGACAGGCGCACACACAGATGCACACAGACAGACAAAGCACAGACAGACACGCACAGTCAGACAGGCGCACAGTCAGACAGACGCACAGACAGACAGACGCACAGACAGACACGCGCACACACAGATGCACACAGACAGACAGAAGCACAGTCAGACAGACGCACAGACAGACAGACGCACAGACAGACAGACGCACAGACAGACGCACAGTCAGACAGGCAGTCACACAGTCAGACAGATGCACAGACAGACAGGCGCACACACAGACAGACAGACAGGCGCACACACAGACAGACACACAGACAGACAGACAGACGCACAGCCAGACAGACGCACAGACAGACAGGCGCACACACAGACAGACAGACAGACAGGCGCACACACAGACAGGCGCACACACAGACAGGCGCACACACAGACAGGCGCACAGACAGACAGGCGCACACACAGACAGACACAGACAGGCGCACACACAGACAGACGCACAGACAGACACACAGACGCACACACAGACAGACAGACAGACAGACAGAGACACACACAGACGCAGACAGACAGACAGACGCACACAGACAGACAGACGCACAGTCAGACAGACAGAAGCACAGTCAGACAGACAGACAGAAGCACAGTCAGACAGACAGACACACAGTCAGACAGACAGACGCACAGACAGGCGCACACACAGACGCAGACAGACAGACAGCGCACACAGACAGACAGACAGACGCACAGTCAGACAGACAGACGCACAGTCAGACAGACAGACGCACAGTCAGACAGACAGACGCACAGTCAGACAGACAGACGCACAGTCAGACAGACAGACAGCACAGTCAGACAGACAGGCGCACAGACAGACAGACGCAGTCAGACAGAAGCACAGTCAGACACACAGACAGGCGCACAGACAGACAGACAGTCAGACACACAGATGCACACAGACAGACAAAGCACAGACAGACAGTCAGACAGACGCACAGTCAGACACACAGACAGGCGCGCGCACAGACAGACAGGCGCACACACAGATGCACACAGACAGACAGACGCACAGACAGATAGACGCACAGTCAGACAGACGCACAGACAGACACGCGCACACACAGATGCACACAGACAGACAGACAGACAGACAGGCGCACAGACAGACAGACACAGACAGACAGGCGCACACACAGATGCACACAGACAGACAGAAGCACAGACAGACAGACAGAAGCACAGACAGACAGACAGACGCACAGACAGACAGACAGACGCACAGTCAGACAGACAGACGCACAGACAGACAGACAGACGCACAGTCAGACAGAAGCACAGTCAGACACACAGACAGGCGCACAGACAGGCGCACAGACAGACGCACAGACAGGCGCACAGACAGGCGCACAGTCAGACACACAGACAGGCGCGCACACAGACAGACAGGCGCACACACAGATGCACACAGACAGACAGAAGCACAGACAGACAGACGCACAGTCAGACACACAGACAGGCGCGCGCACAGACAGACAGGCGCACACACAGATGCACACAGACAGACAAACGCACAGACAGACAGACGCACACACAGACAGACAGACGCACAGTCAGACAGGCGCACACACAGACACGCGCACACACAGATGCACACAGACAGACAAAGCACAGACAGACGCACACACAGACAGACAGACAGACACACAGACAGACAGGCGCACACACAGACAGACAGATGCACAGACAGACAGGCGCACACACAGACACACAGACAGGCGCACACACACACACACACACAGACAGACAGACAGACAGACAGACAGACACACAGACAGACAGACGCACAGACAGACAGGCGCACACACAGACAGGCGCACAGACAGACAGGCGCACACACAGACAGGCGCACACACAGACAGGCACACACACAGACAGACGCACAGACAGGCGCACACACAGACGCACACACAGACAGACAGACAGACAGACGCACACACAGACAGACAGACAGACGCACACAGACAGACAGACGCACAGTCAGACAGACAGGCGCACAGTCAGACAGACAGACGCACAGTCAGACAGACAGACGCACAGTCAGACAGACAGGCGCACAGACAGACGCACACACAGACGCAGACAGACAGACAGACGCACACAGACAGACAGACAGACGCACAGTCAGACAGACAGACGCACAGTCAGACAGACAGACGCACAGTCAGACAGACAGACGCACAGTCAGACAGACAGACGCACAGTCAGACAGACAGACGCACAGTCAGACAGGCGCACAGACAGACAGAAGCACAGTCAGACACACAGACAGGCGCACAGACAGACGCACAGTCAGACACACAGATGCACACAGACAGACAAACGCACAGACAGACGCACAGTCAGACAGACGCACAGTCAGACACACAGACAGGCGCGCGCACAGACAGACAGGCGCACACACAGATGACAGACAGACAGACGCACAGACAGATAGACGCACAGACAGACACGCGCACAGACAGACAGAAGCACAGACAGACAGGTGCACAGACAGACAGGTGCACAGACAGACAGGCGCACACACAGATGCACACAGACAGACAGATGCACACAGACAGACAGGCGCACACACAGATGCACACAGACAGACAGGCGCACAGACAGACAGACAGACAGACAGACAGGCGCACAGACAGACAGACAGACAGACAGACAGACAGGCGCACAGACAGACAGACAGACAGACAGACAGACAGGCGCACAGACAGGCGCACAGACAGACAGGCGCACAGACAGACAGACAGACAGACAGGCGCACAGTCAGACAGACGCACAGTCAGACACACAGACAGACGCACAGACACACAGACACACAGACACACAGACAGACAGACAGACAGACAGACAGACAGACAGACAGGCAGGCAGGCAGGCAGGCAGGCAGGCTCGTCATGTGTGTGTGAAGTATGGAGCAAATTTTTACTTGAATATTCGTGTAACATATTATGTGCATTGACGAGTTCAATAGCTATATGCAGCAGTAAATGCAGTGCAACAATGGTTGTTCAAAGTGTGTACAGTGATATGTGTGTGTGTGTGTGTCTATGTGCAAGGTGTGTGTTTACTTGCGTGCAGGTTGTGTGTTCGTGCTTGGGTGCTGTGTGTGTTAGGCCCAGGCTAGCTCTCTGTGCTGTAGGTGGTCATGTGAGACTCACTTAGTGGGATCAGCTCCTTTGAAGTAGGCATTAACAGACTCTGTGAAGGCCACAGCGATGGGCAAGGCATCCTGGGATGCCAGGGTCACCGGGCTGGGACCGCGAGATGTCCCTGACAGAGGGAGAGATAGAAAGGGAGAGAGATAAAGAGAAAGAAATCAAGAAAGAAAGAGGAGGAGGGAGAGGGAGTTGTGGGGGATAGAGAGGGAGAGAGATAAAGAGAAAGAAAGAAAGAAAGAAAGAAAGAAAGAAAGAAAGAAAGAAAGAAAGAAAGAAAGAAAGAAAGAAAGAAAGAAAGAAAGAAAGAAAGAGGAGGAGGGAGAGGGAGTTGTGGGGAGAGAGAGGGAGAGAGATAAAGAAAGATCAAATGAGTGTACTGTTATAACTGAAGTGTACAGTTCAATTGAACATTGAGATCAAAACGAGAAAGGCTCACACTCATTCATTCAACAGACAACACAACCTGAAGAACACAGTTAATTTACTACATAATAAGGTCATTCATTATTTATATCATTAAGGAAAATAGGCTAATAATCATTCCATTATTTCAGAGGAAAAGTACATTTAAAAATTCCCAAGACATTACATGCCAAAACAAATCACACCTCTCTAGGAATGAAATGTTCTAGATTTGGGTAAAATATTATGTAATGTTAAGAATTATTATAAATGTACAATTGGAATGAATTACTGTCTGGGATTCTTTGAGTAAGAACTGTTAAACACTGAAATTAACTTCCAGCCTTTAAATGATTTGTTATTTAACAGAACACAACCATGCTTTACGGTTTGTTGATTACATGGACGTTCACAGTGAGAGACGGGCGTATGCTGACAGACGCGTTGAAAAGAGAGGTACATTTCATAAGCAGGCAGACAGAGATTAGACAGCCAATCCGAGTGGCCGTTGTTAGTGTGTCACACACAGAGGCGTGTCCGGGCTATTTGACCACACCCCCTACCTGCAGGCGTTTCACAGCGCTTCTCAAAGGTGGGCAGCTTCCCAATGAAACCATCATCCTCTTTAAAGGGCCCAACAAAAGAAAAGAAAGAGGAAAGAAACCAAAACCCCCAAGAACGTGGTGAGATGAGGTGAGATGATGACACAGGGCAATGGGCTCCAAACCAACACACCTGGGCGTGAATGTGAGCACCTGTACGAAATCAGGATGGGTGACAAACCCTAAAGACACACTGTGTGCATTAGGTGCTTTACGGGGTGACAGTGAGGGTGGAGGTGGGAGAAAGGAGACTCACTTTGGTTGAGGAGAAACAGAGGAGATGGAGAAAGGAGGAACTCTGGTTCCGGAGAGGAGCGGGAGAGACGAAAGGTATGCTCAGACCCTGTGAGGAGGAGAGGTGTGAGGGAAGGAGAGAAGCCCGATAAGATTTAAAGACAAGAAGTGGGGTTAGGTCAGGTGAGAGTGGAGAGGAAACAAGCTGAGAATTGTTTGAGAGGAAAGGACGTTGTTAAGAAATGTGAATCGCAGTAGAGGAGGTGAAAGGAGAAGATTGTAAAGAGGAGGTACAGAGAAGGGAAGGTGATGGAGCTTGGTCATGTTCTTACCCACGGTGGGTGTGTTGGAGGCACTGAGGGAGGCGGTGGAGGACAGGGAGGAGGAGCTCTCTGCCCGGGCGAGGGGAGCAGCCAGAGGAAGACTGGCGTTGGACAATGTCTTTGGCGGGCTGAACGGCCGCACCTGGTTGGATAGACCACACAAACCCGGAAAATTTAACCAATAGTAACGGATATGGCACGTTAACCCCATACAGGGTACTGTATATAGCAAGAGTGAAAAACTCTAAATAAATGTAGTCCACTATCCTTAATTAATAGAAAATGGTTTCATCGATCAATGCTCTAATGCACAAAGAGATATGTTAGATACTGGGCAGATACTCTGCTGGAGATACTCACAATTTCAGTGATTCCTGTGAGTTTTCCTGTGGGTAGTTTGGGTCTGGAGGAGGGTCGTGGAGGAGGCACCAGGGCTCCAGCTAGAGGAGTATTGGGTCTGGCCAGGGCAGGGACTGCAGAGGGACGGGGAGGAGTGGGTAGAGAGGATCAATCATAGACTAAAAGCAGAAGTGAGCTACGGTATGATAAGGTAACGCCATGCTGCAATACTTGTGATGTATTTCTGATGGAATTCGAAATTAATTCAATTAATTTAAACTTCTTAGACAACAGAATCTCTCAAAGTAATGCAAAATCATGCATCAAATGCAGAAGTCACGACATGCAAATTCCAAATCATAGAATACAAACAGAAAAAAATTAACATAGCTCACAAAACTTTGGGTTAACCATTCTCTAAAGGCAAACAAGCATATGCCCCGCAAAACAAAAACACACAAATACAAATGTATTATTCAACCAAAAAATATTGTAAATAAGATCAAAAGAACAACATTGTTATGAAAAGGTGGACATTTCAAACTGAAAAGACAATTTGAAAAACGTAAAAAAAATAAATAAAAAAAAACTAAAGTCAAAACTTCACTCAGACAAAAAAAACATTTGTTTATGGCATGCTAGAGGTTACCGTTGTTTGTTTGGCTAGCTGCTGAGGCTACCATCCCCTCTGTCAGTGCTGATAACACCTCCGAGACACAGGAGGCGCTGTCCTCCACAACCCCACTGCTCAGCGGCATCTTGTTATAGGGGTCAGCGGGGTCCTCAGAGAAGAAACGGATGGACCGGCCAGACTGGACCATGCCAATAGGAGGGTTAGACTGGGTCCTGCTGGTAGAGGGGTTTGACTGGGTCCGGTCATGGCTGACCGGGCCTGTACTCGTACCAGGACCGCAACTCTGTTGGCGTCGGAATGGCACAAAGTCATCGTTGAAGGCTATCCACTGGCTCTGGGACCAGGAGAATGCTGACTGGTCCTCTCCCTGAGGGAGCCTGGCTGGGGCTGCAGGGGTTGGGGTTGGATCCTGGGGGTCTAGGGGCTCAGCCTGCCGGGTGATGGGGGCACTCTGGGCCCGGGCTGGGATGGGCTTCAGAGCCAGGAAGGGGTCGTCCGGTGAGGCCTCCCATGGAGAGAAGGTATTAGTGGTGGTGGAGGCGAGGGGAGGGAGAGGGGTGACCTCTCCTTTGGTCTGCAGGCTGTCTGCCAGTGGGGGAGAGGAGAGCTCCCGTTGTAACATCACTTCAGCTGTGAGGGGCGCCGGAGAGTCCAGGGTGGGGCAGAATGATAGACACATGCCACAGATTAAGGAGAAGGAACCAAAGATATTCATGCAAACATCTTTACATTCCTACCTAATCAGGTGAATGATAATGACAAGGAGAAGTAATCAACATTTTAAAATGAATAGATTTGATAGATAGTTTTTCATTATTTTGACCTCCCCACATTATAATTGAAAGAGGAAGTGTAAAACTCTAACATAGCCTATTAGCTAGAAAGGTGACTCCAAACATGTTCACGAAGAGCAGCTGTTTAACTGGTTAAAACAAAGGTTAGCCATGTGTTGGCAAAAATGTGTCAAGAGAGCTTACCAGCAGCCAGCAACACTTGTCGCAATGGTGCTTTATCAAAGCCTATGTCGGATACTCCAGTGAGTGTAATTTGCTCAATATTAGGAGTTGAGAAACAAACACACACACACATTTGTGGGTTCGATTACAGGCTCAAAATGGCCAGAAACAAAGAACTTTCTTCTGAAACTCACCAGTCTATTATTTTTCTGAGAAATGAAGGCTATTCCATGTGAGAAACTGCAAAGAAACTGAAGATCTGGACAAATAAAATGTGCTTTTCTTTCAAAAACAAGGACATTTCCAAGTGACCTGAAACTTTTGAACCGTAGTGTACAGTCGTGGCCAAAACTTTTGAGAATGACACAAATATTAATTTCCACAAAGTTTGCTGCTTTGTGTTGTTACTATGGTATACTGAAGTATAATTACAAGCATTTCATAGGCGCCAAAGGCTTTTATTGACAATTATATGAAGTCGATGCAAAGAGTCAATATTTGCAGTATTGGCCCTTCTTTTTCAAGACCTCTGCAATCCGCCCTGGCATGCTGTCAATTCACTTCTGGGCCACATCCTGACTGATGGCAGCCCATTCTTGCATAATCAATGCTTGGAGTTTGTCAGAATGTGGGTTTTTGTTTGTCCACCCGCCTCTTGAGGATTGACAACAAGTTCTCAATGGGATTAAGGTCTGGGGAGTTTCCTGGCCATGGACCCAAAATATAGATTTTTTGTTCCCCGAGCCACTTAGTTATCATCTTTGCCTTATGGCAAGGTGCTCCATCATGCTGGAAAAGTCTTTGTTCGTCACCAAACTGTTCCTGGATGTTTGGGAGAAGTTGCTCTCGGAGGATGTGTTGGTACCATTCTTTATTCATGGCTGCGTTCTTAGGCAAAATTGTGAGTGAGCCCTCTCCCTTGGCTGAGAGGCAACCCCACACATGAATGGTCTCAGGATGCTTTACTGTTGGCATGACACAGGACTGATGGTAACGTTCAACTTGTCTTCTCCGGACAAGCTTTTTTCCGGATGTCCCAAACAATCAGAAAGGGGATTCATCAGAGAAAATGACTTTACCCCAGTCCTCAGCAGTCCAATCTCTGTACCTTTTGCAGAATATCAGTCTGTCCCTGATGTTTTTCCTGGAGAGAAGTGGCTTCTTTGCTGCCCTTCCTGACACCAGGCCATCCTACAAAAGACTTCGCCTCACTGAGTGCATATGCACTCACACCTGCCTGCTGCCATTCCTGAGCAAGCTCTGTATTGGTGGTGCCCCGATCCTGCAGCTGAATCAACTTTAGGAGACGGTCGTTCTGCCCTTGAGCAGGCAGTTAACCCACTGTTCCCAGGCCGTCATTGAGATTTGTTCTTAACTGACTTGCCTAGTTAAATAAAGGTAAAACATTTTTTTGAACAAACCAGTAGCGTAGTTTTTTGTTGTTGTCACCAATTCAAAGAACAAGGCTTTATAATCCTTACACGCAGTGACTTTCATAATAATAACAAATGGTTTCCATCTAAACCATTGAAACATTAAATCCAACCCTGCTATTAGACAGCCAGGCTTAGTTCACTGTAAACTGCAATAAAATGCCATCTCTGCGCAACATTAGGCAATGTGAGTGTCAGGCTATGATAGGAATGCCTGACATGTTTAAAATGTAACTGTGAAGGGTTGGTTGTGGGTAATAAATGTGTTAGAGGATTACAGCTGGTTGAGGGGAGCTCAGTTACTCGGACTGTTTGGTGTTAGGTCATCACACCTTGCAGACACACAGCGTCACACAGAGCTCTCAGCTTATCAAATCTTAGCAGGGCCTTTAAAATCTACCACTGTTTAAATTAGCTATCTTCCTCACTGGCTTGATTGAAAAAAAGTAAACATAGCTACAACTCATAACTATGAAATCCTACGATAACAGAGTGGATTTTTGGAGAGAGACACACAAAGCAAATTTTGACACAAAACGTGTTCATTTGAAAAACCAAAAATGCCACCAAAAAACACAAGCAATTGTGCAACGACAAGCAACGACAAGCAATTGAATCGAATGTCGGATGCCATGTAAAGGATATTTGTAAGTGAGGTTAGACAGTTGAAAAGCTATTGGATACTTGGAAAATTATTTAGTACAGTGCAACCATACTGCTCTAAAGAGGGGCAGCTAAGATGTTACCTGGCTACCCTGGTAGAATGACAGGGGACTCGTTAATGTGTAGAGGAGATAAAGGGATGGGAGAGGAAAAGACAAAATGTCCGAGGAGGAGGGGTAAAGGGAGGAGAAAGGAGTCGGATAAACACACAAAGACAGCAAAAAAACAATAACACAGAAACCAAACCAAACACAAAACTGCAAATCTTACACAGAAAATAAGACACAAAAAGAACAAAAAGCAAAAGAACCAACTTCAAAGTTGGAAAGCCCCTGAATAATCAAACAACTATAAATTCTTACAGGTTTCTCAAATGAACTGTTTGCAGTTCAGTCAGGGCTAGCTGAATGTGATTAATGTGTTATCGCCTGGAAAAGCCTCCATTGTACAGAGAGAGCTTAAAAAGCATCACAGTATCTTAACCAGGGAACTTTATGCTGCTCTTTTGGCTTTTAAGCTAGGACCTTTGACAGTAACGAGATAGTGTTTGACAGCATACGTGCCAGTGGGCCTTATAGCCAGCCCTCTGACCCAAACTAGGTGCAATTAACTGTGGATTACGATTAGCCAAGGCAATGGATCAGCAGTAACGTCACTCTATATGAAAACACACACAGCCAGTCACACAATGGGCTGTGACGGTCTTGAAATTTTGTCAGCCAGTGACTGTCCCGTGGATCATTTTCATGCCAGCCAGGTAGGCTATACTCCTGTTGTAAAGAGAAGCAATGTGCTTAATATTAGGAAAGTTTAGAAAAATTATATAGTAGGCCTAGCCTATAGAAAGCTGATGGGATCCTCCTCTTTTTTAATAGAGGCCATCACTCTGTTTTCTCACACAATTGCATAGCCTATAGAAATGTTGTGCAACATGAGCTCATGGGCTCTCATGAAGTGTTTTCGATTACATTTGCATTAATGTCAGAGTGATTAGAGGGACAATAGAGTGCTGAGTACCAGGCAGTTAGCAAGTTTGGTAGGCTACTAATTACCATGAGCAGCATCAGAGCTTGGAGTAGCCTAATTACCATTACTTTATTTAACCAGGTAGGCCAGTTGAGAACAAGTTCTCATTTACAACTGCGACCTGGCCAAGATAAGCAAAGCAGTGTGACAAAAACAGCACAGAGTTACACATGGGATAAACAAAAGTACAGTCAATAACACAATAGAAAAATCTACATACAGTGTGCACAAATGTAGTAAGATTAGGGAGGTAAGGCAATAAATAGGCCATAGTGGCAAAATAATTAAGATTTAAGATAATAATTAAGATTCCTTCCAGTCATTGGCAGCAGAGAACTGGAAGGAAAGACAGCCAAAGAGGTGTTGGCTTTGGGGATCAGTGAAATATACCTGCTGGAGCACGTGCTATGGTGGGTGTTGCTATGGTGACCAGTGAGCTGAGATAAGGTGGGGCTTTACCTAGCAAATACTTATAGATGACCTGGAGCCAGTGGGTTGGCATTGAATATGTAGCGAGGGCCAGCCAACGAGAGCAGACAGGTCGCAGTGGTGGGTGGTATATGGGGCTTTGGTGACAAAATGGATGGCACTGTGATACTCTACTCAGCAAACTGGATGTAGTCGGAGGCTATTTTGTAAATGACAATCGCCGAAGTCAAGGATCAGTAGGATATTCAGTTTTACGAGGGTATGTTTGGCAGATTTAATTTTTTTTAAGCCTTGGCCAGGTCGATGAAGACGGCTGCACCGTACCGTCTTTTATCGATGGTGGTTATGATATCGTTTAGGACCTTGAGTGTGGCTGAGTTGCACCCGTGACCAGCTGGGAAACCAGATTGCATAGTGGAGAAGGTACGGTGGGATTCAAAATGATTGGTGATCTGTTTGTTAACTTGGCTTTCGAAGACCTTAGATAGGCAGGGCAGGATGGATATAGGTCTGTAACAGTTTGGGTCCAGGGTGTCTCCCCCTTTGAAGAGGGGGATGACTGCGGCAGCTTTCCAATCCTTGGGGATCTCAGACGATATGAAAGAGAGGTTGAACAGGCTGGTAATAGGGGTTGCGACAATGGCGGCGGATAGTTTCAGAAATAGAGGGTCCAGATTGTCAAGCCCAGCTGATTTGTACGGATCCAGGTTTTGCAGCTCTTTCAGAACATCTGCTATCTGGATTTGGGTAAAGGAGAACCTGGAGAGGCTTGTGCGAGGAGCTGCGGGGGGTTGAGAAATGCTTATTGAAGTTTTCGATAATCATGGATTTATCGGTGGTGACCGTGTTACCTAGCCTCAGTGCAGTGGGCAGCTGGGAGGAGGTGCTCTTGTTCTCCATGCACTTCACAGTGTCCCAGAACTTTTTGGAGTTGGAGCTACAGGATGCAAACTTCTGCCTGAAGTAGCTGGCCTTAGCGTTCCTGACTGACTGCGTGTATTGGTTCCTGACTTCCCTGAACAGTTGCATATCGCGGGGACTATTCGATGCTATTGCAGTCCGCCACAGGATGTTTTTGTGCTGGTCGAGTGAACCAAGGGCTGTATCTGTTCTTGGTTCTGCATTTTTTGAACGGAGCATGCTTATCTAAAATGGTGAGGAATTTACTTTTAAAGAATGACCAGGCATCCTCAACTGACGGGATGAGGTCAATGTCCTTCCAGGATACCCGGGCCAGGTCGATTAGAAAGGCCTGCTCACAGAAGTGTTTTAGGGAGCGTTTGACAGTGATGAGGGGTGGTCGTTTGACTGCGGCTCCGTGGCGGATACAGGCAATGAGGCAGTGATCGCTGAGATCCTGGTTGAAGACAGCGGAGGTGTATTTGGAAGGCCAGTTGGTCAGGATGACGTCTATGAGGGTACCCTTGTTTACGGAGTTAGGGTTGTACCTGGTGGGTTCCTTGATGATTTGTGTGAGATTGAGGGCATCTAGCTTAGATTGTAGGACTGCCGTGGTGTTAAGCATATCCCAGTTTAGGTCACCTAACAGAACAAACTCTGAAGCTAGATGGGGGGCGATCAATTCACAAATGGTGTCCAGGGCACAGCTGGGAGCTGAGGGGGGTCGGTAGCAGGCGGCAACAGTGAGAGACTTATTTCTGGAGAGAGTAATTTTCAAAATTAGTAGTTCGAACTGTTTGGGTATGGACCTGGAAAGTATGATATTACTTTGCAGGCTATCTCTGCAGTAGACTGCAACTCCTCCCCCTTTGGCAGTTCTATCTTGACGGAAGATGCTATAGTTGGGTATGGAAATCTCTGAATTTTTGGTGGCCTTCCTGAGCCAGGATTCAGACACGGCAAGGACATCAGGGTTAGCAGAGTGTGCTAAAGCAGTGAGTAAAACAAACTTAGGGTGGAGGCTTCTGATGTTGACATGCATGAAACCAAGGCTTTTTCGATCACAGAAGTCAACAAATGAGGGTGCCTGGGGACATGCAGGGCCTGGGTTTACCTCCACATCACCCGCGGAGCAGAGAAGGAGTAGTATGAGGGTGCGGCTGAAGGCTATCAAAACTGGTCGCCTAGAGCGTTGGGGACAGAGAATAAGAGGAGCAGGTTTCTGGGCATGGTAGAATATATTCAGGGCATAATGCGCAGACAGGGGTATGGTGAGAGACTTATTTCTGGAAAGGTGGACTTTTAAAAGTAGAAGCTCGAACTGTTTGGGTACAGACCTGGATAGCGTGACAGAACTCTGAAGGGCTATCTCTGCAGTAGATTGCAACTCCACCCCCTTTGGCAGTTCTATCTTGACGGAAAATGTTGTAGTTGGTGGATGGAAATTTCCAAATTTTTGGTGGCCTTCCTAAACATGACTAAACGGTCATGTGGAATTTGACTGCCATCATGACTCGTGACCGCCAGTGGTAATACGGTCACCGTAACAGCCTTAATCACACACACGGTTTTGATAGTCACACCACACCACATAAACCTTTCCACTAAAAAACAGGTTCTCACATATCTGTACTGGAGTGAGGCAGGACAGAGTGAACAAGAAAAATTGGGATGTAAATGAGATGCAAAATAAAGTAAACATACATGTAAGTACAACCCCCCCCTCACACACACATTTGAAGACAGTCAAATGCATACTAATCAAAACTGTGACAAGGATTCCACACAAAAAATCTGTAAAATTAAATACACCGCAAAATAAAGGTATGAACAAAACCTCCTCACATGACACCTTTAAGTCAAATTTTAAACAAATAAAAAATAAAGGTCACATCTATTAAAAACTCATAACCAATAAAAAAACAGTACACAAAACATTAGCACTGGAGAGTTTCCTGTCAACATAAGATATGTATGAGGAAGACTGATGTCAATGTGTAATGTGTACACAGTAGGAGCTTCCTAATGTTGTTGAGCTCTGCAGGGGACTGCCTGGCCTACCTGTGGAGCTGTGTGGGGTTATGTCTGTATCAGTAGTAGTCTGAGATGATAGTGAAAACATGACCTAAACGATTGGCACCCTCGATAAATGAGCAAAAATAAATTAGAAAAAAAAGACTATAAAATAAAATCTACAAATACTGAGCTATATTCTGTGCAAAACATACGTTTTAATTATCCGCTCTCTCCACTGGCTTCCAGTTGAAGCTCGCATCCGCTACAAGACCATGGTGCTTGCCTACGGAGCTGTGAGGGGAACGGCACCTCAGTACCTCCAGGCTCTGATCAGGCCCTACACCCAAACAATGGCACTGCGTTCATCCACCTCTGGCCTGCTCGCCTCCCTACCACTGAGGAAGTACAGTTCCCGCTCAGCCCAGTCAAAACTGTTCGCTGCTCTGGCTCCCCAATGGTGGAACACACTCCCTCACGACGCCAGGACAGCGGAGTCAATCACCACCTTCCGGAGACACCTGAAACCCCACCTCTTTAAGGAATACCTAGGATAGGATAAAGTAATCCTTCTCCCCCCCCTTAAAAGATTTAGATGCACTATTGTAAAGTGGCTGTTCTACTGGATGTCATAAGGTGAATGCACCAATTTGTAAGTCGCTCTGGATAAGAGCGTCTGCTAAATGACTTAAATGTAAATGTAATGTAATTATATTATTTTATACTAATACAATTGCTAAGAACATTTGATTTTGTTAAAGCAAGTAATGAACAATATAAAAAGATATGGGTAAACATTATAGGCACCCCTGTTTTAAATACTCCGGCACCCCACCCCTTGTGAGGACTAAGCTCTTTTCTAAAATGTTTAGTAAGATTGGAGAACATATTGGGAGGGATCATAGACCATTCCTCCCTATACACAGTGCCTTCTGAATGTACAGATTCCCCTTCACTTATTCCACATTTTGTTGTGTTACAGCCGGAATTCAAAAGGGATTAAATATTGATTAAATATATTTTTTAGATCTCACCCACCTACACAAAATACCCCATAATGAAAGGTCTAAAAACATTTTTAACACAAAATATATATAGTGACTCCCTTCTTGACAGCAGAGAGAAACATGTATGTTTTAAAGTTAATTTCTTGAAATTCTACACATTTTGCCTTGGGGCTTGCAGAAAAATGTGTTGTTTTAAAGCACATTTCATGCAATTCTACTCATTTTGCCATGGGGTGGAGAGATGTCTTTGCAGTTTTAAAGATAAATTCCTGCAATTCCACACATTTTGCCAAAATCAAAATGGGGGCACCCTGGGGGTCAGGGCTCCTGGGCATATGCCCTACATGCCTAGTGGGTATCGGATATAATTTCTAGACTAACTGGCTAGACTAATTTACTAATCTAACACTTGTTAGCTGACATGGCTAATTGAGATACTGTTAGTGACTGACATTACAAGAGAAAAACTGCTGATGCACAAGCACATTTTTTAATTGCACGTTGTGCATTCTACTATTCTAATAAGTTCAGACCCCGACTGAGATTATAAAAAAATATATACAAGGGCCTCCCAAGTGGCGCAGTGGTCTAAGGCGACCGGGAGACCCATGCAGCGGCGCACAATTGGCCCAGCTTCGTCCGGGTTCGAGGAGGGTTTGGCCGGCAGAGATGTCCATGTCCCATCGCGCACTAGCGACTCCTGTGGGGGGCCCGGACGCAGTGCACGCTGACACGGTCGCCATGTGTACGGTGTTTCCTCCAACACATTGGTGCGGCTGGCTTCCGGGTTAAGTGGGCATTGTGTCAAGGAAGCAATGCGGCTTGGTTGGGTTGTGTTTCGGGGGACGCACGGCTCTCGACCTTCACCTCTCCCGAGTGCGTACGGGAGTTGCAGCGATGAGACAAGACTGTAACTACCAATTGGATACCACGAAATTGGGGAGAAAAAGGGGGTAAAATGTATAAAAAAAATACAAATATTAAATAAATAAATGTACACACACACACGCACACGCACACGCACACGCACCTGCATGGTTGGCACCGAACTCACCCAGCCACCCACAGGAAACTCTGTTTATACAGCTCTGGAAAAACATGGTGGGTGGGGGCGGGGCTTACCTGTCGATGAGGAGGAGCCTCCCAGGGTCGGGCCGAAAGGATCCAGAGAGAGAAGGTCATTATTGAAAGCAGGCCTACTGCTGAGAGAGCAAGAGAGTGAGCGAGCGCGGGACAGGGGGAAGGGAGGGACAGGGGGAAGGGAGAGGTAGGGATAGAAAGAGACATGGAAATTAGAGCAATTACTAAACAGTGAGAGAAGGGCACTAAAGGGTGTCAGTCAAGGAGCTTTTACTGTGAGTGTTTCTGAGCCCATTTTTAACTGTGAAAGTTAAGGGACATCAACTTACTCGTTGAAAGACACTGGAATCCTGGTCTTTCCCAACTCATCGCCTGGTTGAGGAAAGAACATACAAATTACAGACATAACCTCGGCACACACACACACACACACACAAGGTTACATAGGTGCAGAGGAAAACCCTGTCTCATACATACCCAACCAGACACGTACATAAAACACACACTGCAGAGAGCCCATGTTAAAGGACAGGGCTGCAGTGCCTTGCGTGGCTCAAACTAGAATGTGTGTTTTGGTGCTATGTGAAGCAGAGGTTTCCCACCAGCAAGACATTCCTTGGACACATATTTGTTCAGATCTACATCAAACTACTTAAACTTACGTGTATCCTCTCTAAGACCGTGGCAAATATAGCCACAAAGCCGCATATCCATAGTGTTAGCAAAGCTCTAGTTTTAACTAGAATATTCTAGTTTTACAGAATTTCTAATAGCATTGTTATTATGTCATGTTATTATGTTCGCTTTAGCTGTAGAGAACAGAATAAGCCAAGGTACTGTATGGTCCTCTAGCCTAGCTTGTGGCAGTTGGACTGGGGTGGAGGTCAGGAGGACTACCTGGCATGGTGTGTGGTGGTGAGAGGTCAAACTAACTAGAGAGGTACATAGTACTCACCTGGCACCTGAGAGCCTAACCCTGGGGTGGAATACACTCCTAAAAGCCCTGAGCACGTGTAGAACACATGGCTATCAATTTCTTATCTCTACCAAATATACCCAGTAACAGTCTTAAGGATTGAACTATCACTCTTAACCTCTATCAAAAAGTTGGAGGATTAGCCTGAACTCTATCAAATGGATAAAATACTTTAAAACTATAACTTGATATGATGGAAATAGGAATAAAGGGATCATAAAGTGATGTTATTTAAACCTTCAGAAAGTATTCATATCACATTCAAAATTGATTTGTTTCTCAACCATTTACACAAAATAGCCCATAATGAAAAAGTGAAAACATGTTTTCAGAAAATGTTGCTAATTTATTGAAAATGAAATACAGAAATATCTCACACCTGAGTCAATAATTAGCACCTTTGGCGGCTATTACAGCTTTGAGTTGTCTGGGGTATGTCTATATCAAGCATTTCACTACACTCGCATTAACATCTGCTAACCATGTGTATGTGACCAATAAAATTTGATTTGATCAGTTTGCACATCTGGATATGAAGATTTTCTCCCATTCTTGCCTGCAGATTTTCTCAAGCTCTGTTAAGTTAGATGGGGAGTGGCAGTGAACAGCAATCTTCAAGTCTTTCCACAGATTTTCTGGGCTTTGGCTGGGTCACTCACATTCTTGTTCTGAAGTCATTCCAGCATTGCTTTGGCTGTATGTTTGGGTTCATTGTCCTGTTGGAAACTACATCTTTGCCCTAGTCTAAGGTGTTTTGCACTCTGAACCAGGTTCTCAAAGGATTTGCCTGTATTTGGCTCCATTCCCTGTTCCCCCTATTATGTTTATAATTTAGTAGATGCTCTATCCTAACCAGTCTCCCAGTTCTGCTGCTGAAAATAATCCCCATAGGATGATGCTGCCACCACGCTTCACAGTAGGGATGGTATTAGACAGGTGATGAGCTATGCCTGTTTTTTTCACTTTGCATTCAGTCCAAATAGTTCAATTTTTGCCTCATCAGACCACAGAATCCGTTGCCTTATGCTTTCAGAGTCTTTGACGTGCATTTTTGCAAACTCCAGGCGTGCTGACATGTGCCTTTTTCATAGGAGTGGCTTCCATCTTGCCACTCTCCCATATGGCCCAGAATGGTGAAGTGCTATACTGTTGTCCTTCTAGCAGGTTCTCCCATATCTCAGCCAAGGAATTCTGTAGTTCTGTCAGAGTGGTCATTGGGTTCTTGGTCACCTCCCTGACCAAGGTTCTTTCGCCGTTGCTCAGTTTGGTCGGACGGCCAGCTCTAGCAGGGTCTGGGTAGTTCCATATTTTTTCAATTGCTCTTGGAGATTTTCACAACTCAAGAAATTGTTTCATACCCGTCCCCAGATATATCTAGGAGATCTACAGCCAGTCCTTGGACTTCATTGTGTAGTTTCTGCTTTGACATGCACTGTCAACTGTGGTACCTTATATAGACAGGTGTGTTTCTTTGTAAATCATGTCCAAACAATTGAATTGGCCACAGGTGGACTTCAATCAAGTTGTAAGGATTCAAAGGAAATTGAATGCTCAATTTGGAGTGTCATAGAAAAGGGGCGTGAATACTTATGTAAATTAGATTTCTGTATTTCATTTTTTTTTTAAGAAGAAAAAAAAGAATATGTTTTCACTTTGTCATTATGGTGTATTGTGTGTAGATGGTTGAGATATTTAAAAATATATTTATAACATTTTGAATTCAGGCTGTAACAACAAAATGTGGACTAAGTCAAGGGGTTTGAACAATGTATACAGTACATGTATAGTGTGTATAAATAATATACTTAATATATTATTCTTTCCTCATTCTTTACTTGCTAACCCCCACTAATACTTCATAGTGAGTTTACAGTTTGAGACTACGTGACTTGTTGCATTCCTCCATAGAAAATTAATTAACTTGTTCAAGCAGTAATTTGTCCAAGCAGAAAATCAAACGTAGGAAAATATACAAAATTGTTGCCAAAGCGCAGGAGGAAAAATATAATTTCTGACATGCAAAACAGAAACAAGCAATTAAGCAATTCATCTTACTCGTAGCTTAGAGGGGGAATGGAAGTCATTTCTCAAATACACACATAAAAAACAAACTATGTTTACTTTCGCTGGGGATGTGTTGGTTTTGGAGAGGTCGCTAGGATTTTGGGAGAAAAAAAGAGCGAACCTCTTCAAAAATGACCGAGCTAAGAAAAATGAAGTTGAAAAGTCAAATGGTAGCCCCCCTGGTCGCAGCCACAGAAGAGGAGGAAAGAGAGAGAGCGAGAGAGACAGAATCACAGAGAGAGAGGAGTGTAAAATAAAATACTCACTGGATTGATTCCTTCGCATCTGACCCTGAGAATATAAACACACTAATTAACTACAGCACAGATAAGTTACACACACCGAACTTCAGCCCTCATTCTCCACAACAACAAAAAAAAAAGACTCCCTAGCAAATCTAGAACAAACCAAAGATCAGGGAAAGTACATTTGAAGTAGATACCGTAACGTATGTAAAAACATGTTTGTATCTGGAATGTGCTTGAAAAGCATCCGTACTTAGATGTCATTATCACAGACTATAAATGATTTTAAGACGTGGCTTAAGTACTGCCTAGCCTTAGGACAGATATTGAGCAGAGCAGGTGTCAATTCACTTTTGCCTGTTTACAGGGACTGAAACTAGACCTACTTAAAATGACAGCACAAAGTTCCTCAATGTATTGCTCTTCAAGAATCAACACTTGAGTAATAACTTACTTTCTGAATTATACTTCCTAAAAACAGAGATGTGCGGTACAGGCTATATTTATCAGTGGTGACACGGTACTCGCAAGACCCCCAAATTGTCCCAAACAGTTAAGAGTATACACTGAGTATACAAAACATTAAGGACACCTTCCTAATATTGATTTGAATGCCCCTTTCCCCTTCAGAACAGCCTCAATTTGTCGGGGCACCGACTCTACAAGGTGTCGAAAGCGTTCTTTAGGGTTGTTGGCCCATGTTGACTCCAATGCTTCCCACAGTTGTGTCAAGTTGGCTGGATGTCCTTTGGGTGGTGGACCATTCTTGATACACCTAGGAGACTGTTGAGTGTGAAAAACCCAGCAGCGTTGCAGTTCTTGACACTAACTGGTGCACCTGGCACCTATTACCATACCCTGTTCAAAGGCACATTGTGTAAATCTTTTGTCTTGCCCATTCTTCCTCTGAATGGCACACATACACAATCCATGTCTCAACTGTCTCAAGGCTTAAAAATCCATATTTAACCTGTCTCCTCCCCTTCATCTACCTTCTATACTGATTGCAAAGGATTTCAAAGGATTTCACAAGTGACATGTATAAGGGATCAGCTTTCACCTGGATTCACCTGGTCAGTCTGTCATGGAAAGAGCAGGTGTCCTTAATGTTTTGTACACTGTGTAATTGATACATGGAAACTTTCTTAACTTTTTTTCACACCAGTGCTAAAAGACAGTAAATCACGGGATTAAGCCTCAAACGCACATAACACATTAAACCCAGGGGGAAGGATTCAGCTGCACAGAACAGACAGGACACAGTCTCTAACCCTGCACTGTGATCAATCAGGTACTACACACAGAGGGAGAGACAGACAGACCGACACTGCTAGTCTAGCTCCCTAACAGAGGACATAAACCAGTTGTCGTGGCAACCAACAGAAGATCTGCATGTACTTTTGTGTGACCCAATGGAAACTAAGACCATCAATCCCAATAAAGCCTTTATTGACACACTGAAAAAGATAAGGAGAGGGAAAAAGGGAAGAGGGAGAAGAAGAGAACCAGAAGGGGGTTTAGAGGGACGCAGCTAAAGCGTTAAACCACCATAGCGCTGTGAGGTCAGGGTTTAGTCCCACAGGCACTAAGCAGCAAATGAGTTCAATCACAGCTGTAGCCAGCAACACAAACTCTACAGATCTACACACACACACACACACACACACACACACACACACACACACACACACCTTATCAAGACTTCTATACACAGGCACACAAAAAGCACAGAAGTGTACCGGGAGAAAGACGAACAGCAACGAATGGGGAGGAAGAAGGAAAAGGAAAGTGTCTTCAATAATTCACACCAGATGATGCAATGTTCGCCTCGTCACCTAGATTTTTTTTAACTTAAGAACTTTGAGCACAGAACATTTCCTTCAACATTAAAGTGGGGGAAAAAATGGTGAAGAGATTTAAAGGAGGTATCGATAAAAGAGAAAACATGGAAAACGTCCAGTATTTAGCTGAAAGACAAAGTAGAAAAAAAATAAACAGTAGGTTGCTGTTTTCTGTCGTTGGACTGAGAAAATATTATTTGTAACGAACCAAGTCAGAGGTTCAGGCCGTGGAAAAGCCATAGAATGTTTTTCCTCAAGATACTCCTTAATGCTTAGAAAATATCAATAAATTATCCATAAATTTAGGAATTTTTGCCAAAGTGGAATCACTCTGTTTAAAACAAACTGTATGAATAAAACATACCTGGAAAAACATTTCTACACACTTTGTCACATTTAATGGGCGACTAAACCCTATAAAGTGTGCATAAATAATCACATACAAGTAATGTCCAAACCAAGAAGCAAAATGACCCTAATAAAACAAGAGCGCAAAAGACCAATAGAGAGAGAGATAAAGAGTGAATGAGAAAATGATAGAGAGAGATTCCGTGACAGTTGTTTAGTGAGCAGTAGGACTCCTCTCGCTGATATGGGGAGGGGGGGGACTCACACGACCTCTTTTAGACTCAGCACACTGAGCGTGCCCCCTACCGGACACAAACACGCACATAGTAGTGAAGTTTAATGGCAGTCGCTAATTCCAACCTGAGCAGGCAGGTAGAGAAAGACGGAGAGAGAGAGACAGAGGCTCAGACATTGAGAGATTTTATGGCTAGTCAGTTAAGGTTGAACAGAGAGAGCAACTCCAGGCAGAAAGGTCAAAGGTCAGGCCAGGCGTTGCGTGCAGTGCAGCTCTGACAGTCTCTGCATGCCAGTGCCTCCTATCCCATGCCATGCCATGATGTGACAGCAGGGTGAAGTGGTGTGTGTTTGTCTACTGACTCTACTGTGTAACACCACGCAACTAACTATACAGAAGCGGCATCCCTGCTGCCGTCTAAGCCGGGGGGGCGGTTCTACTAAGCTAGATGGAATTGTTTTAAGAAAGTCATACCAAGGATTATTTAGCTCTTTGATTTTGAATTTTAATACTCTTTGAAGTATTAAAAAATATATACAAAAACACTTGATTAAAATTATGTTTGGCCTTGCTGCTATTAGCCCATACAATTGCATTGAATAACAGATTCACCAAAAAACAGATTCACCAAACAATTCACCAAAAATCTAAAAAGGAAGTAAGTTCTGAAGTGACTGTCCAATATCTGAGAGAAAGATCAGGAAACGTTTATTTAAAAAAAAATTATTTAACCTTTCCACGCGTGAGTTCCAAATATCTCTAACGGTCGTCCCCAGCGTGAGTTTTTCTTTTTATGTGCGTGATGTCAGAATGCACTCACTGTTCCAAAATGTGATTGTTACGCAACAGGACAGTTCACCCACGCTGCATTCAAACCAAGGCACGCTGCCTGCTAATTATCTATAGGCTACGTTTCAACTGACCAATTTCAAATTATTTTCTAACAAGTTTTATTTTCTAACAACAGTTTGAATTGAGGCGTGTTCCGCTTCGTCATTAATTCACATAGAAGTAGCCCATTTCACTGTTGAGGAAAATTTAGCTTTGAGGTTTTACTGAGCCGGACAAACTTCACTCTTCGACAAGAGATCAAGCACAAACGTTTTCCTCCCTGGCACATTTTCTGGCTGGCACCCGCATTGCTTTCACTACTAATAAATAACTTTGGGCATGTGCGTTCCTATCAAAGTGCCTTATTACGTTAACATTATATTTTCTGAACATTGTGTTGACGTTTCTTCTGTAGCACACCGTATGAATGTATGGAGCATAATGTGTTTACTGTTTTATTCACATATTTTCAAGTACTGGTGACAAGTCATGCATTCCGATTTTGCATAGATTGTATGATGTGTGTAAAATACTTTTTTGAAGGCTGTACTGATTATGATGAGCTAATGCTAAGTTAATTGCCAGCTATGTGTGGTGCCATGTTTACAATGCAATCTGGCCAAAGATGTTATAACAAAATGAGGTGAAAGGATGGTTCACTCAACTTTCAAGTAAACTGAATGAATGATGGAAGTGGATGATGGTAGACGACACACCCCCTTCAACATGCATACTGTAAACAGACCCAACTCATCTTGTAACTTCTAATCTTTGGTTGACACGAAAAAACAAACATGGCAGCGAACACAACTACACATTGTCTGATAACTTCAGATTTAAAAAAAAAAGTGGTTTACTCAATTATTTCGATCACTGGTGAGGTCACCTGTGGTGTGATGAATTGTAAATAGTAATTGTTATTAGCTAATTCATATTATGGTTTCTGTCCCCAGAGAGTGAGCTAAATATGACCGCCTGTGTTAGGTCAGTCTTTCCCCAGCGCTACGACTAATTGTGTTAAGCTGTCGCTACTTCTTTGAATGTCTGAACATTGCATCCAAAAATAAACGGCTCACATTGAGGACACAACGTTGTAAAGACTGTCTGTGCAAAATGTTTCTGTGAAAAAAACAGTATGGCCAGCTCAAACACTGACTGTTGCGTCAATCGTAAGTGGACGTTCTAAATAAGCGTTCTGATCACACCGGTTTGAGCGTACAAACACACGACAAAGTGTTAACCCTTTATTTTTGGCACTAAACAGTCTAAGCTATATGGAATTGTTTTAAGAATGCTATACCAAAGATCATGTTGCTATTAGCCCATACAAATGCACTGAATAACAGATTCACTACATGTAACAACAGATATCCCCCCTAAAAAATCTAAAGGAAGTTTGTTCTGAAGTGTCTGTCCTATATCTGAGAGATATAAGAAAGATCAGGAAACATAAAAAAAACACATATATTTAACCCCTTACAGTCTCCATATATAAACACACTACTTCCATATTTAAAAAAAAAAAACTGGAACCGGGAGATCTTCAGATGAGTCTCGTCAGGCCTGTGGGCATCGTCGAGAAAAATAACTGATACGTTGTGATACGTACAACTGATACGCACCTTTCCACAGAGGGGTATAGTGTGTAGCCCAAACTGTCTGGACGCTACAGAAAGAAGTTGACAGATCGGCAGGACTGACTTCTGACAAGTCCCAAGACGCTTGTGGGGTGGGGGTCATAAAGTACAGAGAACACCACCTCTAGCTCTATCTTTCAACACAGATGGAGAAGTGTGACATCGGCAGATGGGGTGAAAAAAATGGGTATCTCTAGTGACTCATCTTAGAGAAAAGAGACAATGGTCCAAACAGGAAGAACGGAATACCTCAGGAACGACTTTCAAATATGAATGATACAGTGACTGTCTAATAATGTTTGTCAGCAGGAGAGCTTTTTGATAAGTACCCGTTTCCTAGAACTTACAGGTGAAATACAATGTACTGTTGCCCCCTAGTGTTAGAGAGGAGATGGGACAGACAGACGGACAGAAACTGTACTGCTCCTCAAACAGGCAAAAATACTAAGGTCAGTGAATGGGTCCAGATGAAGTGTACAGAGGAAACATCTTATGGAGTTAGGTAGGATACAGATCAGAATAAATTTGTTTTGTATGTACATGCCTAAAGTGATAATGGTAGTACTGTATATCACTTTCTTGGTCTTAACATTTTACCCCTACCTACATGTACAAACTACCTGTGCCCCCGCACATTGACTCGGTACCTCCTGTATACAGCCGCGTTATTGTTATTTTATTGTGTTACTTTTGATTTATTTTTAACTTTATTTTATTATTATTTAACTTTATTTAATTATATTTTATTTATTAAATATTTTCTTAATTATATTTCTTGAACTGGATTGTTGGTTAAGGGGTTGTAAGTAAGCATTTCACGGTAAGGTCTGCACCTGTTGTTTTCGCCGCATGTGAAAAATAAAATGTGATCATAATATATTGTAATATATAATAATAATAATATCACCTTTAAGCAAATGCTTTTATCCAAAGCAACTTAGCCATGCGTGCATACATTTTACCTACGGGTGGTCCCAGGTATCGAACCCACTATTCTGACATTGCAAGCAACATGCTGCTCTACCAACTGATCTACAGAAGACCAAAACGTTTGTGACTGTCTACAATATGTGTGTGGAATCTCTGACTGAACTGTGGAGCAACAGGTTTCTATCAAATTAAGTTGTAAAGACTACAGAATTGACGTACCGTGGTTGGTGGCGACAGGCTGATGTTTCCAATGGAGGCCTTGAGTTCGTCGATGGTGGCTCGGCTCTGGTGCGTCCCGTTGTTGGGCGCCACCGGCTTGATCTCCACGCGGAACTTCCTGGGTTCATCCTCGTCCTCCGAGTCACTCGATGAATAGAACGAGTTCTCTTTGGCATGTGGAACACACGGTTAAGGAGCAGAACAGATCATAACACACAGCCAGACTGATTAGTGGCTCTATGGCAATATAGTGGCTTCATGGGGATACGGTAACATAAAACCAACAGTTACATCTTATTGAATGCATATTAGAATGGGATCGGTGCAAGAAGGAATGATAAGATGCGTTTGAATACAAAGAGTTTTTGAACAGTGTAAAGCATTGAGGAGTGTTGGAGGATATCATTTTCGTTGCGGTCTTCCGGTCTGATACAGAAGCCATCTTCGTCAACCGTGGGGACATTCTAGAAGAGACAACAAAATATTGGGTAATTTAATGCACATAACTTGCTGTGGTATTTTGCTGTTAGTGTGTGTGTGACACTCACAGCGTTCTGGAAGTCTATGGTGCCATAGTACCCAGGAGGAGCTCCGTTGGCATTATTCTACAGCCCAGGGAAGAAGAGAGAGGGACAGGCAGAGAGTGAGAGAGGCAGAGAGCGAGAGAGAGGGAGAGAGTGAGAGAGAGGATTACTATAACTTCAACAAATTTCGTTACTTTGACAATTTCTACAATAATTGACAAATGTTTGCAATACTATTGCATGATGACAACACTACAAAATAATTCACTAGTATAATAACCCAGTATCATACATACTATTGAATGAATGTCATTCAAATAAATTCCATTTTAAAGTATGTAACTAAAGGGTACTCACAGCAGCTTCAACTTCTGTCGACTCCCTGAGAACATGCCAAAAGAAACAACCAAGAGTAGTTTCATACTCATAAAAAAAGCCATGGTCATAAAAGTTAAACATTTTATCATGGAGTCCAACGAAGTTAAAGGAGTATCATTTATCAGGACACCAAACCTGGGTTACATAAGTAATTGATTATTTGTTATTTAAATTCGTATTTTCTGTGTATTTTTCAAATAACTTGGCCAAATCAACTACTTCTATTGGAAGTATTTAAACGTATTTTCTAATCATATCCTATAAATAGCCTACTATTTCAAAGAGTTTTCATTACTTATTTCAAATACTATTTTCAAATACATGGGAGTGTATTTGAGTCTGCGCATGAGCATTTTCACATTCTATCTGAATACGTATTTCGAAACGTATATGTGAAACTACTTGAGATATTTGAAATAGTCAAACCTGGGTCTGCAGGACACCACCATTAAAAAGCAAGATCATTTGAATTTATCTTGGATAATTTGAAACAGAATCATTCAGTTAAAAGCCATCCCATCCTATTCCCAGACAGTGGAAAGTACATAACTAACAGTATAAAAAACGACTTACAAATCCTTGATAAATACTTTTCAAAGTGTAAAAAGTAGAATCTGTACACTCACGTGGAGTCTGTGTCCTTGTTGTCTTTCCGGCGGCCAGGGAACGCATATGTTTTTCTCTTTCTGGGTTTGGCTCCTAGAAACAAAGCAAAAGAGTGCGTGTGAGACTGAACAAATGTATTTGTTTTGACAAATATGAGTGACAAACTCCAAACCGAAAAAAAAGTTATAAATCATCAACTTTTAGAAACACTCATAATTCTTCAGATTTATCACAATTGAGCTGGGAAGAGGTCGGACAACTTAAAACATCTAGACTTTAAGTGTTACCACTTATTTGCAAAATATAAAGTCTGACTTTACACATTTATTTCAGATTTTCATCCAGTTCTCGGGTTGGTTTGCTTGTTTCATTGAGGTGGGAATAGACCATAGAAAAGCAGAGTGTGTGTGAGACTTACCTTCAGTGGCGATGGCAGTGTTGCACTCCTCAAACTCAATTGGACCTGATAAGACAGAAACAATCATTTAGGTTAATTTGGCATTCAGAGGGGCTGCAGTGGCTCACAGGTCTGCTTACCCACATCCTGACCCTCACATGCAGTCAGAGCCGGTCCTAGCCTTTTAGGGGAACGAAGTGAAATACGTTTAAGAGTTCATTTCCAGCGATTTTATGCATTTTGCCATGGGGCGTAGAGAAAACGTGGTAGTTTTAAAGAAAGTTTGCTGCAATTCTACACATTTTGCCATGAATATTTAGCAATTTTATTACTGATTTCACGCAATTTGACCCATTTTTGCGATGGGTTGGGGAGAAATGTTTGCAGTTTTGAATAATGAATAATCCCTTCTCTAGAGTCTCCTGATAAGACAGAAACAATAAGTTAGGTTAATTTGGCATTTAACTGTCATGGAATTTTGGATGACAGTAACTGTCCAGCCAAATGACCGCTGTCATTGTAATAACCAGCAAAACATATATTTTTTAAACGCACATTTTCTCCTCTCTGGACTACATGTGCTGACAAAGAGATATAATTAATAGAATGGGCATCCTCATTCAAGTCAATGATGGCAAAACGGGTAGACTAGCGGTCATTGCGAGTGTACCCATAGGAAGTAAAAGCAGGAAGTGCACCCATCAATGTGCCGTGATTTGTGGATTAAACTCAACTGACATAATAAATAAAAAAAAAATATATTGCATGAGCCACATCAGTTAACATCATTTGAATTAACATTCTACAACACCATGAAAATTATTACATGACAATACCAGGCAGCCATTGCGAGTTTACCAGTCAAATTGACAGGTTTAGAACATCCATGCCCTGCTGCTACATTGTGGGGGGTGTTGCCTAGGCAACCGACTCATTTGCTACAACAACTAGCTTGTTTTCGCAAGTAGCAACAAAGTTTCAATAAGTTGTTAAGAGTCCATGTTACCGCAGAAACGGACGGACTCAACTGAATGAATGCCCGGCCGTCCACTATTCAGTCAGCAGTTTGCTCCACAAAAACCATTTAAACGGTTAAATTGTATTTTCATGACAGTCTTCTTCCATAACCGTCGGACACATGGTTATACGGTAGTTGTGCGAGCCCGAGGTGAATGACCCTCTGCTGGCAGTGTTGTGGATGTTGCGCACGCACACACAGCTTGGCAGGAACAGACAGCATCCGGTCAGATACACACACACACTGTAAATTGTCCATGCTGATCCTAGAGGGCAGACAGTGTCCTGATCTGCACTTCTCGTAAGCGAGAGCGCACGCACACACTAAAACACACAGAGCTTGTGAGTTGGCTCCATCTCAGTCTTCACAAACCAATGATAATGCATATAGTGATAATTCAATAAGTAGACATGTTTTTTTTTTTAAACAAAAAGGTAAAGTCTGCCTGGAGGAATGACCTTGATGTAATTTGGAGCCTAACTTGATTTTAAAAAATTAACTAAAATATTAAAAATCATACATAAATGAATAAGAAAACCCCCTGCGAAAAACAACAAAGATCTTGCTTAATTTAATGTTCATCAATTATGCATATTTACCTCTGAGCTATTTCACTTGGAATGCCACGAGTCTTGAGAAAATGCCTCTAGTATCTCTATGCTAGAGGCGTCACTACAGGCCCTGGTTCGATTCCAGGCTGTATCACAACCGGCCGTGATTGGAAGTCACGTAGAGCGGCGCACAATTGGACCAGCGTTGTCTGGGTTTGGCCGGGGTAGGCCGTCATTGTAAATAAGAATTTGTTCTTAACTGACTTGACTAGTTAAAAAATAAAGGTTGAATAAAAAAAATAAAAGCTGTGGGGAAAAGCAACACTTTTCTATGCGTGTCAATAGTACAAGGCCCCATATGACATTGGCACAATAAGTCAGACAGTCAAAAGCTAGTGTGAAATGGTGACTTTTACCTTGTTTTACGTGATTTTTTTTGAGGAATAATCTATGAACAATAAATGAATTCCTATTAACATAAGATTAAAGTGGTATAGTCTATAGCAGGTGGAATAACTATGATTTTATTCATTTTGTTATCTATTTCGAACGTTGATAAAGCAATGTTGGGATTCCGTGACTACACAGCCTACTCATCAGAACACAGATCCGTTCCAAGTGCCTTTCTGGGCATTTTCCTTTGTATTTATCTTCTTAAAAGCTCATGCACAACACACAGTCTGCGTTTACTAGCCTATACCAGACCATGGAAAGAGAAAGAAGAGAGGGGAGGAGATCAGCCTTGGGCATGATTTTATTTCTATGGAACCCAAATGCCTTGACCTGAAAAAACAAAGCTAATGATATTTTAGTCAAACATATACGGCAACAGCGGTTCAATGCAGCCTTCCCCAGAGAACGTCAGTCGCGGGCAGAATTGACGCATTGTTCAAGGCGCGCAGAGCTTGGAGAAGAGGCGAGTCACGAGAGGCACGCATCACGCCAAGTGAAGTGGATAGAGTTCACCAATGACCGATCTACTCTACTGTGCAATATCAGACCGTCTACCGTTAGCTCTTCACCGCCGGCAAACACACACTGACGTGACTGCTGTTTGTGTGTGCGCTCCATTCCAATCAAAACACAAACGCTACGCTCATCCAGGAACTAGTTCACGAGAGAGAGAGGAGAGGAGAGGAGAGAGAAGAGAGAGACCCTTGCTCAATGCCTAATCCACACAGTGCTGACATGAAGCAGGTATATTTACTTAGCCAAGAGGGAACACTTACATTTACCATAATCTCCAAAAGTATTAAACAGTTGCTGCCATTGCCAAACACCCCATAGTAACCAATTCTAAGAGAATAATAAACATATTTGAAAGAACATTTCTAAAGCCTATACTTAGGCTACTCCACATTGCATGACTGACCAAAACGGCTATTGCCTGAAATAAAGCAAGAACAATGCAGGAACCTTTCGCTGACAGCATCCTAAAATTGCATCTGACAATATTTACGCATACATGGACTACGGCAAAAAAAACTACAAACTAGACACGCTAATCTTACCTAAATCTGCACAGGCGGCATTGGGAACCGTTTAAACATTTCATAAACAGACAGACGACTTTGTTTATATAGAGGAAGAGGTTTCTTTTCTATTTCTCTCTTTGAGAGAAGCATGCAGTCGAGTCACACATGAGCGGAGAATGTTTTTTTTAAATTGCATATGCTTCATATGGTGCTCGGAGCGGAGCGGGGAGAGAGGGAGAGGGGCGGAGGGGTTGCGTGTCTGGCTAGCAGCCAGTTGACAGCTCAGCTGGATATCGGTGAACACTGCGAACCCCCCACCCACCCTCGCAGCGTGTCACTTTAGGATTGTTTCCGCAGTAGAAAGTTTATTCAAGCTCCCTCTCTCTAAAAGGCACTGGACCGGCCATCCGTTCAGCTATTTCATCAAGGGACAGGCAGGTTATTTTTCTGACACGGCCTAGGCCACGGTGCGATCTCTAATGAACAGCTTGATAAGGGGAGGAATTTTACAACTGTTTTCAGCCCTCAATTAATTCTGCTGTCAAAACAAAATGAAGGCCGCTGCTGTCCGGACTCCACGTCTGGACACAGAGGTCAAGGGTCACCATTTGTATACACACAAACACACCTCAAGTTGGGCCCATTGTGTCGGCTACATGATAGGATGTGGCGCAAGCCCCTGGGAAAGCCACAATGCATAACACAACATCGGCTGTAACCATAGATAACTCCTTCACCAGGAGTCAAAAGGATGGCATAAGCTATTTATGAATATAGAGATGAGAGAAGGATGTGTCAGCTAAAGATGTGAATGATGCCCCATTATCCTTGCCATATTTACAGTGCCTTGGGGAAAGTATTCAGGCAACTTTACTTTTTTCAAATTTTGTTAGGTTACAGCCTTATTCTAAAATGTATTAATTGGTTCCCCCCCCCCCCATCAATATACACATACAATACCCCGATAATGACAAAGCAAAAACAGATTCAGAAATGTTTGTTAATTTAATCAAAATAAAAACTGAAATATCACATTTAAATAAGTATTCAGACCCTTTTATTCAGTACTTTGCTGAAGCACCTTTGGCAGCAATTACAGGCTTGAGTCTTCTTGGGTATGATGCTACAAGCTTGGCACACCTGTATTTGGGGAGTTTCTCCCATTCTTCTCTGCAGATCCTCTTAAGCTCTGTCAGGTTGGATGGTGAGCGTTGCTGAAAAGCTATTTTAAGGTCTCCAGAGATGTTCTATCTGGGTCATTCCCAACTTCTTCCATGTAATAATGAAGGAGGCCACTTGGTTATTGGGGAACTTCAATGCTGTAGAAATGTTTTGGCACCATTCCCCAGATCTGTGCCTCGAAGTCTCGGAGCTCTTACGGTCAATTCCTTCGATCTCGTGGCTTGTTTTTTGTTCTGACCTTATATAGACAGGTGTGTGCCTTTCCAAATGTCCAATTAATTGAATTTACCACAGATGGACTCCAATCAAGTTGTAGAAACATCTCAACGATGATCAATGGAAACAGGATGCACCAGAGGTCAATTTCAAGTCTCATAGCAAAGGGTCTGAATACGTATGTAAATACAGTATTTCTATGCCTCATTTTGCCAGAGGCAAAAATGTCTAAAATCCTGTTTTCACTTTGTCATTATGGGGTATTGTGTATAGATTGCTAAGGATTTGTATCTATTTAATCCATTTTAGAATAAGGCTGTAACGTAACAAAATGTGGAAAAAGTCGTGGGGTCTGAATACTTCCCGAAGGCACTGGATGTGATAGGCCTACCATGATTGGCTTTAAGATTAGGAGCTAATAAACTCCTGACACGCAAGGTTTTACACAGACGAGTTTGCGAGAGAGTGCAAGACCAACCAAGCAAGAGAGAGGGAGAAGGAGTTACACCATTTGGAGTGATTTCCCTTGATTACTGTAGCATGTCGTAGTTTACACAAGAGCCAATGTTGAGCTCCTGACCTCCAGAAGAGCTTGGTTCTGGCTGCTTAGTTCAGGTTTCAGCCTCAACACAGCAATGTATGTGTGTGTGTGTGTGTTTATATATATATATATATATATATATATATACACACACACAATTTTGACTTATATTATATTATATATATATCTCATCATTTCCAATGACCGAAAATAGCTTCTGAACCACAGAACAGCGATCACTAACCTCGATTTGGATGACAATTTCGAATTCAATGAGTCAGCAGCTCTGGATGTTCTGCTTTCTCCGGACCAGGCACTAATCCCCGGCACTCGAAAGAGAAAGCAACGGTGCCAGAGGCAAACGAGCCGGCATCCTGACAAGACTATGTTGGCGAACAAATAAACCGCCGCCACCCTTCATTCTATTGGCAAATTTACAAACACTAAAGAACAACTGGAAGAGCTCTGCTTCGAGACTATCCTATCAACAGGACCTGAAGTACTGTAATATTCTATGTTTCTCGGATGAAGAACATGGATAGTATACATCTCGCGGTTCCTTTTCCATAAATCATCTAGACCGGACGGCTGCCTCAGGTAAGAACGGGGGGAGGGGTGTGTGCTCTTTCATAACAACAGCTGTTGTGCGATCTCTAATATTAAGGGAGTCTAGAGTTTTTGATCGCACAGGTTAGAATACTTCATGATAAGATGCAGACCATACTATTTACTTTTCGTAACTGTCTCAGTGATGCGCTCAATACCGAAGTGGTCTGCTGAAGTGGATGCTAAGTTACTGGCACAGACTGGAATATGTTCCAGGATACATCCGATAACATTGAGGAGTTTTACCACATCAGTCACCGGCATCATTAATAAGTGCATCGACGACGATGTCCCCATAGTGACCGTACGGACATATCCCTATCAGAAGCCATGAATTACAGGAAACATCGACACTGAGCTAAAGGCTAGAGCTGCCGCTTTCAAGGAGTGGGACACTAATCCGGACGCTTATAAGAAATCCAGCTACGACCTCAGACGAGCCAAACAGGCAAAGCGTCAATACAGGACTAAGATCGAATCCTACTATGCCGGCTCTGATGCTTGTCAAATGTGGCAGGGCTTGCAGACTATTGTGGATTATAAAGGGAAACGCAGCCGCAAGCTGCCCAGTGACACAAGCCTACCAGACGAGCTAAATGCCTTACATTCTTGCTTCGAGGCAAGCAACACTGAACCATGCATGAGAGCACCAGCTGTTCCAGACTACTGTGTTCTTGCTCTCTGCAGCCGATGTGAGTAAACAGGTTAACGTTCACAAGTCCACAGAGCCAGATGGATTACCAGGACGTGCACTCAGAGCATGTGCTGACCAGCTGGCAAGTGTCTTCACTGACATTTTTTGCCTCTCCCTGACCACCATAGTAACACCTACATGTTTTAAGCAGACCACCATAGTCTTTGTGCTCAAGAACATAAAGGTAATCTGCCTAAATGACTATCACTCCGTAGCACTCACATCTGTAGCCATGAAATGCTTTGAAAGCCTGTCATGTCTCACATCAACACAATCATCCCAGATACCCTAGAACCACTCCAATTTGCATACCTCCCCAACAGATCAACAGATGACGCAATCTCTATTGCACTCCACACTGCCCTCTCCAACCTGGACAAGAGAAACACCTATATGAGAATGCTGTTCATTGACTACAGCGCAGCGTTCAACACCATAGTGCCCTCCAAGCTCATCACTAAGCTCAGGACCCTAGGACTGAACAACTCCCTTTGCAACTGGATTCTGGACTTCCTGACGGGCCACGACTCCAACCCTGTTACAGGCTTTGGTTTTTCAATTCATGTTTTGAAGTTGGACTTTAGCACGTATAGTTTGTTAGCACGTAGGGCGGATCTATTGGTGTCACCTCGTTAGTCAGTATACTGTATGTTACACCGGTGCTGTTTGCCATCTCATTTGTGGGAAGGTGTTTCACCTGTGCGAGCCCAGGTGCTATTTAAGAGTGGCTGGCGCAGTGCTCCAATTGTCTTGAGAGATGCTGAGGGTTAACTAACACCTTTAGTTGGCTCTCCCTATTTTTTATTTCTAGACAAACCTTTTTTCTTATTTTGTTTTTTTGGTTTGCTTCCTGTCTTTAAGTTTGGTGTTGGTTTTCATTTTGGTTTGCCTTTACTAATTTAGTGGGTGCTCATGGTGGGTGTTTTTAGGTCCCAGTTGTTGTTGCTGCTATGCAACTTTCAGTGGACACCCCCAAGAGTATCTTTTATAACCACTCCTAAAACCCCACCTCTTTTGTTTGAGCAACAGTATTTGGTTTTCTTGCTGGGAAAAGTAACACACCATCATTAAATTTGCTGACAACACAACTGTGGTAGGCCTTATCACCAACGATGATGAGACAGCCTGTAGGGAGGTCAGTCAATTTGAAGGCCCACAACAACCTCTCCCTCAACAAGACAAAGGAGCTGATCAAGGACTTCAGGAAACCGAGGGCCGTGCACACCCCCCATCCATATCGTTGGGGCTGTAGTGCTTCAAGTTCCTCGGTGTCCACATCACTAAGGAATTAACATGGTCCACACACACCAACACAGTCGTGAAGGCACGAAAACGCCTCTTCCCCCTCAGGAGGCTGAAAAGATTTAGCATGGGCCTTCAGATCCTCAAAAAGTTATACAGCTGCACCATTGAGAGAATCTTGACTGACTGCATCACCGCTTGGTACGGCAACCGCTTGGCTACATCCGACCGCAAGGCCCCACATAGTGCGTACGGGCCTAAAAATTGGAAGGCCCTAAAAGGAAGGAAGGCCCTGAAAATTGTCAAAGACTCCAGCCAACCAAGTTATAGACTGTTCTCTACCGCATGGCAAGCGATATTGATGTCAATATCCACTGGACCCTAAACAGTTTCTACCCCCATGCCATAAGACTGCTAAATAGTTAACCAAATAGCTACCCGGACTATCTGCATTCACTCCTTTGGCTCATCATATATGTTGCTGTTATTATCTATCCTGTTGCCTAGTGACTTCACCCACCTATATGTACATATCTACCTCAATTACTTCGTACCCCTGCACATCGACACAGTATATATCCAAGTTATCATGTGTGTAAACGCTCCGACCACTGTCCCAGCTTGCATGGTGTCACATGCGAAGTGGAATATCACCTACCTACCTTTACACCAGATTACATATATTGAGTCATATGACAATTTACAACCTCTCATTACTGCTCTCTCATTGGCTAACTCCCTATCATAGGCCCCTATCCATCTTAAAGACAGAAAGTTACATTCAAGGAAGTGGCCTCTAATAAACGGACACTGATGCTTTTTAAAAATTATTATTATTTTTTTACCTTTATTTTACTAGGCAAGTCAGTTAACCTGTTAAGTCGACTCTACTTTTTCGAACATTCTGTTAAAAATCGCGCAACATTTCAGCGCCCTGCTACTCAGGCCAGGAATATAGTATATGCATATGATTAGTATGTGTGGATAGAAAACACTCAGACGTTTATAAAACTGGTTAAATCACGGCTGTGACTATAACAGAACGTGCATTTCATCGAAAAGTGCATGAAAATCTGATCACTGAAAATGGAAATAAATATCCATGCGCGACTTCAAGGAATTGTTCAAAGTGAACCGAATTAAATGAGGCCGAGGTTGCAGTGCCTACAGCTTCCACACGTTGTCTAGAGTCTTGTCATTTGATTCGCAATTGATTCTTGGTCTAACCGAATCAAGGGAATCGATTCCCTCCGGTCTCCGACCGGATGTTTTGGTCGAGCTCTCTCCAAGACATTTTTTCGAGACCTATACCTATATAACCTACACCTATAGAATTGACATCGCCTCCTGATGAATTTTATCGCTTATTAACGTGTACTAATACCTAAAGTTGCATTACAAAACGATGAAAATAAAACCTAATATAACTCAAACGGAAAGCATTTGCATTTTTGCGCAGTCCAGAAGTGTTTTGTGAAAGTTTATCGTCGACTTTTTGAATTTTAAAAATGACGTTACGTTATGAAACGCTATTTTTTCCGTTTATCACACAGTCTTCATAGATCGATATCTAGGCTATATATGGACCGATTTAATCGAAAAAAGACCCAATAGTGATTATGGGACATCTAGGAGTGCCAACAAAGAAGATGGTCAAAGGTAATGAATGTTTTATATTTTATTTGTGCGGTTTGTGTAGCGAATTTGACTATGCTAATTATTTTGTTTACGTCCCCTGCGGGTCTTTTGGGGTGTTACATGCTATCAGATAATAGCTTATCATGCTTTCGCCGAAAAGCATTTTAAAAATCTGACTTGTTGCCTGGATTCACAACGAGTGTAGCTTTAATTCAATACCCTGCATGTGTATTTTAATGAACGTTTGAGTTTTAACTAATACTATTAGCATTTAGCGTAGCGCATTTGCATTTCCAGAGCTCTAGATGGGACGCCTGCGTGCCAGGTAGGAGCAAGAGGTTAAGAACAAATTCTTATTTTCAATGACGGCCTAGGAACAGTGGGTTAACTGCCTTTTCAGGGGCAGAACGACAGATTTGTACCTTGTCAGCTCGGGGATTCGAACTTGCAACATTTCAGTTACTAGTCCAACACTCTAACCACTAGGCTACCCTGCCGCCCCATGATACAGGGTCAGATTCAGCCACATTGAAGGAGTAAGTATAGAAGTGGCCCCTAACTAACCACTGATCCACAGTCAGATTCAGGCATACTGAAGGAGTAGACAAATTATATAAAATTGCCGCTAACCACTGAAGTGCTTCACCAGTCATACACAATAAGACGTGTGTAATACATCTGCATACGTGTTTTTCCTATCATCGCAGGTGTATGTACGTGTAGGGCATCTTACCTGGTCTCTCTTTGCCCGTTCCTTTACTTTCAGACAGTTTCTGTATCAAGCCCTCCACAGAGGTGTTCTCCATGTTCCCCAAAAACTCTGTATGGACCTGCAGAGGGACAACGCAACAAACACATCGAGTCAAGAGGTGTCTTTCGTTTACAGATTGAGTAAGTTTGAATTTTGTCCCCAAAATGTATATTATATAAACTCAGCAAAAAAAAAAAAACATCCCTTTTTCAGGACCCTGTCTTTCAAAGATAATTCGTAAAAATCCAAATACCTTCACAGATCTTCACTGTAAAGGGTTTAAACACCGTTTCCCATGCTTGTTCAATTAACCATAAACAATTAATGAACATGCACCTGTGGAACGGTCGTTAAGACATTAACAGCTTACGTCGCAGTTATGAAAACTTAGTTAGGACACTTTCTACTGACTCTGAAAAACATAAAAAGCAAGATGCCCAGGGTCATCTGCGTGAACGTGCCTTAGGTGGCATGAGGACTGCAAATGTGGCCAGGGCAATAAATTGCAATGTCCATACTGTGAGACACCTAAGACAGCGCTACAGGGAGACAGGGTGGACAGCTGATCGTCCTCGCAGTGGCAGACCACATGTAACAACACCTACACAGGATCGGTACATCTGAACATCACACCTGCGGGACAGGTACAAGATGGCAACAACTGCCCGAGGTACACCAGGAATGCACAATCCCTCCATCAGTGCTCAGACTGTCCGCAATAGGCAGAGAGGCTGGACCTGAGGTCTTGTAGGCCTGTTGTAAGGCAGGTCCTCACCAGACATCACAGGCAACAACGTCGCCTATGGCCACAAACGCACCATCACTGGACCAGACAGGACTGACAAAAAGTGCTCCTCACTGACGAGTCGCGGTTCTGTCCCACCAGGGGTGATGGTCAGATTTGCGTTTAGGAATGAGTATTACACCGAGGCCTGTACTTCGGAGAGGGATCGATTTGAAGGTGGTGGGTCCGTCATGGTGTGGGGCGGTGTGTCACAGCATCATCGGACAAAGCTTGTTGTCATTGCAGGCAATCTCAACGCTGTGCATTACAGGGAATACATTCTCCTTCCTCATGTGGTAACCTTCCTGCAGTCTCATTCTGACATGATCTTCCAGCATGACAATGTCACCAGCCATACTGCTCTTTCTGTGTGTGATTTCCCGCAAGACAGGAATGTCAGTGTTCTGCCATGGCCAGTGAAGAGCCCAGATCTCAATCCTATTGAGCACGTCTGGGACCTGTTGGATCGGAGGGTGAGGGCTAAGGCTAAGGCCATGACCACGGTATGGCATCAATACAGTTAGCATTATATGAATAAACAAAAAAATTACTTGAAGAAATGAAGGCACAGAGGCAGACACTTGGAATACGACACACTTGAATGGGTGTTGATTGAGTCCATTGAGGGCTCACTCTGTGGTAGTAGTAACACTGGGAGGTGCTTGTGCAATAATAAAAATAGGGCAGTGGGTGTGTGACAGAGACTGGGTATGCCTGTATCTGTGTGTGTGTGTGTGTGTGTGTGTGTGTGTGTGTGTGTGTGTGTGTGTGTGTGTGTGTGTGTGTGGTGTGTGTGATAGTAATGTGTGAGACGGAGAAAAAGGAGGGAGAATGTGTGTTTATTTGCTGTGTGGTGTGTTTGTGTTTTGAGTGACAGTGTCCTTGGGGACTGCTCTCTGGGTGTCTCTGATTTTAGAATGCTCGGAAGGAGTGACACATTCAATATGGCTCTGTGCTTTTCACTGTATACTCCCTCTAAAACACTGTACTAACCAGTGTTTGCTTTGCTCTGTTATTTAAAAAACATATACAAATCTCTGTAAAATGTGTCTCAATGGCCTGTGGAGACTGGCTTACATAATACATTTTGGTATGGTTTTGTGTCGGTAGGTTTGTTGTTGACAGAGCGGTTTCCTGATGCCCTCTGGGTGCTATCACAGGAAGGATGGTGTTTGTTTATTTGTTTAGGATGTCAGTGGCGTGTGTGTCAGTGTGTGTGCGCCGTTTGTGTGTGGATGTCAGTGGTTTGTGTGTGTGTGTGTGTGAGACTGTATCGGGGAAGGGTAAAAGGACCAGACAGATGACGAACAGGGACTGACTGACTGTGCCATCTTGCCAAACGATTCAGATGTGCGTGATACTGTAAGCACAACAGAGTACCTCCATCCACTATCATGACCATACATACACGTCTCCCCCTCCCCCTCCTGAGCCCCTCCGGCAAGGCGGAGTGCATTAGCCCCCTGCACCCTCACGGGGGGGGTGGGGGGGGAGGCCTTGGCGAGGTCGAATGCTCACTCCAGCACACGCGATATGTCAGGTGCTCTAGCCCAGCTGCTCACTGCTGCCGTGAGGAAATGCACTGTAATCTCATCACCTGCGTCTCACACACACACACACACACACACACACACACACACACACACACACACACACACACACACACACACACACACACACACACACACACACACACACACACACACACACACACACACACACACACACACACAACCCCCCCTCAAACCCCTCTCTACCAGTAGTGATTTTTCACACATGCACAAAAAAAACACACATTCGCACTCAAGGGCACTTCCCTCACACACAAATGCTCGCTTACAAATACAAACATTGCACGCACAACAAACACAAAGACTACACACACACACACACTTGCCCTCCTGTGACTCTCTGCACAGCAAGGAGGCATATCGTTGTAAAAATATCAACCAGAATAAACACGCAGTAGTAATGAATTAGTACCATAATACATAAATAATAGTACATGCCAAAAAACGACATATGGGTGTTCCCAGGAATCGAACCCAATATCTTGGCTTTGCAAGCTCCATGCTCTACCAACTGAGCCACAGAGGACCTCATTCTCCTCTTAAACCGCATGGTACCGTGTGGCCTCACATCCCCTCTTCTCATGCAGTCTCTTTACATCCTCCCCTCTTCCCTCCTCTTTTCCCATGCCGTGGACTTTAGTGGTTTCTATTCATGTCCAGAGAGGAGAGGGGTAGTATAACTAGAAAATGGCTGAGACATGCAGAATGCCATGCCACTGTTTAGACCCCAGCCCCAGGTTAACATGAAACTACACTTAACGCCAGGCTAGCCAGTGTGCCAAACAGCCAAACTGGGGCTGTGTGCATGTCGGTACACATTGTGGTCACCTGGCCAGTTAATGTTTGAGTCACTAGACCATATTAATTATTTAAGTGTGTTGATGTGTTTGGAAAATATGGATTGTTTAAGAGTGTGTTTACTTGACCATGTGTGTATACAGTGTAATGTCCATTTGCGTGTGCAGAGGCTTGGGGCACAAGGGCACATCCGATTTTCCCTGTTTTAAAACGTTGCATAGATTACTAAACTTCATTTTTAAGCCCATGTTTTATCATCATTATTTGTATTTTTGGAGGCACACTGGACCAGGCATGTTAAAAAAAAAACATTTAAAAAATGAAATCTACACACAAAACCCCATACTAGGGGCGGCAGGGTAGCCTAGCTGTTAGAGCGTTGGACTAGTAACTGACTCAAACCAGGATCTCACAATGGTGCATTTGATTTGATTTTAGCTGCCGGTGATGGGCAGGACTCACAGGAGGTATGTTTGTCAATGAATTTGATTAAGCTATGCAGCCTATTGATTCCTTCTTGATGAATAAATCAAACAAAAATGTTTTGTTGTTTCTCTGTAATAACAGCCACCTAGCAATCTTATGAAGTTGGCTTCAGCTAGCCAGCTAGAAAGGGAATCTCCCAACCTCATAACTGCCTACCAAGCCATTTCTGGCTATCAATCAGGTCATAGTTAGACAAGCTGCTCTCTTAGCTGGCATGCCTGCTGGAAATGTGGCTACACTTTAGAAAAGCAAGCTATTATAAATGTAATAAGACTCACATTCCTTTCAATATTTTACCCAGATTTTAGCAGAGAAGCAAATTAGGTTTCTTAAAAAAAAAATTAAAAGCACCAGTCAGGAGGATACAAACAGCTCAAGAGGTATGCTTAGATATGGGGAAAAAAATACTTGGTTCACAAGTAAATCAGGCACCTTATGAGAAAGAATCTACAAATATCATGATATTATGATGCCATGATATGTGCCTGTATTGATCATGTATGTTATGATCCCATGTACTATGTTGTCATTTGGATGTAATATCATAGGCATGTTAATGCAGTATATTGAGATGTGTGATTTTACAACAGTCAGAATGACACCCTCATTGAAATGACAATTTAACAGGTAAAGATAATTTATGCAAAGAAAAATGGATTTGTTTTACATGGCATAAAATATTATGGTTCTAGATTGCAGATTCCATCCTCACACACTTTGTGCCCCCTCTAAAATAATGGGAGCAAGACACCCCTGTGCGTGTGTACAGTATATTGACAGTGTGTGTATTTGTTTGTCTATAGTGCTGGTCAAGTAAGTGTACCGTGTGCGTGCGTGTTTGCATATCTGGGCCGAGTTTGAGTGCCTGTGGTCTAACTGATGAAGCAGTATCTTGCACGATTAGAGTGGCCACATTCTCCCTCCCTCGCTCCGATCCCACCTCTCCCTCTCCCTTCCAACCTGGTTTGAAGGGTATTCATCACGGAATCACAATTACTTGGGCTGCCTGCGCGTAATTTCCCAGCTGTTTGGGACAGCACTCACCCACCTTTAGGCTCTATTTTAATTAAGCCCAGCCCAGCCTAGCCAAGCTAACAACGTTGTCCTTCTCCTGTTCAAATGCATGGTAAGACTGGGGCTTTATGGCAGAGAGTGGGGCTGTGGCTCCCCCTGTGGACACGACTGGGACTGCAGCAGCAGTGGAGCGGAGTTTCTTTTGAGTTGTCTATTCCGTCAAGTAGTAAAACCTCTAGAATTTCTTTAAGAATATCTATCACAGAAGATAAACATTTGAGATAAAATGTTTTTAATGATATTATGATGTAATTGGAATGATCAACATTGTAATTATCACTGATTCAGTACTATATGTACAGAAAAACACAGTTTTGTAAACACTTCTTAAGATCAGAGTGCGATGCCTAGTACAGTTGGCATGCCGTGCCTCTGGTTGCATGTTGAAGGTGTTTTAGATTGGTCGAGAGGGAGTTTTGATCAGTTTTTAATTGGTTGGTATAAACCACTGAATGGAAGGCTTCCTGGTTCTCAGTTAAACGATTAGAGTGATCAAAGACTACACTAATTCATCTGACAAACAGTGAACCCACTGAGCAAGGGGACAGGACACAAACCCCACCCCACCCACAGGAATGTGTGTGTGTGTATGTGTGTATGTGTGTGTGTTGACTCACCTCTCCGATCTGAACGTGTGTCTCGTCAACAGATTGTGCGTACGACTGAATGATGTCCTTCATGTGAACGATGTGGCTCTCCTCGATGTTCTGAAATTTCTGGAACACAGAAAGAAAACACAAAGGAGTAAATATGCAGCAAATCATCCCCTTACAGTTAGGAGTCACTAAACTAGAGGAAAACAAATATGCCAGTAGAAGAGTTAGGATCCTGAGTTTTCCATGACGTTTGACCTGAACAGGAAACACAGCCCCGGCTGATTTATGTTTTGCATCCTACCTGCTGTATTCTTGTATTCTGAAAGTTACACAGAGTATCTTGAAAACCTGATCGCTGACATGCTAAATATTTTGGGACTATATCAACAATGGGACTAATGAAACAAATACCAAAAGATTTTCCTTTAAGCTACAGGTCCAGTTGACTGCCTGCCCCTCTAGAGAATCTTTGTTTTAATTTCAACAACTTTCTACTTATGACGTGCTAGATGCCTTGTGAAAGATGGATGTAAAAAAAAGAAATCCACTTGGGCTGGTTTGGTTGATCCTTTCTTGCTTCAGCTTTCTGCTCCTCCGCAGAAACTTTAACCTTACAATTATTTCTGGTACCATCCCTTGGGTCTGCAAGTACAGTGCCGTGCGAAAGTATTCGGCCCCCTTGAACTTTGCGACCTTTTGCCACATTTCAGGCTTCAAACATAAAGATATAAAACTGTATTTTTTTGTGAAGAATCAACAACAAGTGGGACATAATCATGAAGTGGAACGACATTTATTGGATATTTCAAACTTTTTTAACAAATCAAAAGCTGAAATATTGGCCGTGCAAAATTATTCAGCCCCCTTAAGTTAATACTTTGTAGCGCCACCTTTTGCTGCGATTACAGCTGTAAGTCGCTTGGGGTATGTCTCTATCAGTTTTGCACATCGAGAGACTGAAATTGTTTCCCATTCCTCCTTGCAAAACAGCTCGAGCTCAGTGAGGTTGGATGGAGAGCATTTGTGAACAGCAGTTTTCAGTTCTTTCCACAGATTCTCAATTGGATTCAGGTCTGGACTTTGACTTGGCCATTCTAACACCTGGATATGTTTATTTTTGAACCATTCCATTGTAGATTTTGCTTTATGTTTTGGATCATTGTCTTGTTGGAAGACAAATCTCCGTCCCAGTCTCAGGTCTTTTGCAGACTCCATCAGGTTTTCTTCCAGAATGGTCCTGTATTTGGCTCCATCCATCTTCCCATCAATTTTAACCATCTTCCCTGTCCCTGCTGAAGAAAAGCAGGCCCAAACCGTGATGGGATGGTGTGTTCAGGGTGATGAACTGTGTTGCTTTTACACCAAACATAACATTTTGCATTTTTGCCAAAAGGTTAAATGTTGGTTTCATCTGACCAGAGCACCTTCTTCCACATGTTTGGTGTGTCTCCCAGGTGGCTTGTGGCAAACTTTAAACGGCACTTTTTATGGATATCTTTAAGAAATGGCTTTCTTCTTGCCACTCTTCCATAAAGGCCAGATTTGTGCAATATACGACTGATTGTTGTCCTATGGACAGAGTCTCCCACCTCAGCTGTAGATCTCTGCAGTTCATCCAGAGTGATCATGGGCCTCTTGGCTGCATCTCTGATCAGTCTTCTCCTTGTATGAGCTGAAAGTTTAGAGGGACGGCCAGGTCTTGGTAGATTTGCAGTGGTCTGATACTCCTTCCATTTCAATATTATCGTGCTCCTTGGGATGTTTAAAGCTTGGGAAATCTTTTTGTATCCAAATCCGGCTTTAAACTTCTTCACAACAGTATCTCGGACCTGCCTGGTGTGTTCCTTGTTCTTCATGATGCTCTCTGCGCTTTTAACGGACCTCTGAGACTATGACAGTGCAGGTGCATTTATACGGAGACTTGATTACACACAGGTGGATTGTATTTATCATCATTAGTCATTTAGGTCAACATTGGATCATTCAGAGATCCTCAATGAACTTCTGGAGAGTTTGCTGCACTGAAAGTAAAGGGGCTGAATAATTTTGCACGCCCAATTTTTCAGTTTTTGATTTGTTAAAAAAGTTTGAAATATCCAATAAATGTCGCAAAGTTCAAGGGGGGCGAATACTTTCGCAAGGCACTGTATATATACACCCCCCTGTTCAGAAAGGTGGTGACACGTGACCTAAATAATTTTCACCCCATTTCCAAACTGTCTTGCCTGGCAAAAATTATAGAATCCTTGGTAAATACTCAACATTAGATTGGTTTTAACTACAAAATATATACTAAAATGTACAGTCGTGGCCAAAAGTTTTGAGAATGACATACATATTCATTTCCACAGTTTGCTGCTTCAGTGTCTTTAGATATTTTTGTCAGATGTTACTATGGAATACTTAAGTATAATTACAAGCATTTCATAAGTGTCAAAGGCTTGTATTGAAAATTTGTATTTATTTTATTACACCTTTATTTAACCAGGTAGGCTAGTTGAGAACAAGTTCTCATTTACAACTGCGACCTGGCCAAGATAAACCACAGCAGTTCGACACATACGACAACAGAGTTACACATGGAATACAGTAGAAAAAAAAGATAAGCCTATATACAGTGAGTGCAAATGAGGCAAGATAAGGGAGGTAGGCAATAAATAGGCCATGGTGGCAAAGTAATTACAATATAGCAATTAAACACTGGAATGGTAGATGTGCAGAAGATGAATGTGCAAGTAGAGATACTGGGGTGCAAAGGAGAAAGATAAAGAAATAAAGAAAATAAATAAATACATTATGGGGATGAGGTAGTTGGATGGGCTGTTTACAGATGGGCTATGTACAGGTGCAGTGATCTGTGAGCTGCTCTGACTGCTGGTGCTTAAAGCTAGTGAGGTTGAAAAGAGTCTCCAGCCTCAGTGATTTTTGCAGTTCGTTCCAGTCATTGGCAGCAGAGAACTGGAGGGAGAGGCGGCCAAAGGAGGAATTGGCTTTGGGGGTGACAAGTGAGATATACCTGCTGGAGTGCGTGCTACGGGTGAGTGCTGCTATGGTGACCAGTGAGCTGAGATAAGGTGGGGCTTTATCTAGCAGAGACTTGTAGATGACATAGAGCCAGTGGGTTTGGCGACGAGTATGAAGCGATGGCCAGCCAACGAGAGCATACAGGTCGCAGTGGTGGGGAATATATGGGGCTTTGGTGACAAAACAGATGGCACTGTGATAGACTGCATCCAATTTGTTGAGTAGAGTGTTGGAGGCTATTTTATAAATGACATCGCAGAAGTCGAGGATCGGACGGATGGTCAGTTTTACAAGGGTATGTTTGGCAGCATGAGTGGATGCTTTGTTGGGAAATAAGAAGACGATTCTAGATGTAATTTTGGATTGGAGATGCTAAATGTGAGTCTGGAAGGAGAGTTTACAGTCTAACCAGACACTTAGGTATTTGTAGTTATCCACATACTCTAAATCAGAACCGTCCAGAGTAATGCTGCTGGACGGGCGGGCAGGTGCGGGCAGTGATCAGCTGAAGAGCATGCATTTAGTTTTACTTGCATTTAAGAGCAGATGGAGGCTACGGAAGGAGAGTTGGTTAAGCTCGTCTGGAGGTTAGTTAACCCAGTGTCCAAAGAAGGGCCAGAAGTATACAGAATGGTGTCGTCTGCGTAGAGGTGGATCAGAGAATCACCAGCAGCAAGAGCGACATCATTGATGTATACAGAGAAGAGAGTCGGCCCGAGAATTGAACACTGTGGCACCCCCATAGACACTGCCAGAGGTCTGGACAACAGGCCCTCCGATTTGACACACTGAACTCTATCAGAGAAGTAGTTGGTGAACCAGGTGAGGCAATAATTTGAGGAACAAAGGCTATTGAGTCTGCCAAAAAGAATGTGGTGATTTACATGAAGTTGATGCAAAGAGTCAATATTTGCTGTGTTGACCCTTCTTTTTCAAGACCTCTGCAATCTGCCCTGGCATGCTGTCAATTAACTTCTGGGCCACATCCTGACTGATGGCAGCCCATTCTTCCATAATCAATGCTTGGAGTTTGTCAGAATTTGTGTTTTTTTGTGCCACCCACCTCTTGAGGATTGACCACAAGTTCTCAATGGGATTAAGGTCTGGGGAGTTTCCTGGCCATGGACCCAAAATATCAATGTTTTGTTCCCCGAGCCACTTAGTTATCACTTTTGCCTTATGGCAAGGTGCTCCATCATGCTGGAAAAGGCATTGTTCGTCACCAAACTGTTCCTGGATGGTTGGGAGAAGTTGCTCTCTAAGAGGATGTGTTGATACCATTCTTTATTCATGGCTGTGTTCATAGGCAAATTGTGAGTGAGCCCACGCCCTTGGCTGAGAAGCAACCCCAAACATGAATGGTCTCAGGATGCTTTACTGTTGGCATGACACAGGACTGATGGTAGCGCTCACCTTGTCTTCTCTGGACAAGCTTTTTTTCCAGATGCCCTAAACAATTGTAAAGGGGATTCATCAGAGAAAATGACTTTACCGCAGTCCCCAACAATCCAATCCCTGTACCTTTTGCAGAATATCAGTCTGTCCCTGATGTTTTTTCTGGAGAGAAGTGGCTTCTTTGCTGCCCTTCTTGACACCAGGCCATCCTACAAAATTCTTCGCCTCACTGTGCGTTCAGATGCACTCACACCTGCCTGCTGCCATTCATGAGCAAGCTCTGTACTGGTTGTGCACCAATCCCGCAGCTAAATCAAATTTAGGAGACGGTCCTGGTGCTTGCTGGACTATCTTGGCCGCCCTGAAGCCTTCTTCAAAACATTTGAACCGCTCTCCTTGAAGTTCTTGATGATCCAATTATTTTAGGTTCAATCTTACTGGCATTAATATCCTTGCCTGTGAAGCCCTATTTGTGCAAAGCAATGATGACGGCACATGTTTCCTTGCAGGTAACCATGGTTGACAGAGGAAGAACAATGATTCCAAGCACCACCCTCCTTTTGAAGCTTCCAGTCTGTTATTCGAACTCTATCAGCATGACAGAGTGATCTCCAGCCCTGTCCTTGTCAACACTCACACCCGTGTTAACGAGAGAATCACTGACATGATGCCAGCTGGTCCTTTTTTGGCAGGGCTGAAATGCAGTGGAAATGTTTTTGGGGGATTCAGTTCATTTACATAGCAGAGGGACTTTGCAATTAATTGCAATTCATCTGATCACTCTTCATAACATTCTGGAGTATATGCAAATTAGCCATCATACAAAATGAGGCAGCACGACTTTGTGAAAATGTATAGTTGTGTCATTCTCAAAACTTTTGGCCACAACTGTACACCAGTCAGGTTTCAGACCAGGTCATAAAACAATTTCTGATACTTCTTTGGTCTTAAATAATGTTCTTAATTGTTTCATAATTGTTTCATAAGAAGAAACACTGTGCGGCCCGTTTTATTGACCTGTCTAAAGCCTTTGACACCGTGGACCAATCATTACTTACTTTCATCACTTGGCCTGGACCTGGCTGTGTGTGGCTGGAATGTATTTAAAGGACAGAAAACCATGTGAATTTACTGGTGGTGTTAAATCAGGGTGTCCCATAGGGATTGATTCCTGGTCAGGTTCATTTCACTATTTACATAAAAAAGATAGTCTGTTTTTTCTGTAGAAAACTTTCATCTGTATGCAAATGACAGTGTAGTGCACGATAATGCCCCCACAGCTGACCAGGCTCTGTCAGAGCTTCAATCAGCCTTTATAGCCCTCCTGAAAGCATTTAACTACCAATTTCAGTTCAATGTAGGTAAAACCAAGTATATGTTATTTTCCAAATCACGCAAAAATGTTTGATGATTTGTGCATATGTACTTTGGATGGTGCCCTCATTAATTGTGCCCCCGCTTATAAATATTCTATTAGGACACGGTCCTGTCTTACGTTAAATAGCAGAAAACAAATAATTCACTTAACATTCATTCTGGTTATTGACTATGGCGATATCATCTATATGAATGCAGCTGCTACTGTATTGAAGCCATTTAACACAGTTTATCATAGCGCATTGCACTAGAGGTTAGAGCGTTGGACTAGTAACCGGAAGGTTACAAGTTGAAACCCCCGAGCTGACAAGGTACAAATCTGTCGTTCTGCCCCTGAACAAGGCAGTTAACCCACTGTTCCTAGGCCGTCATTGAAAATAAGAATTTGTTCTTAACTGACTTGCCTAGTTAAATAAAGGTTACATTTACAAAAAAATGTAATAATAATAATAATTACGGGTGATCGAAAACGCAATGATGTGTACTGAACCTATCAGAAAGCAGACTGGCCCTCTTTGAAGGCTAGTATATTGATGCGTTGCACACTCAATGTCTATAAAGTACTCTTGCATAAACTTCTGCCATAGCTTACTACATTGTTAACCTTCAGACGTATAAGTTACCAGACCCGGAATCAGGGGTGGCTAAACCTGGGGATCCATTTAAGCTCTACCGAGTTAGGTAAATCTGCTTTTAGTTTTTTTGTTGTGCCTCTCATGTGGAATGATATCCAAATGTTGGTGGAGTTGGTGCCTCTAGAGCAATTCAGGCGGAGGTTAGAGGGCTTTTTACTGAATAATGTGTTTGTTTCATATGATTGTGTTTTGCTTTTCGTTTTTTCCATGTTTGCTTTTCATGTATTGTGTAATTGATGTGTATATAGATAGGCTACGTAGCCAATAGTGTAACGGTGGTCTATTGATGTGTAGATGCAGGGCTCATCTGCAAAAGGGACCGTAACCTCAGCATGACTCCCTGCTTAAATAAAAGGTTAAAAATATATATAAGGAAACACCAACATAAAAGTGTCTTAATAGGGCGTTAGATCACCACGAGCCACCGGAATAGCTTCAATGTGCCTTGGTGTGCGTAGCTTATAGATAACCTACATAACTAAGACAAATACTTTCGCCTGGTCAGGCAAGACTTTGGGCTCTGTCACGGTCTACGAAAAGAGGAATTCAAAAGAGCCCAATGTGTGTGTACAACAGAACATGTGCACCGTGTGTCTTGGATTGATAAAAACACATGTATACATTTCCCTAAAGACTTCCTCTTTGTGCCCTGGCCACTTCCTTCTTGTGTGTGTCGTCTCTATTTGGGTGGTCTGGAAACGAAAGGACACCAACACAGATCCCCCTGCAGCACAAGGTGCCAATTATCCAGGGTGGGCCAGCCACAAGGAGCTGGGCTCATCTCTGGTCTCTGGGTTTGGAGCGGTCTGTGTGTGTGTGTGTGGGGGGGTCTAAACGCTGGTGTTTACTCCCATCAAGTGCTGGCTGGAGAGAGTTTGGGGTAAACTGAGGAGAATGACTATAAATAATCATAAACTCCTAAATCACATGGTGGATAAAGAGGGGAAGATGAGCGTGCCTGACCACATAAACACATACATCGCAGACACACACACACACAAACTCGTAAAATGTGCACGAGCATGGATATAGGCAATCTCATATTCTTTCACACACAAACATCCATGATTGCTCGAGCAAACACTACCACATTTAGTGTGTACATAAAAATGCACGACACACAGAGTACATTCACAGGCGAGCACACATGCATAAACCCCAGTATTCACTTCAGCCTACACTCAGACAGACAGATAAGAGACACAAACTCGAAACACACACACGCAAGTGACGTCACAGAACACGTGCGCCCGCGCCGTGTTTATAAGTCATGTGCACATGTGTTGAATTTGAGATGAGCTGTCGACTGTGATCTAAGGAAGCAGAGCTGTCCTGCTGTTTTCTCTGGGGGGGAAACAGAAACGATCCCCTAACTCAAACCAGTTTGGCCGTGTGTCTCGCTGCGGTGCAGGAGGATATGGAGGGCCAAATTCTGTTGATCTGATTTTAATTTAGAGTTGATCTAATCAGCCGTTCAGATGGTTCCAATCAGAGTTTTCCACAATGATTCCGTTAGGGAGGAAAAAACAAGCTGGAGATGATAAAGGCATGGAACGCAGAACACACACAGCACGGAATACTGAGTGGTGGACACACACACACACACACACACACACACACACACACACACACACACACACACACACACACACACACACACACACACACACACACACACACACACACACACACACACACACACACACACACACACACACACACACACACACACACACAAAGCACATAAGAGTACAGTACACCACACACAAAAACAAGAAACACACAACCACATTCTACTGTGGTACTAGAAAGTGCACGGAATAACCAAATCACACAAACCCACACCTGCGCAGTTTCAGCCATCTTCTGTTCAAACTCGGACTTGGCTGTGGCGTATTTCTCCACAAGGCCCTTGTAGGCTTCTGTGGCTTTCTTGGCCTTCACTCCCGCCTGCAGAGAACAGAGAGAGACAGACAACAGGAAAATGGCCATCTGTTCTCATGTGTCACCATCAGCATTAGAGTCGCACAGTGCTCTATGAAGCAACAGATCTCGCCAGACCAGAGACACCAAACTACTACTCACAACAACCAACCACAGTATGTGATTCAGAAACAGATTGTGGCAGTAAACAGTTCTTCTGGCTTTACTATTACGTATGTACATAATGACAGACTTGGGTATGGAAATGGAGACAGAGAATGGGCTAGTGATAGGAGGTATTGGGAATCTACAGCTGCACACTTATTGTCTTTGGTTGTCTACCTGTGATTTCCCACATTCCCACCTTGTCCACATTGCTCTGTGTGGCTCTCTCTTATAGTAGTTTGGTCTAGTGTACTGAAGTCTAGTGTACCTTGTCCACTTCTCTCTGTGTGGCTCCCTCCTTGCGGAGTCTCTCCTGATCCACAGTTTTGGCGTTGTAGTTCTCTTTGGACTTCTGTAAGGCCACCCCGGTTGTCTGGATGGTCTGTACTGCCCCATTAGTGGATGCCACCTCCTCCTTCGTCTGAACAAGGCAGGAGAGGAGACAACAACCATTAAAACAATCACGTTAGTATAGTTTGAAAAGCCAATTTTTTGAAACCGCCTTAACGGCAACAAAGATAATTAAAATAGAAGAGATTGGTTAAAACCACATTCGCATGAAGAGAGGGAGAGAGATAGGCGCTGTGTGTGTGACAACATTTTTGTCATGCTGAAAGCACAAAACACATCTCCGCCGCTAATTCACAGTCCCTGTTTTCGCTCGTTCGACTGGGACCTGACTCATGCATGAGACGACGCTCCGACATTGGAGGCTGCAGAGGGAAGGACGGCTCATCATAATGTCTGGAACGGAGCGAATGGAATGTCATTGAACCATGCGTTTGATGCCTTTGATACCATTCCACCTAGTCCGCTCCAGCCATTACCACGAGCCCGCCCTCCCCAATTAAGGTGCTACCAACCTCCTGTGCGCTCCGAGTCTAAATCGAGCAGGGAGAGAGGCGTCTAAAATGCAAGCTTCAAAGCACAGCCCTGGCACGACAGCAACAACTAGCCTAGCTACTACTGATCAGCAGACTTTGGCAGGCTAAAAGACTGATCAAACAGAGCCCCTGCTTTGTTACTCTCTAGAGAAATGAAATGATTAATCACAAGCAGAACCTCATGGTTACTTTAGGAGGCTCCTCTAGAGTAGTGACATCATGTCTGCAAGCTGATCAGGGGTGAGATCATTCAGGATGGGCCATTTTCTATAACAGAATCAATAAAGCCAATAGAACTCAGAACGGGTAAACACATTACACGTTAACTGGAAGATGGGTCAGATCCACAAGCAGGGAGGGAAGACGGATCAAGCTCAACAGCTACACAGTGTGGCTACTGCAGGCAGGACAGTGAATCCCAGACAGAACACACGCATTCTCTCCAGAATCTGTAGAATCACTCTACTAAAACTCTTCCTCATATTGGTGACTGAAAGGAATCAACTTTATTGATCTTGAGGGTGAACATAGGTTTGTCCCCAGCAGCAGCCAACGTGGACAAACAGTACGGACACACAGACATACAAAAGGACAGACTAGCTGATGCCTAAAGGTACAAAGCAGTGGTGCTCTATAGCTCAGTTGGTAGAGCATGGCTTTGGCGTTTGCAATGCCAGGATAGTGGGTTCGATTCCCGGAGCCAACCATACATTCAAAATGTATACACGTACGACTAAGTTGCTTTGGATAAAAGCATTTGCTCAATGGCATATTATTAGTGTGTTGTTGTGTGCAGTTTTCCATGCCATACCTTTTTGTGGACCTTGGCCTGGTCGTCCACATACTTCTGCACATCTTTGATAAGCTCCTGTAGCTTCCTCACTAGCTCCAGGTGGCAGCTGGCCAGCTTCTCTGTGGACATCTTAAACACATCCCACACCGGGGCAAATGTCCTGCAGGACACACATGGGCACGCAGGCACACACACTTTATTAACTGGAGTATGTTCAGTGGCGCATTCAGGGACGACTTTGTTATCTTTAAATAGGGAGGGTTGATAGGGAACACAAACTCAACGCTCTTCCCCAAAGTCCCCACCAGGATAGTAAAAACAAGGAAAATTGTCCCTTGCGAGGACATTTCACACGTCCCCGTGAGGATAAAGACTATTTCAAGCTTTGGGGTTAGGGTTAGAATTAAGGTAAGAGGTAAGGTGTAGGAGTTAGGTTTAGGGTTTGGGTTACAGGTCCGGGAAAATAGGATTTTGAATGGAAATCTATTTTAGGTCCTCACGAGGATAGAAGAAGAAAATGTGTGTGTGTGTGTGTGTCTTACCCAAGCTGAGAGAAGTTGCCAGCTGACTTGGCAAGTTTGGTCATTGACCTGGCATAGACCTCTTCTATGGTAGCCCTAGAGGGACAAAACACATCACGTCATTACCTTCGTAATTTTTACCTACTGAATCAGTAACATCACTCAGTATGCATTCCAAATGGATTCCCTATATAGTGCACTACTTTTGACCCTATGGGCCCCTAGTCAAAAGCAGTCCACTGCATAGGAAACAGGCTGCTATTTGGGATTCATCCTCAGTCTCTTCTGAATAAGTTCAACCAATATAAATCCAACAACACGCTATTAAAAGCCCTCAAAACCTCTACCAGTTGTAATGAGTTTTAATTGAGTGATTACAAGTACTGTACATGTAAGTCAAAGCATAAGACAACTCCACTCCCACAAAACACACACACACACGTAACATATATGTTTGACTGCAGGCACAAAGTTGAGTGTTGCTTGGGCTTTGCTTTGACTAAGTATGGCTCATCTAGTAGCGAGAGCTGCTCGTCACAGACTCCCATCTAGTGTCATATCGAAGCACAGAAAGGAAAGAATTGCCCATCCCTCCCCTTTATTCCTCCCTCATCATCCCCCATTTCTCCTGCATGGAAGTGACAGAAGTAAAAACTTAAAACGTTGGTTTAGTGGAGGCCTGAATTATGCATGTGTCATTTACTAAGCCTCCCACTGCAGTCACGTCAGCACGGGAGGAGAAGAGGGTCAGGCAGGGGGAGCGGGGGCAAGCACGCATTCGCACGGCACGCACAAAGACAGAACCTACCTTCACTAACAGATATTAGTGTAACTTAGCCTAGATGCACGGAAACGCAACCAAACGAAGGTTTATAGAATTTATTCTTGACAGGTTACCATGGTTGGTCAATAATAAAATAGCCCCAGTTCCCAAATCAAGGCTCTCACAAAGACACACAGAAAAAGACATGACTCCACAGACAATAAACACACTCCAGGTGTGTAAATACTCTCTGGGCCAAGACAATTCTCCCCTCCGAAAAGCTAATTTATGCTTGATCCAAAATTGTGGTCGGAGGCTCCGTATGGATGGTGTGATGGAGCCACCGGAGGCACGTAGTGGCCAAATTGAGCTCTGTACCGCATCGCCATGCGCCTCTCAAATTTTGTAACAATGCGGAGGGCTCCATATAACTCTGCATTGACATGATTGGTTGATGGTAGGTGGAGGGCGGGAGGTCCTGTATAAACACAAACTCACTTCCTTGGCAACTTCCTTCACAACAGCTCTGCGCTGCTCCGCAAAGTGCAAGAAGTATGAATGACCGGTCTTCTGCAGAGGCCACATCACCATAAATTCTTGCACGGCCAATGCAGACGTCGGATTGACCGTGCAGCGCCTTTGACTCACACAGACCTGCCTGCACCCCTCCACTCCAAACTAAAACACTCAAAGTTACTGACCAAACCTCACTGAAATCTATTTATCTTTGACTTAAACATTGATTGTACAAAACATTAAAGACACCTGCTCTTTCATTGACGTAGACTAACCAGGCGAATCCTATGATCCCTTATTGATGTCACTTGGAGACATCAATAAGGGATCATAGATGAAGGAGGAGACAGGTTAAAGAAGGATTTTTAAGCCTTGAGACATGGATTGTGCATGTGTGCCATTCAAACGTTGTATGGGCAAGACAAAATATTTAAGTGCTTTTGAACGGGGAATGGTAGTAGGTGCCAGGTGCACCGGCTTGTGTCAAGAACTGCAACGCTGCTAACTTTTTCACACTCAACAGTTTCCCGTGTGTATCAAGAATGGTCCACCACCCAAAGGATATCCAGCCAACATGACAACTGTATGAAGCTTTGGAGTCAACATAGGCCAGCAGAATTAAGGCTGTTCTGATGGCAAAAGGGGGGGTGGGTGGGGTGCAACTCAATATTAGGAAGTCGTCTTTAATGTTTGTATACTCCGTTTATAGATAGATACAAGTTAACAACTCCCTGCAGGACGAATAGTGGTTGTGTGTTTGAGAGGCCTGGGAAACAGGCCACAGTCATAACAGCAGGCGATCACTTTACACAATACAGTACTGTAGGTGCATGTTTGTTTCTGGCCACCAGAGGGAGTCACAGTGCAGTGTTTCTGAGATATGAGAGACTTCCTCAAGGGAACGGTCTCAGAAAACCCAGATCCAGTTACATGAGAAGAATGATTCTGATGGGTAGGTAAGTGTGCAAGATGAGTTTCAGTTTCACAGAGGAGTAAAGATATAGCATAGGCCTAATCATCAGATGTAGGCTAGTAAACTACCCGTCTACACCACAGGCAGTGTCTACACTTGACACTTGCATGTGACTTCTGCTATCAGAATATGAATATCGTATTGAAAAGACGGATCAAGACGCACAAAAATCGCATTGCGGTCTGATTGTGTTCAGGTCCGGCTGAGCACCTCAGGGGGTGGCCAGGGATGCATTGTGTGTGGATTTCTCCTCAGTCTGGACGCAATCAGGCTTTCGGAAAGTGCATAAATTGGGCGACGTCATCAATCGGACCACACGCCTCCAGAAAACGTGTTTTTGGAGCGAGGCGCCTTTTCATTATAGTTTTGGAGGAAATGTGTTCATAGCGTGTGAGGAACGTGTTTGCTGGTCTTGTAAATTCTAGCCAGCTAGCTAATATTTAGAGCAATTATTTTTTGTTGGACTAGAGCTATGCTAACCAGTTTGGGGTGCGGCGAGTTAGAGGGACATGAACAAAGGCAAACAAATATATTTTTTGTTTGTTAAGGAGCTCAGGTCATGTTTTCAACTTACTCTTGAAAGTATTATAGATGGAATGCACAAGGTGCAATTTCAAAATTGGGTAGTGCATCAGCAGTTTTCCTCATCATGTCACTCACTGCAGACCTTAGAGAGCTACACTGAACAATAAGATAAATGCAACATGTAAAGTGTTTGTCCCATGTTTCATGAGCTGAAATAAAAGATCCCCGAAATGTTCCATAATGCACAAAAAGCGTATTTCGCTCAAATGTTGTGCACAAATTTGTCTACATCCCTGACAGGTGTGGCATATCAAGAAGCTGAGTAAACAGCATGATCATTACACAGGTGCACCTTGCGCCGGGGGGGCAATAAAAGGCCACTCTAAAATTTGCAGTTTTGTCAGATGTCTCAAGTTTTGAGGGAGCGTGCAACTGGCATGCTGACTGCAGGAATGTCCACCAGAGCTGTTGGCAGAGAATGATTGTTACCACAAGCCGCCTCCAACGTCATTTTAGAGAATTTGGTATTTCCTAATGTTTGGTATACTCAATGCATTTTGGTGAGTACAAACATCTGTGGAGAAAGTAGATGAATATTGCAGCATTTCATACCACCCATTACAGTCCCCTTTAGCTCTACTCAACACAGAGAATTTGCTGTGGAAGGTGTCTGCGGTGTAGCCCATTCACACCGGCTTAGGCCTATTTAGGCCACACCATACAGTGTAAAACACGGGCCTAGTGGACTGCATAACTATAGTGTCTAAACCATAACAAGACCTTAATCCTACCTTCCTTGCCAATTCCTCTCACACCTTGAGATGTCTTGCATTGTGTCTGAGCTCTATATTTATAACATCATCTTCTAAAATGTTTGATGGTGGAATTCCATCAAATTCTACAGGAATTCCGAATGCTTACCTTCAGGCCAGGCTGGCCCACACAGAAATGTGATCATCACTTTTTCACTCATGCCACCCTTTCATCATTAGGGAACCAGTGCTTCCCCTAGGATGTTTTTCAGCAGCGGTGACAGGCTTAGGGGGAAATGTGGTGCTGCTAAATGCATGGTTATAAGTTATACTGAACAAAAATATAACACACAACATGCAATGATTTTACTGTTACAGTTCATATGAGGAAATCAGTCAATTGAAATAAATTAATTAGGACCTAATCTATGGATCATTCTTGATACACACAGGAAACAGTTCAGCGTGAAGAACTAAACCAGAAGAGTTGCAGTTCTTGACACACACTAACCGGTGCGCCTGGCACCTACTACCATACCCCGTTCAAAGGCACTTTCTATTTTGTCTTGTTCACCCTCTGAATGGCACACATACACAATCCATGTCTCAAGTCCTAAAAATCATTATTTAACCGGTCTCCTTCCCTTCATCTACCCTGATTGCAGTGGATTTAACAAGTGACATCAATAAGGGATCATATCTTTCACCTGGCCAATCTATGTCATGGAAAGAGCAGGTGTTCTTAATGTTTTTCCCACTCAGTGTATAAGTCAAGTAATTGATTAATTACAACACTGGTTCCCTCTACAGCAAATAGGTTGTCAAGCCCTAGTCTCACAATTATTTTAACCTACTTTAAGTGATTGATTAACTTGAGAATGTAATTTGGTTACCGTACTAATGAAAAAGTGAGCATGTTGGGAAAAAAAAATGGAAAATAGGTTCCATAAAGTCTTGAGAAACTTCTGTCTATAAATCATCTATCGATGTCAATGGCAAATGGGTGCAAATCTTGAGAGGCGTGTGAATCTCAAGTTAGGGTTAGGCTATGAACGAATGCCAAATAACAAGTCAAACAGAAAATCCCCAACATTTAATTTGCATAACCATTGAACTGGAAAGACTGAAAACAACACCTGCACTGAGAGAAAGCCAGACTGAACATGAAATGTTTTAACAGATGGTTAACTCAAAGGTAAACTAGAAAAAGAGGGCTGAGTAACTTTGAAAGTAAGCCTCGAGATTCAAATTCACCTCTGTGATGAGAAGAACAACATTGGGTTAAAAGGCTCAAAATGAGAGTGAGTGGAAGTTTAACTAAGAAAACCCCATAGCCTGGTTACAACCATCGTTAGCACATGACATAGCATAAAACAGATGTGGAACCAGGCTAACCAACAACGTACCTTTCTCTGATGAAATCAGTAAGTTCCTTGGAGGAGATTTGGCCATGTTTCATGTTATGGTAGAGAACATCAAATCCATTGTTTTTTTCGCCCTGGGGTAAAAAACAACAACAAACAGATGGTTAGTAAACTGAAATACCAGTAGGCAGTAAGCCTATATCCACTGAGAACATCAAACACTCTATAGTGTTCCCTTGACTTTGAGTTAAGCATTTCCTCCATGCTTTACCGCGCTGGCATTCTCCACTATCAGCATTCTCATGGTCTGCATGGCTGTCAGCTGCATCCTCAGCAGCCTTGATTGGTCCACCATAGTCATCCTGGCCATAGTGTTCAGGTTCTACTATGCTCCCTATGCTCCCAGTTCTATGGTCCCTAGAATACTTCTAACGGTCCCTGTACGATTCTATGCTGCCTAAAACATTTCTACAATCCCCATACATTAAGCATGTTCCGAATAACGTTGATGGAGCAGGTTGACGATAGGTCTTCAACAGTCAGACTGTGTCGATAGTGGCCCCATCTGTGACAGTGGACGACAGTGTTTGTTTGTGTGTCAGTAACCATCACTACTCTGGAGAAGGGTGTCCAGTTGCACCACGGGGATTTAAAAATGCATAAAAAATGCATCACTAGGGCTGTGACGGTCATGGAATTTTGGATGCTGGTAACTGGCCAGGCAAATGGCCACGGTTTTTGTAATAACTGCACCTTGCTTGCACCTTTCTATGTTTCAGCAAGGAGCAACAAAGTCTCATCATGTTAAGAGTCCATGTACCGCAGAAACATCCATCTTCAGTCAACTGTTAGTTAAAAAATAATATATATATATTATTTTTTAACTAACGGTTATTTTATTTTCACGACGGCCTTCATCTGTAACCGTCGGTTACACAGTAATTGTGCCAGCCCTAAACACCACCACTCAATAATTCATATGCCGTGGACATGTGTAAAACTGTCTGTTTGGCTAGTTTAAAAATGTTGATCTGTAGTTCAAATAATAAGAAAGCGACCACCCCGCCTCTGTTTTGGTAAATAGCTGAGGGATGGGGCTGGAGAATTGTAACTACCAGGAACTACTGTTCCTGGGGTCCAGCAACATTAAGGCAGTTATATACAATTTAAAATATTACATCACATAACACTTTTCACAGCACAGTAAGTGTGTTCCCTCAGGCCACTACTCAAAAAAGTATTTAGTCAGCCACCAATTGTGCAAGTTCTCCCACTTAAAAAGATGAGGCCTGTAAATGTTCATCATAGGTACACAGAAAATCACATTGTAGGATTTTTAATGAATTTATTTGCAAATTATGGTGGAAAATAAGTATTTGGTCACCAACAAACAAGCAAGATTTCTGGCTCTCACAGACCTGTAACTTCTTCTTTAAGAGGCTCCTCTGTCCTCCACTCGTTACCTTTATTAATGGCACCTGTTTGAACTTGTTATCAGTATAAAAAACACCTGTCCACAACCTCAAACAGTCACACTCCACTATGGCCAAGACCAAAGAGCTTTCAAAGGACACCAGAAACAAAATTGTAGACCTGCACAAGGCTGGGAAGACTGAATCTGCAATAGGTAAGCAGCTTGGTTTGAAGAAATCAACTGTGGGAGCAATTATTAGGAAATGGAAGACATACAAGACCACTGATAATCTCTCTCGATCTGGGGCTCCACGCAAGATCTCACCCCGTGGGGTCAAAATGATCACAAGAACGGTGAGCAAAAATCCCAGAACCACACGGGGGGACCTAGTGAATGACCTGCAGAGAGCTGGGACCAAAGTAACAAAGCCTACCATGAGTAACACACTACGCCGCCAGGGACTCAAATCCTGCAGTGCCAGACGTGTCCCCCTGCTTAAGCCAGTACATGTCCAGGCCCGTCTAAGGTTTGCTAGAGAGCATTTGGATGATCCAGAAGAAGATTGGAAGAATGTCATATGGTCAGATGAAACCAAAATATAACTTTTTGGTAAAAATTCAACTCGTCGTGTTTGGAGGACAAAGAATGTTGAGTTGCATCCAAAGAACACCATACCTACTGTGAACCATGGGGGTGGAAACATCATGCTTTGGGGCTGTTTTTCTGCAAAGGGACCAGGGCGACTGATCCGTGTAAAGGAAAAAATGAATGGGGCCATGTATCGTGAGATTTTGAGTGAAAACCTCCTTCCATCAGCAAGGGCATTGAAGATGAAACGTGGCTGGATCTTTCAGCATGACAATGATCCCAAACACACTGCCCGGGCAACGGAGTGGCTTCGTAAGAAGCATTTCAAGGTCCTGGAGTGACCTAGCCAGTCTCCAGATCTCAACCCCATAGAAAATCTTTGGAGGGAGTTGAAAGTCCATGTTGCCCAGCAACAGCCCCAAAACACCACTGCTCTAGAGGAGATCTGCATGGAAGAATGGGCCAGAATACCAGCAACAGTGTGTGAAAAGCTTGTGAAGACTTACAGAAAACATTTGACCTCTGTCATCTGATATAAACTTTTGTTATTGACCAAATACTTATTTTCCACCATAATTTGCAAATAAATAAATTTAAAATCCTACAATGTGATTCTGGATTTTTTTCCTTCTCATTTTGTCTGTCATAGTTGAAGTGTACCTATGATGACAATTACAGGCCTCTCATCTTTTTAAATGGGAGAACTTGCACAATTGGTGGCCGACTAAATACTTTTTTGCCCCACTGTATCTACAATACAAAATCCATGTGTACGTATGTGTGGAGTTGCGTGTCTTATGCGTGTGTCTCTCCCCACTGTTCCACAAGCTGAATTTTTATCAGTTTAAAAAAATCTGATTCTACTGCTTGCATCAGTTACCGGATGTAGAATAGAGTTCCATGTAACCACGGCTCTACAAAGAACTGTGCGCCTCCCATAGTCTGTTCTTGACTTGGGACTGTGAAGACACCTTTGGCGGGATGTCTTTTGGGGTATGCATGGGTGTCTGAGCTGTTTACTAGTAGTTTAAAAAGACAGCTTGGTCCATTCAGCATGTCAACACTTCTTACAAAAACAAGTAGTGATGAAGTCGATCGCTCTTCCACCTTGAGCCAGGAGAGATTGACATTCATATTATTAACGTTAGCTCTCTGTGTACATTTAAGGGCCAGCCGTGCAGCCCTGTCCTGAGCCAATTGTCATTTTGGAGGTCCCTCCTTGTGGTACCTAACCCACACGACTGAACAGTAGTCCAAGTGCGACAAAACTAGAGCCTGCAGAAGTCCTTTGCTAGATATTACATTTCATACACGTGGGGAAGCGTGTATGACATTCTGGTTTGATCATACACACACACTGGAGGTATTTCTTCCAATTATTTATTGAAGAGCAAGTTGTGTTTTGTCTATGTAGCCTATTTATTCATTCGGTCACTTACAAACCTTCAACAGTTATAAGATAACTTATCCACCATCTCAAACCTCGACAGCAAAGTGTTTCTGTTTAATCATTTCCTTATTTCAATTGGCTGAGCTCTAAGGGATGTGGCTAATTGATACAGCTGATTTTAACCGCCTGCCATTTCAAATAGGTGTCCCCTATTTAAGTGTTCCCCATAAGCTAGGGGAGCCACGGTTTTAAAAGGTGCCAATGTATTATTCATGGTTAACTTGCTCTGGAAATGCAGTTTTAAAAGAAACACTACTTTTGAACCGTTTTTATCTCGGCCTTTGTTTTAAGCATTAAGTAGTTGAATAAGGCCAGCTCTTTCACAATACAGCTGAATCATTAACTCTATTCACAGCAGAGGAGACAATAGGGCTGACAAAGTAACACTGCTAATGTACCTCAAATACCAAACCGACAGGGAGAAAGAGCACTGGGTAGGTCAGCATTATAAATACACTGAACAAAAATATTAAGGCAACATGTAAAGTGTTGGTCCCAGGTTTCATGAACTGAATTTTTTTTAAATCCCAGAAATGTTTCATACACATTAAAAGCTTATTTCTCCCAAATGTTTTGCACAAATTTGTTTACATCCCTGTTAAATGAGCATTTCTCCTTTTCCAAGATAATCCATCTACATGACAGGTGTGGCATATCAAGAAGCTGATTAAACAGCATGTGATCATGGGATCCTCCCGAGTGGCGCAGTAGTGGTCTAAGGCACTGCATCGCAGTGCATGAGGCGTCATTAGAGACCTGGGCTCGATCCGAGGCTCTGTCACAACTGGCCCCATATGGCGCCACACGATTGGCCCAGCGTCGTCCGGGATAGGGGAGGGTTTGACTGGGGAGGGGGGGCTTTACTTGGCTCAACGCGCTCTAGCAACTCCTTGTGGTGGGTCGGGAGGTCGCCTCCGACAAATTGGTGCAGCTGGCTTCCGGGTTAAGCGGGCGGATGTTAAGGAGCATAGTTTGGCGGGTCATGTTTCTGGGGTCGTATGACTCGACCTTTGCCTCTCCCGAGCCTGTTGAGGAGTTGCAGCGATGAGACATGATCTTAATTGCATATCACGAAATTGGGGAGAAAAGGGGGGTAAAATACACGCAAAATAAAACAGCATGATCTTTTATTGACCTTAATGTTAATTTCTCTACCATAAGCTGCCTCCATCGTCATTTTAGAGAATTTGGCAGTACGTCCTACCGGCCTCACAATCGCAGACACGTGTAACTACGCCAGCCCAGGACCTCCACATCGGACTTCTTCACCTGCTGGATCATCTGGGGGTGGGGTGTGGGGGATGGTTGTGCTGATGCTGAGGAGTATTTCTGTCTGTAAAGAAAAAAGCCCTTTTGTGTGAAGAAAAAAATTCATTCTGATTGGCTGGGCCTGGCTCCCCAGTGGGTGGCCCACCCATGGCTGCATCCCATGCCCAGTCATGTGAAATCCATAGTTTATGGAGGTCAAACACAAAACTGGCCTAATATCAGGTCTTAGAGGCAATATCCTCCTGCAGCAAAGGGCTATCCTGTTGCAGAGCCTAGGGCTGTCCAGCAGAGGGCAGAAATGAGCAAACTCATCCCAGCGCACACAACGCATGTGGACTTCCTAGTCTCCTGCAGCCTTTGGAACTGCCAATCAGTGGTCAACAAGGATGAGCTCATCTCAGCCTTTGTCACCTTAAAGTCCCTAGACTTTCTGATGGAGACATGGATTACCCCATGAGAACAATGCTACTCCAGCTGATCTCTCATCATTTGTGTTCTCTCATGGCCCGAGAGCATCTGGTTGTCGCGGCGATGGCACAGGGCTACTAATTTCTCCTAAACTGAGATTTTCTATTTTGCCCCCTTCTCTCACCTGTCAATTTCAATTCCATGCGGTCACTGTCACTTGTCCACTCAAGATTTGAGGTCCATGTTGACTACAAAGTAGCTTATGCCTACCTGGCAAAATGGCATCATGATTATTAGCATCTATCCAATGGCCATTTGTTTTGCAAACTCTGCAATCACATGAGCGCTACAGAAACATCACTAACCAAACAACAGTCTCCGGCTGGTGCACACTTGCATTAAAGGGTAGCTACACGCTAAAATTAAAATGCAGTATATTTCTCCCAGACCTCAAAAGTGGTCTTCTGATGTGGTTTAAGCATTGTTGTGAACTTAGAACAACCCTCTGATGCTAGGACAGCAGAGTCTCTGCCATCTTCTGAAAACAGCTGAAAGCTTACCTCTTCAAAGAGAATCTTAAATAAGACAATTTGTACAAATTAATAAAAAATTTGAAAAAATCTTGAGTCAATAAGTATTCAACCCCTTTGTTACGGTCAGTCTAAGTTCAGGAGTAAAAACGTGCTTAACAAGTCACATAATAAGTTGCATGGACTCAATAAGTGTTTAACATGATGTTTGAATGACTTCCTAATCTCTGTACCCCACACATCCAATAATCTGTAAGGTTCTGCAGTCGAGCAGTACATTTAAAATACAGATTCAACCACAAAGACCTGGGAGGTTTTAGAATGCCTCTCAAAGAAGGGCACCTATTGGTAGATGGGGTAAAAAAAACAGACATTGAAAATCCCTTTGAGCATGGTGAAGTTATTGTTTACAATTTGGATGGTGTATCAACACCCAGTCACTACAAAGATACAGGTGTCCTTCCCAATTCAGTTGCTGGAGAGGAAGGAAACTGCTCAGGGATTTCACAATAGCCAATTGTGACAGTTAGAGTGTAATGGTTGTGATAGGAGAGAACTGAAGATGGAACAACAACATTGTAGTAATGCCACAATAAAAACCGAAATAATCGAGTCAAAAGAAGGAAGCATGTAGAGAATAAAAACATGACAAAACATGCACCCTATTTGCAATAAGGCACTAAAGTAAAACTGCAAATAATATGGCAAAGAAATTAACTTCACACCCTGAATACAAAGAGTTATGTTGAGGGCAAATCCAACCCAACATATCACTGAGTACCACTGTTCATATTTTCAAGCATGGTGGTAGCTGCATCATCTTTTAGGTATGCACAGTGGTGTAAAGTACTTAAGTAAAAATACTTAAGTAGTTTGAGGTATCTGTACTTTACTATTCATATTTTTGACAACCTTTACTTCACTAAATTATGTACCTTTTAATCCATACATTTTCCTTGAAATTCACACACTTACCAAGAGAACACCACTTGTCATCTCTACTGCCTCTGATCTGGCAGACTCACTAAACACAGATGCTTTGTTTCTGAATGATGCCTGAGTTATGGAGTGTACCCCTGGCTATCCTTAAATAAATAAAAAACATGAACAATTGTGCCATCTGGTTTGCTTAATATAAAAAAAATTGAAATGATGTACACTTTTACTTTCGATACTTAAGTATATTTCAAACCAAATCCTTTTAGACTTACTCAAGTAGTATTTTACTGGGTGACTTTCATTTCATATTATGGTATCTTTACTTTTACTCAAGTATGACAATTGGGTACTTTTTACACCACTTGGTATGCATGTAATCGTTAAGGAATGGGGATTGTTTCAGGATAAAACAGAAATAGAATAGAGCTAAGCACAGGCAAAATCCTAGAGGAGAACCTGGTTCAGACTACTTTCCAACAGACACTGGGAGACTAATTCACCTTTCAGCAGGACAATGACCTAAAACACAAGGCCAAATATACACTGGAGTTGCTGACCAAGAGTTCAGTGAATGTTCCTGAGTGGACTAGTTACAGTTTTAACTTCAAAATACATGTCAAGACTTGAAAATGGCCATCTAGCAATGATCAACAACCAACTTGACAGTGCTTCTTCAAGAATGTAACATTCAAGGGCAAATATTGTCCAATCCAGCTGTGCAAAGCTGTTAAAAGACTTACCTAGAAAGACTTACAGCTATAATCACTGCCAAAGGTGATTCCAACATGTATTGACTCAGGAGTGTGAATACTTATTTAAATTTGATATTTCAATTTAAGAAAAAGTGCAAACATTTCTAAAAACATGTTTTTACTTTGTCATCATGGGGTATTGTGTGTAAATGGGTCGGGGGGGTGTAATCCATTCTGAATTCAGGCTGTAACAACAAAATGTGGAATAAATCATACTTACTTTCTGAAGGCACATAGTATCAGTTCTTTATGTCTTACAGGTAGTACGGAGCTGCGTCTCGGGCAGGTTTTCGGTTAGCCGTCAATTTCAGGCTTTTGGCCGATAAATCCAACTTTTGACGTTCAAATAATCCCATTGCGAAATAATGCTTTTTAGTCATTAAATGGAAATACCAGTCGATGGAAATACATTTGACCGTCATGCTTATTGGTCTATAAGTTAATTTGCATAATTTTGTTCACAACTATCACACAGATAGAGCCTATTTTTTTCCTCAGCTGGTTGCTGCTGGATTAAACATGTGCTTTTATGAGCCCATTTATTGTGCAACAATTCTCAATGCAATCACGTGTTAAAAACTGTTTTTGCTGCACGATTAATCATAATATATATATCTTTTTTTAACTTGTAATTGAAGCACCATTGAGGTGCAGGCAACAGGCTATCAGCGCATCACCCACACCTTACAATGTGAGCTGGAGGCAGCATGCATTTTGAAAACAGAAAATGTTTTTTTTATTATGAGGCATGTCTTACCTTGCTTCAAAGTAGCCTATGGGCAAAATCCAACCATGGAAACGTGGAGGCAATTATTTTATGACGACTTCATAGGCGGCTCGTGTGTTGATCTTTTTATATATATATTTTTACTTTATTTAACTAGGCAAGTCAGTTAAGAACAAATTATTATTTTCAATGACGGCCTAGGAACAGTGGGTTGTTCAGGGATAGAACGACAGATTTTTACCTTGTCAGCTCGGGGACTCGATCTTGCAACCTTCCGGTTACTAGTCCAACACTCGAACCACTAGGCTACCTGCCGCCCAGGGAGCTTACAATTTATTCTACAATTTCCATCCTTCCTGCGTGACAGTTCCAATTTTCATATCTGCATATTCGTGGAACAGTTTAATTTTAAATACATTTTTGTTTCTCAAAATCAATGTCACGTGTTTAATCATAACAATCTAAAATAATAATAAAGTCAACCAATGCGAGATCACTAGCCTGCCATAAGGACACATTGATCCATTAACGGCTAAAGAAATGAGGGCTGGAACTCATTTTTTTATATTTTGTTATTTAACCTTTATTTAACCAGGTAGGCTAGTTGAGAACAAGTTCTCATTTACAACTGCGACCTGGCCAAGATAAAGCATAGCAGTGTGAACTGACAACACAGAGTTACACATGGAGTAAACAATTAACAAGTCAATAACACAGTAGGAAAAAAAGAGTCTCTATATACATTGTGTGCAAAAGGCATGAGGTGGTAGGCGAATCATTATAATTTTGCAGATTAACACTGGAGTGATAAATGATCAGATGGTCATGTACAGGTAGAGATATTTGTGTGCAAATGAGCAGAAAAGTAAATAAATAAAAACAGTATGGGGATGAGGTAGGTGAAAATGGGTGGGCTATTTACCAATAGACTATGTAGAGCTGCAGCGATCGGTTAGCTGCTCAGATGTTTGAAGTTGGTGAGGGAGATAAAGTCTCCAACTTCAGCGATTTTTGCAATTCGTTCCAGTCACAGGCAGCAGAGAACTGGAACGAAAGGCGGCCAAATGAGGTGTTGGCTTTAGGGATGATCAGTGAGATACACCTGCTGGAGCGCGTGCTACGGGTGGGTGTTGCCATCGTGACCAGTGAACTGAGATAAGGCGAAGCATTACCTAGCATGAACTTGTAGATGACCTGGAGCCAGTGGGTCTGGCGACGAATATGTAGCGAGGGCCAGCCGACTAGAGCATACAAGTCACAGTGGTGGGTGGTATAAGGTGCTTTAGTAACTAAACGGATGGCACTGTGATAAACTGCATCCAGTTTGCTGAGTAGAGTGTTGGAAGCTATTTTGTAGATAACATCGCCGAAGTCGAGGATCAGTAGGATAGTCAGTTTTACTAGGGTAAGTTTGGCGGCGTGAGTGAAGGAGGCTTTGTTGCGGAATAGAAAGCCGACTCTAAATTTGATTTTAGATTGGAGATGTTTGATATGAGTCTGGAAGGGGAGTTTAGCCAGACACCTAGGTACTTATAGATGTCCACATATTCTAGGTCGGAACCATCCAGGGTGGTGATGCTAGTCGGGTGTGCGGGAGCAGGCAGCGAACGGTTGAAAAGCATGCATTTGGTTTTACTAGCGTTTAAGAGCAGTTGGAGGCCACGGAAGGAGTGTTGTATGGCATTGAAGCTCGTTTGGAGGTTAGATAGCACAGTGTCCAAGGAAGGGCCAGAAGTATACAGAATGGTGTCGTCTGCCTATGCAGCACTAGGCCAATAAATTATATTGCTCTTTCACACCAAGGAATGGTGATTATTGAGGGGGAGACTGCTGTAAAGATTTTTCAAATAGCTTACTGTGTGGAGCTATAGTTTTAATATAGAATTCGGAATATGTTAAAAAAAATCACTTTTCTACATTTTCGCGCAGCAGGCCAGGTACTTCTATAAATGCTCAGGTACGCATACTCCCTCATCATTACCAGGACAGAGAAACCAGACGCATGCTCAATACTCACATGGAGCTCTCCAAACAAAAGACAATGGAATTTTTTTGGACAAATCTCGTAAATGATGGATTGAAATAAACTAAAACTTGTTCTCACAAGTGTAGCAGTTTGTGAACTCCGTGTAATTGTGTGTAGGCCAGTGACAAACAAAACAAATTTTAATCTATTTTAAATTCAGGCTGTAATACAACAAAATGTGCAAAAAGTCAAGGGGTGTTAATATAATCTGACGGAACTGTATCCTACATTCTGATATTACCAGGTTGACCTGCATTAGGTAATAATACATATATATTTTAAGGACACCCAATGTTAAAGGGAAAGTAAACCCAAATGACAAAATATTACATATCGGTTTCCTTACCCTGTAAGCAGTTTATAGAGAATGTATGACAGAAACCAATTATTTGGTTAAACCATCAACCCTGGCACAGCATAGATATGAAATACCCTCCATTCTTCCATCTGTGCACCAGCTGTGATTCACCTCATCAACTGAAATAACCCTTGACTGCCACACAGCCACTTCCTGGTTGCGTCCTGAACAGGGCCACAGTCAGCGCTTTGTATCGGTGTCATACATCATCATCACACCCCGCTGTGCTCATTTAACACATGGATTCATTTAATTCCACCATATTGTGTGCCCCCTCCTACCTATCCCCTCCGAGAGGTCAAGGATCATGCAAGGCTCATTCCAAACGAACCTGCAGCCTAGTGCATACGAGGATAGATATTTGCAACACGAACAGAAACAAGAGAGAAAAAGACATCTCTGCAGTGCCCTGTAGTTTCCTGCAGACAGAACAGCATTGGTCTGAAATGGACTTCTTGTTATGGTGTTATTTAAACCAGTCCAGTCTGTTGTCTGAAATGTCACTGCACAGGGCTCTAGTCAAATGTAGTACACTATATAGGGAACAGGGTGCTATTTCAGACTCGGCACGGGCCTCAGCTCTGTGGCTATAATCAATAGTATGACTTTAGCACATGACTCACACACCATGCTTTACATACCCTAGGCTAACAGCTGCAAACTGTGTCCACTGTCTGCCACCTACTGTAAAGACCGTGGCTGTCCTAGACCTTAGTCACCGCAATGACTAGATAACCAAGAGAGCTAGAGAGAGTGAGAGACAGAGGCAGGAAAAAGAGAGAAATTAAGATTGTAGAGAGAGGAGTCGGAGACAAAATAAAACTCCAAACAAAATGTTTACAGTAATAGGAAGGGCTAATATTATGTGCTACTGGAATGCAGCAGTATAGAAGAAAAAAAATGAATACAAAAGCAAAATAAAAACAATCACAGGAAACAGGCCTGGGCGTTCTTGCTTTTTCCACCCCACCAGTACAATGCCCCATAGTGACTCGCAAGGAACAGTCACACACATTCTATACAAGGGAAAGCTGTCACGGTTATGAGTCTGAAAACAACCGTGCTATTTTGTAACACTACTTACTCAGTGATACTAGGAGACAGGAGTGCCACATGGCTCTCGACTTTAAATGCCCCATTTGGAGACGTATTGACCAAGGCTCTGGTGTAGAGTGATTCAAATTCTAACCACACATTGTGAAATTCAAGGCCAGTCATTACTCTTGGCCTGGCAGTAAGTAGCCTGTAAAGACTGCCCTCCACCCCAGTGAAAGATAACCTGTGGAAGGGTTGGCACGTGCATATCAATCGATGCCTCTGTGGAGCGAGACTAGAGATGGCCACAATGTCCAATTGAAAGGGCTCAAAGCTTCCCAAGAACTGGGAGAGAGAGAGAGAGAGGATGAGAAAGCTGAAAGAGAGAGAGATCACTTTAATAAATGTACCCATTTACCCAAATAGAATCAATAGACCTATTCAAGTTGTGCCGATGATTAGCAACTGATACAGTACAACATGCTACTTTTACCCCGCTTAAAGAATGAATTCTGTAATGTTTTGCATGCCAAATGCAGTAGAATATTGTTTTGCCAGTGAGAGACCAGACCATGGAATTACTGCTATGCTTCACTGCTACAGTCAGCAAACAAACATTGGCCTTAGTTAGACAAAAGTAGGCAAGAGTATAACCATGCGAGAAGTTGACAAATGAAGACTGCACGGAGTGTGTACGTGCACAAGCGTACGTGTAAACGTGTGTATTTCTACTGGGAACACTGGTTTCACTCACACAGACAGCTAGCCAGGTCGGGAGGTAGTGAACTCAAGCTAAATTGTAATGGCTCTCGGTCTCTCATACTCAGTCTCACATAGAGCTTCACTCAAACTACCTCTGTACGTCTCGCGTTAGTTCACAACTAACTAGCCTATATTCTCTATTGAGTGGAAATTCATTGGGACATTTTTGCTAACAAACAAAATACAACATGTTCTGTACTTTACACATAGAGTAGTCAATAGGACCGAGTGGAAAAAGTAGCACACACATTATGCAATTGACGTTTCCATCAGTTAGCCTATAGTGCCGCACTATCAATTCAGGGGACACAACTTTGGCTTTAGAAGTGGGTGGGGACTTCATACCCGACTACGCAGAGGCCTCCACATGGTCCTAAAGTGCACCGTTCCCTCATTTTGCATCACATTCCAATGATAAAACTGGGAGGCGGACAAAAATGCAGTGGAAGTTGCGCCCCTGCCATCAATGCACGGATCACTGAGAGAGATCAGCCAAATGTAGCAACACCTCAAATGTCAACAACTCACTCAATGCTTCTAATCTCATGACATGTGCAACGGTTGCCAGCAAAACATAGTTTAAGTTAAGTTTTAAATGTCACGTACACAAGTACAGTGAAAAGCATTTAGTCCGTTCCAATATCATATTTACAATGTGCAGTGATACTGGAGTGACAGAGGTACATTCAATGAACAAAAGTATGTGGACACTTGCTCGTCAAAAACATAGAATTCTATAATCATGGGCATTAATATAGAGTTAGTCCACCCCTTTGCTGCTATAACAGCCTCCACCTTTCTGGGAAGGCTTTTCACTAGATGTTGGAACATTGCTGTGGGGATATGCTTCCATTCAGCCACAAGAGTATTAGTGAGGTCGGGCACTGATGTTGGGTGATTTAGGCCTGGCTAGCAGTCGGGGTCCTAATTCATCCCAAAAGTGTTTGATGGAGTTGAGGTCAGGGCTCTGTACAGGTCAGTCAAGTTCTTCCACACAGATCCCAACAAACCATTTCTGTATTATCCTTGCTTTGTGCACAGGGGCAGTGTCAGGCTGAAACAGAAAAGGGCCTTCCCCAACACAAAGTTGGAAGCACAGAATGGTCTAGAATGTCAATGTACACTGTAGCGTTAAGATTTCCCTTCACTGGAACTTAGGGGCCTAGCCAGAACCATGAAAAACAGCCCCAGAAAATGATTTCTCCTCCAACAAACTTTACAGTTGGCACTATGGATTTGGGGCAGGTAGCATTCTCCTGGCATTCGACAAAACCAGATTTGTCTGTCGGACTGCCAGATGGCGAAGCGTGATTCATCACCCCAGAGAATGTGTTTCCACTGCTCCAGAGTCCAATGGCGGCGAGCTTTGCACCACTCCAGCCAACAACTTTGCGATTGGTGATCTTAGGCTTGTGTGCGGCTGCTTGGCCAAAGAAACCCATTTTATGAAGCTCCAGACGAACAGTTATTGTGCTGACGTTGCTTCCAGAGGGAGTATGGAACTCGGTAGTGAGTGTTGCAACTGAGGACAAACGTTTTTTACACGCTACGAGCTTCAGCACTCTGCGGTCCCGTTCTGTGAGCTTGTGTGGCCTACCACTTCGTGGCTGAGCCGTTGTTGTTCCTAGACGTTTCCACTTCATAATAACAGCACTTACAGTTGAATGGGAAGCCTTGCAGGACAGACATTTGACAAACTGTCTGATGAGCTCTTCAGTAAGGCCATTCTACTGCCATTGTTTTTCTATGGAGATTGCATGGCGGTGTGCTCGATTTTATACACCTGTCAGCAGCGGGTGTTGCTGAAATAGCCAAATCCATTCATTTGAAGGGGTGTCCAGAGTCAGACGTTTACATACACTCTGGTTGGAGTCATTAAAACTTGTTTTTCAACCACTCCACAAATGTCTTGTTAACAAACTATAGTTTTGGCAAGTCGGTTAGTACTGTATCACAATTCCAGTGGGTCAGAAGTTTACATACACTAAGTTGACTGTGCCTTTAAACAGCTTGGAAAATTCCAGAAAATTATGTCATGGCTTTAGAAGCTTCTGATAGGCTAATTGACATCATTTGAGTCAATTGGTGGTGTACCTGTGGATGTATTTCAAGGCCTACCTTTAAACTCAGTGCCTCTTTGCTTGACATCATTGGAAAATCAAAAGAAATCAGCCAAGACCTCAAAAAAAAATTGTAGACCTCCACAAGTCTGGTTCATCATTAGGAGCCATTTCCAAACGCCCGAAGGTACCACATTCATCTGTACAAACAATAGTACGCAAGTACAAACACCATGGGACCATGCAGCAGTCATTCCTCTCAGGAAGGAGACGCGTTCTGTCTCCTGGTTCAAAAAGGGCAAATCAATCCCAAAACAACAGCAAAGGACCTTGTGGAAATGCTGGAGGAAACAGGTACAAAAGTATCTATATCCACATAACCTGAAAGGCCGCTCGGCAAGAAAAAAAAAAACACTGCTCCAAAACCGGCATAAAAAAGCCAGACTATGGTTTGCAAACTGCACATGGGGACAAAGATGGTACTTTTTGGAGAAATGTCCTTATTATTTTTTTTAACCTTTATTTAACTAGGCAAGTCAGTTAAGAACAAATTCTTATTTTCAATGCCAAGGAACAGTGGGTTAACTGCCTTGTTCAGGGGCAGAATAACAGATTTTTGCTCAGGAATTTGAACTTGCAACCTTTCGGTTACTAGTCCAACGCTCTAACCACTATGCTACCCTGCCGCCCCATAAACAACACAATGTAACTCCAAGTCAATCACACTTCTGTGAAATCAAACTGTCCACTTAGGAAGCAACACTGATTGACAATACATTTCACATGCTGTTGTGCAAATGGAATAGACAACAGGTGGAAATAGTAGGCAATTAGCAAAACACCCCCAATAAAGGAGTGGTTCCACAGACCACTTTTCAGTTCCTATGCTTCCTGGTTGATGTTTTGGTTACTTTTGAATGCTGGCGGTGCTTTCACTCTAGTGGTAGCATGACCGGTTTGGCGGTGGGTCAGTCATGGTGTGGGGTGGCATTTATTTGGGGGGCCGCACAGCCCTCCATGTGCTCGCCAGAGGTAGCCTGACTGCCATTAGGTACCGAGATGAGATCCTCAGACCCCTTGTGAGACCATATGCTGGTGCGGTTGGCCCTGGGTTCCTCCTAATGCAAGACAATGCTAGACCTCATGTGGCTGGAGTGTGTCAGCAGTTCCTGCAAGAGGATGGCATTGATGCTATGGACTGGCCCGCCCGTTCCCCAGACCTGAATCCAATTGAGCACATCTGGGACATCATGTCTCGTTCCATCCACCAACGCCACGTTGCACCACAGACTGTCCAGGAGTTGGCGGATGCTTTAGTCCAGGTCTGGGAGGAGATCCCTCAGGAGACCATCCGCCACCTCATCAGGAGCATGCCCTGGCGTTGTAGGGAGGCCACACACACTACTGAGCCTCATTTTGATTTGTTTTAAGGACATTATATCAAAGTTGGATCAGCCTGTAGTGTGGTTTTCCACTTTAATTATGAGTGTGACTCCAAATCCAGACCTCCAAGGGTTGATAAATTTGATTTCCATTGATCATTTGTGTAATTTTGTTGTCAGCACATTCAACTATGTAAAGAAAAAAGTATTTAATAAGAATATTTCATTCATTCAGATCTAGGATGTGTTATTTTAGTGTTCCCTTAATTTTTTGGAGCAGTGTATACAGTGGGGCAAAAAAAGTATTTAGTCAGCCACCAATTGTGCAAGTTCTCACACTTAAAAAGATGAGAGGCCTGTAATTTTCATCATAGGTACACTTCAACTATGACAGACAAAATGAGAAGAAAAAAATCCAGAAAATCACATTGTAGGATTTTTAATGAATGAATTTGCAAATTATGGTGGAAAATAAGTATTTGGTCAATAACAAAACTTTCTCAATACTTTGTTATATACCCTTTGTTGGCAATGACAGAGGTCAAATGTTTTCTGTAATTTTTCACAAGGTTTTCACACACGGTTGCTGGTATTTTGGCCCATTCCTCCATGCAGATCTCCTCTAGAGCAGTGATGTTTTGGGGCTGTTGCTAGGCAACACTGACTTTCAACTCCCTCCAAAGATTTTATATGGGGTTGAGATCTGGAGACCGGCTAGGCCACTCCAGGACCTTGAAATGCTTCTTACGAAGCCACTCCTTCGTTGCCCAGGCGGTGTGTTTGGGATCATTGTCATGCTGAAAGACCCAGCCACGTTTCATCTTCAATGCCCTTGCTGATGGTAGGCTTTGTTACTTTGGTCCCAGCTCTCTGCAGGTCATTCACTAGGTCCCCCCGTGTGGTTCTGGGATTTTTGCTCACCATTCTTGTGATCATTTTGACCCCACAGGGTGAGATCTTGCGTGGAGCCCCAGATCGAGGGAGATTATCAGTGGTCTTGTATGTCTTCCATTTCCTAATAATTACTCCCACAGTTGATTTCTTCAAACCAAGCTGCTTACCTATTGCAGATTCAGTCTTCCCAGCCTGGTGCAGGTCTACAATTTTGTTTCTGGTGTCCTTTGACAGCTCTTTGGTCTTGGCCATAGTGGAGTTTGGAGTGTGACTGTTTGAGGTTGTGGACAGGTGTCTTACTGATAAGTTCAAACAGGTGCCATTAATACAGGTAACGAGTGGAGGACAGAGGAGCCTCTTAAAGAAGAAGTTACAGGTCTGTGAGAGCCAGAAATCTTGCTTGTTTGTAGGTGACCAAATACTTATTTTCCACCATAATTTCCAAATAAATTCATTAAAAATCCTACAATGTGATTTTCTGGATTTTTTTTTCTCATTTTGTCTGTCATAGTTGAAGTGGTACCTATGATGAAAATTACAGGCCTCTCATGTTTTTAAGTGGGAGAACTTGCACAATTGGTGGCTGACTAAATACTTTTTTGCCCCACTGTGTGTGTGTATATATATATATATATATATATATATATATATATATATATATATATATATATATATATATATATATATAGAACAGGTTTAGTTGTCCTCGGATCCATTCTGGTCTCTATTTTACAAATAAATTGATGCATATCGATTACGGATGGGAATGCCCCAGGTCCATCTGTCTTTCTGGCCCCAAACAGAGAATGTGTCATGTGTTCCGTTTGCTTTTGGTAGAACAAATTATGCTAAACTAGATCTTTATGGGAAATAGCCCATTAGCACCAATCTTCACATTTCAGCCAAGCACAAAATGTACACAATGACGAATAACATGGATTTAAGCAAGTCAAAACGAAGGAAAAAGAAAATTGCAGTGCATAGATCAGAACTCTAGCACAGGACCGAAAAAAGGTTGCTGTAATTCTCAAGAGAAATTGGATTGGAAGAGAAAAGTGTGTTACAGCAACCAGACTAAAGAGCCCATTAGCCACCAGACCAGAATTTGTATCCTCATCAAAACTTCATGATATGATTTGATTTGTGAGATGTGGAAAAACAGAACATGGTTTATTTTGCCCATTCAAAAAATACAGCTAAAATCCTTGGTTGAAGCTACTCCCTAAATCATCATTGGTCATCACTGTATAAATAAATGAGGCAAAGAGTGCAATCTCTGGTTCTCTTCACTCCCACTAGGCTTGGCCAGGAACTTTGTTTTGTACTTGTGTACATTTAGATCAAATATAACATCAGATCAAATGTTCACATATCCTTTGATTCTTCAGTAGTGGAAACTTCAGTGACGAAGCCAAAAGAAGCCTTGGAGCAGTTAGTTGACCAAAGGTACTTATAAACCCAGGTGGACACTCACACTGGCCAAGTGAAAGCTATGAAAAAACATCCTTGTCTGTACAAACTCACAAAGGCTTTTAGTATGTGTGACAGCTTAACAAGTCTCTCTCTCTCTCTCTCCAGACAGATATTGTAAAAGGTTTCCCCTCTGTAAATGGGTGGGAGGCAGGGAGGGAGCCCTCGGGAGAGCAAGAGAGCTCTCCTCAACACATGCATGTGTAAACCCAGACGCCCTTATGACATCATCAGAATGTCTGCCTGCCGACGGCGCTGAGGATCATGTGACTAGAGAACGCCCGAGAGGCGAGCAGAGCAGCACCACGCAGGTCTGTCACAACATGTCAAACCAACAGTAACTCACTGACTCACACTGGACCGGAGAGTTTCATGGTTAAGTAAGTACACACAAGGTTGTAGTGTAAACTCACATGAGGTTCGCTATGACTGCATGAAGCTAGGACAGATGGGCAGTATCTGTAAGGCCTCCTCCTCAATGTCATGACCTTTGGTATTTTATTAGGAACCCCATTAGCTGTTGCAAAAGCAGCAGCTGCTCTTCCTGGGGTTCAACACGAAACATGAAACATAATACAGAATGACATAATGCAGAACATCATTAAAAAACAAAAACAGCTCAAGGACAGAACTACATGGTTTTAAAAAGGCACACGTAGACTACATATCAATGCATACACACACTATCTAGGTCAAATAGGGGAGAGGCGTTGTGCCGCGAGGTGTTGCTTGATCTGTTTTTTTATGGAAGGAAGTTCCATGCAATAAAGGCTCTATATAGTACTGTACGTTTTCTTGAATTTGTTCTGGATTTGGGGACTGTGAAAAGACCCCTGGGGGCATGTCTGGTGGGATAAGTGTGTGTGTCAGAGCTGTTGACTATGCAAACCATTTGAGATTTTCAACACATTAATGTTTCTTATAAAAAGAAGAAGTGATGCAGTCAGTCTCTCCTCAACTCTTAGCCAAGAGAGACTGGCATGCATAGTATTTATATTAGCCCTCTGATTACAATTAAGAGCAAAAAGTGGCGCTCTGTTCTGAGTCAGCTAGGTCTTTCCTTGCAGCACTGGACCACACGACTGGACAATAATCAGGATTAGACAAAACAAGAGCCTGCAGAAATTGCTGCGAGGCAAGCAACTACCATTCTAGACCTATATTTTACTGCTGTCTCCACCACACCCCATTCATCATCAAGCATTCTGTTGGCAGAGAAATAGTTGCCTTTCCAAGTTGCTCCCAAGCACAAATGTCTGTAGGGCCAGGAGTTTTCCTGACAACGTGTCCTGACGAGGAAAAACTCTGGGCCTTATTTGGGAGGCAAAATATAAAATTGACTCGACTCAAGAGTAGCCGTTCCCACGTTTCCCAACTCACTGTTGACCTATTCTTCCCAACCCTAGATACCAGGGGAGAAAGAAAAGATTCCTCCAACTGTCATATGGCTGGGCCCATCTCTGATGAGCTCAACACTGAATCTCATGGCCATAACCCAAAAGAAAAACAACAACAAATTCTCCTATATTCCTCTCCACAGAGCGAGAGAGTCAGGGGTCGGACATTTTGCGATGACCTCATATTCAACGCTCAGCGGAGGAAAACAAATAAGAGGCAAGACAAACAAAGGCAGCCATTTATTATTTGGACAGTGGCTCTTTACAGTGAGTGAGAGGGCAGAAGCTATGGTAATGTTACTAGCCCCGGTGTCTCATCTCACCATGTTTCATCACGTATTGGAAGGATGGAGTGATTTGAAACTACATTTGAGGCTAATCAAAGTCAAAAAAATATGTCAACAGTCATTTTTTAGAACATTCTCGTCGTGTTTCAGTGTGTACGAATTATGTGGATGTTTGTGTCCCCCTAGGACAGCTTTCTCCTTCCTGGTGTGTGGTCTAATAACTTCCCACTAGCTCCTTTCCCACTAATACACACACACACACACACACACACACACGAGAAATATGTCCCAGGGCTGCTTGCTCTATTAACACTGTTTGCTTATCGCGGTGCCATCTTATTGTCTCATGAAACGCTGAGGGGGACAGACACAAGCCCTGCCTCCACACAACCCAACCTGCTGATCCACTGACAGACAGTTCACTTGGAGGGCAGTAGGCTATATGCCTGGCCTGGGGTACAGTCACATTCAGTAGGTTGAGACATTGAAATAGCAGACCGAAATCTAATGTTTAGAGGCGACACAAAGCTATTCCACAAGATAAGAGAGCCATGTCTGTTCTGCACAATACATGTCTATCTGAACATTATTGAATACGCTCCTGGAGCCTACTGTACATGAACACAATGCATTATGCATGCAAACAAACGCAACATAAAAAACACAGTAGACCGCAAACAATGCTATACTGTACTATACTATTGACTGTTGGGTAGAAAATATTTAAATCAGAATGGAAAGAGGGAGCAGGTTCATTTAAAATGGGGAGCAAATCCATTGAATGGGAAGCATAGCAGTGACACAGTAGACACTACACTGTGTTTCCTGCATTCCTAAAACACTTGTTTGAGGGAAGAGATGCTGCCATGTCAACATTTTGAAATTCAGGGCATGTGCATGGATGGATGATGTGCAAGAGTCGGTGAAAATATCTGTGTGTGTAAGAGAGAGTGTGTGTGTGCCCAGCATCCCACATAGTTCATGACTTGATTTCTCTTGTAAATTATTTGATTTCTCTCTAGAGAAATGGGCAGAGTAAAAATACACCTTGTGGTCTTCATTATTTCTCTCTAAACCTGATTTCCTACCATCATATACCGGTTTCTCTAGTCTAGTAAGTTGAAGTACATCAAAACATATATTTTAAAAATTATTCAAGAAATCAGTGGTGGTATTTAGCCAAGGCCTATATATTTTTTCTCTTTTATTTAGCCTTTATTTAACTTTGCAAGTCAGTTAAGAACAAATTCTTATTTACAATGAAGGGCTACCCAGGCCAAACCCTAACCCGGACGACGCTCGGTCAATTATGCGCCACACTGTGGGACTCACAATCACAGCCGGTTGTGATACAGCCTGGAATCTAACCAGGGTCTGTAGTGACGCCTCTAGCACGGAGATAGTGCCTAACATGCTGACCAAACCAGACGAGCGTGTGCGGACAGGTCGAAAAGCATTAATCCACAGATAGGAATTCAGTTTGCCGTTTTTTTCTCATCTCTCCTCCTTCCTCAGGCTTCTTTATCTTATTTTGGACTTAATATGCCGGTTGGCAACCAACTTTACAGCATTACTACAACCTACCGGGGGTATATGCTACAATCACCCACGTGGGTATATGCTTCTAAAAACCTATGAGGAGATGGGAGGGTCCGGACTTGCAGCGTGTTGAGCGTCACAAATAGAGACGATTTCTATTTTAGCGCCTGGCCACGCCGACGCTCGCGAGCAGTGTGGGTGCAATGATTGAATAACATGTATGTGTACATTTATTTTGCAACGCTCGAGCACGCGACGAGTCTGGTCAGCATGTTAGACCGCTGTGCCACATCAAGATTAGTCCAATTGTCGAGTGACTTGAAAGCGATCAATTGTATAGATTACTTAAGTAAAAAATACTTTAAAGTACTACTTACAGTAAGTCATTTTTTGGGGTATCTGTACTCTACCATTTATATATTTGTACTCTACCATTTATATATTTGGCAACTTTTACCACACAACATTCCAAAATAAAATAATGTACTTTTTTCTCCATACATTTTCACAAATGTACTTGTTACATTTTGACAGGAAAATGGTCCAATTCACACACTTATCAAGAGAACACCCCTGGTCTTCCCTACTGCATCTGATCTGGCGGACTCACGAAACACAAATGCTTCATCTGTAAATTATGCCTGAGTGTTGGGGTGTGCCCCTGGCTATCCGTCAATAACAAAAGAAAATTGTGCAGTCTGGTTTGCTTAATATAAGGAATTTGAAATTATTTATGCTTGTACTTCTTATACTTAAGTACATTTTAGCAATTCCATTTACTTTTGATACTTAAGTATTTTTAAACCAAATACTTTTAGACTTTTCCTCAGGTAGTATTTTACTGGGTGACTTTCACGTTTACTTGAGTCATTTGCTATTAAAGGATCTTTACTTTTACATGACAATTGAGTACTTTTTCCACCACTGAAAGTGAACAATCAGTTGTGTAGCTACTATTAGTGTAGGCACACAGTCATCCTCCTCCTTCCTCTCCTTGTACTATTATATAGCAGAGTAAAAATACACTTTGTGCTCTTCACTCCGAAGCCAATTTCCTTGTATCATATACCCATTGCTCTGGTAGATAAAAATATATATCATAGGTCTTAAAAAAGTATGGTGTGTGTGTGTTACATTATCTTCGTCAAGATGAGTTCTACTGTCAATGAAGCCTTATTGATAGCGTTCAACCAGTCACAGCCGATATCAACCTACTGTATCACAGACTAGGCTAACCAGTGTTGTATCCCAGACTTCTGGCCTCTTTCCTCTCCATTGTACTGCTCCATCTCAGCAGGACCTCATTTCTGGGTCTGGTTAGTCCAGCTCACTGTTGTGATTGTTATGAAACAGAACGGAGGGGACGCACCCTGACCGCTACTTCCTTGTGATCTCAACAAACATCTGTGGAATGAGGCCCCAAACACCAGCGATTACACACCACGTGCACAGTCACTGTCCGTCTGTGCCCTTCAACAGGGAAATGCTGATGTCATGTTATGGTATGGTTACTGTATATGTGTGTGATGTACAGTAGGCAAGGGGGAGGGGGAGACAATATCAAAGTCCATTGCCATAAAGCCTAGGCTGTCAAAGTAGCAGGTGGCTGCGATAGCCAGCAGATCCAAAACCTTACGCTTGCTTTCATCTGCACGACATGGTAAAACAGGCCGTTTGCTTAAATTAAGACGCTGCGGAGCAGGTGCGAGATATGGCTCGGAAAACGTACCTCAATCAAGGGATGAGAAATCTGTTGTACTCCAAATTGTCCCACTATCCCAAATGTTACACAGAGAAGATTGAACGACTACTAAAAAAACTAAAACTAAAGCAGGAAGCACCAGTGACTTTGTCAATAAAAAAAGTGGTCAGAAGAAGCAGATGCTAAGCTACACGACTGTTTTGCTACCCACAGACTGAAATATGTTCCAGGATTCTTCCGATGGCACTGAGTACACCACATCAACAAGTGTATCGATGACGTTGGCCCCACAGTGACCGTACGTACATACCCCAACCAGAAGCCATTGATTACAGGCAAAATCCGCACGGCGCTAAAGGGTAGAGCTGCCGCTTTCAAGGTGCGGGACTCTAACCCGGAAGCTGATAAGAAATCCCGCTATGCCCTCCGACAAACCATCAAACAGGCAACGTGTCAATACAGGACTAAGAATGAATTCTACTACACCGGATCTGATGCTTGGTGGATGTGACAGAGCTTGCAAACTATTACACACTACAAAGGGAAGTACAGCCACAAGCTGCCCAAGGACACAAGCCTACCAGACAAGCTAAATTACTTCTATGCTCGCTTCGCAGCAAGTAACACTGAAACATGCATGAGAGCATCAGCTGTTCTGGACAACTGTGTGATGGCACTCTCGATAGCCGATGTGAGTAATACCTTTAAACAGGTCAACATTCACAAGGCCACAGGGCCAGATGAATTACCAGGAAGTGTAATATGAGCATGCGCTGACCAACGGGCAGGTGTCTTCACTGACATTTTCAACCTGTCCCTGACAGTGTCTGTAATACCAATATGTTTCAAGCAGATCACCCCAGATCACCCCCCCCCCCTCGCTGATGACACAACAGTGGTAGGCCTGATCACCGACAACGATGATACAGCGTATAGGGAGTTCAGAGACCTGGCTGTGTGGTGCCAGGACAACAACCTCTCCCTCAATGTGATCAAGACAAAGGAGATGATTGTGGACTACAGGAAAAGGAGGACCAAGCACGTCCCCATTCTCATCGATGGGGCTGTAGTGGAGCAGGTTTTTGCATGAGTCCTCAGATCCTTAAAAAGTTCTACAGCTGCACCAACCTGACTGGTCGCATCACTGCCTGGCATGGCAACAGCTCGGCCTCCGACCGCAAGGTACTACAGAGGGTAGTACGAACGGCACAGTACATCCTGGGGCCAAGCTTCCTGCCATCCAGGACCTCTATACCAAGCGGTGTCAGATGAAGGCCCTAACAATTGTCAAAGACTTCAGCCACCCTAGTCATAGACTGTTCTCTCTGTTACAGCACAGTACCGGAGCGCCAAGTATAGGTCAAAAAGACTTAACAGCTTCTCCACCCAAGCCATAAGAATCCTGAACAGCTAATCAACAACCCCTATTTTACATTGCTGCTACTCTCGGTTTATTATCTATGCATAGTCACTTTAATAACTCTACCTAATACCTACATATTACCTGGACTAACCGGTGCCCCCGCATATTGACTCTGAACCGGTACCCCCTGTATATAGCCTCACTATTGTTATTTTACTGCTGCTCTTTAATTATTTGTAACTTATATATTTTTTAACTTATCGCTTATTTTTCTTAAAACTGCATTGTTGGTTAAGGTCTTGTAAGTAAGCATTTCACTTTAAGGTCCACCCCTGTGGTATTCGGCGCATGTGACAAATACAATTTGATTTGATGCTAAATAAACATTGTGGACCTTATGGGAAAGGCCTTCATACGACATAATCGATTAAATTGAACTAGCTTCAGCGACAATGTGGCCACGTCAAAACAGAACCGATCACTCGGTGGGAATTCAGTATGTTTCAACGTAGTACAGTAACGGAAACTGCAACATTGTAACCATTCTTACTCAGACAAACGTTGCAACACCGTAGCACCTTAGTTAGCATAAGCCTGCATCAAACTTATTAAAACATCTGGACTGACTGAAACATCAGTATGGAAGAAACTGACGAGTAGGGATTGTGAATGACAATGACAAAGGTCCAATCATTTCCACGGGAAAGACCATAAACATTCCAAGACACTCCTTAACAGCCAATTGACTGCACAAGAGGTGGATTCAATTCAGCGGTCATGTTAGATATCATTCAGAGGCCCAATCCCCGGGGTGACAAAATAATATTCGCCGAGAAAAGTAGCGGGGGTGACATTGTGTTGACCCAGATCCTTCAATTTCACTGGAAAGATCACGCATAAATCTGGTTGAAGCGAATAATATATTTGTTAATGTCTTTGTCACATCCACTTGCTGGACTGTGGAACTTGAGCTAAACAATTTAGCCTACTAACCCGGCCAAAAAAAAGCTGAACCTACCCAGAAATTCTCTAGGAAGTAGGGCGTTATCATCTTGGTTTCTTCTTCTTTTCTCTCAGCAACTATATTCTTGTTTAATTTAAATTCAGGCAATTGCTCCGCCGTTCTCCGTTTCCGTTGTTTGCCTTTTGCTCCTTTTCCCTACGCTCCTTTCTTCTCCCTCCCCACCTGACTCCACCTCCTTTAGGAAGCGAAAGGCAACTGAATTCAATCTTTCTCCTCCAAAAATTCAGACGAAGAAACAGCGCCACCCATGGTGGGAAGAAAAACAGCAGTTTCTGTTCTGCACTGATATTCTAGAATGGGTTCTAGAATTATACTGAACACTTTGTTTTTTATTATTATTATGAACACAACAAATACAACACCCCCCTCAGAAATATACAAGCAAAAGTACATAAACCTAACAGTGGTATTACATATGAATATTCATTTTGTTACATTGTTTTTTATGGTGCATATTGCTTTTTTGTTTTTACATTTACTGATAGAATTCAAATATTATTTAAATTCAAATATTATTTAAATTCTATCTTAAATCATATGAAGAGGGGTTTGTTCTCTGCCCACTTCATTCTATGGATAAAGAATCTTCCATGAAAGATAAACAAATTAACAAGGAAAGTTAAATCAGGTTCCATATCATTTGGCTCAAAATAAAACAGAGTCTCTCAGATTAACATTAATAGTCGTTTCTTATAAAATAAAATATTCTAACTCACTCCAAAATCTTATGACATAAATAAGAACAGTCCCAAAATAAATGGTCAAGAGTTTCTGGGTCACAACCACAAAATACACATTTGTTGTCAATAGCTATTTTAAATCTGTGTATAACAAAAGGTCTTTACAGGGTAGATTCTATGAATGAGTTTGTATGATACTTCTTTCACCTTATTAGATACACAATACTTACCAGACAACAAAACTTTGTTCCAATTCACTTGTACTGGCTGAATTCCAGTACATTTTAGCAGAGGGAATAATAACATATTAACATAGTTCCTTATATACATGTTATTACATTTACAGTTTAAAATGTCAAGTCCTTCTAATTGTATTGAGGCTACAAAATCCTCAACAGTTGCACTTGGAGTATTGTTATATTCTCCTAAAAGAAGAAAAGCACCTTTAGGGGCAGCTCTAACAACAATGTGATACTCCTCAGGAGTGAATGTAACATTGTGTGTTCTCCTAGAATTCTTGATAATCATATAGTTGGCCATCATTATTCAATAATTGTTTAACCCAAATAATGTTGTTGTCCAACCAGTTCTAGGAAAATAAAGACTTGTTTTTGTATTTTATGTCTTTATTATTCCAGAATGTATACCTATGTGGGGGGAAATTGTGTTTGTACATGAGGTTCCAAGTTAGAAGTACTTTTTTATGAAAGCTAGCAAGCTTAATAGGGATTTTACCCATATCAACGTTGCATTTGAGTAAGAATTCTCGACCACCAATCTGTTGGAATATTAAATGAGGGATTATATTCCAAATGCAATCCTTATTTCTTAAATAGTTTTGTATCCATTTGATTTTAAAGATTATATTAGAGGTTTTAAAATTCAGAGGATTCAACCCTCCCACACTTTGGGTGCTACATATTACCGCTTTTCTTAAATAATGAGGTTTATTCTTCTATATGCAGTTAAATCATTTAGTATCAACCATTTTAGTTACTGACAGGAACATCTAAGGCAAGGGAGATATAAACTAATCCGGACAGACCTTCAGATTTTGATAAAAGCACATGTCCAGATAAAGATCTCTTAATAACCAGGAGTTAAATCCCTTTCCAATTTTCTCTACAATAGAAGAGAAATTTAAGTTGGCCCTTTCTTTCTGATCTTTGCTAACTTTAATACCAAGATATGTGATCACATCTTTTACAGGGATATTACATACTGGGTTTAAGTCACATCTTTTCAACGCAAATAATTCACATTTCCTAATATTCAGAGATAAACCAGATACATGTGAGAAGGCATTAATACACTTAATAGCTTTCATGACTTCATTATGATTTTAAAAAATGGTGGTATCGTCAGCCAATTGTGAACATTTTATCTCTTTGTCTTGTATCTGATTAGCCCTAAAACTATCCTCATTTATATGAAGTGCCATAACTTGTGACCAATACATAAGGAGAAATTTGGCATCCTTGTTTAATTCCAAGTCTAATGTCAAATCTCTGAAGTTTCATGGGATAACAAAAATATAAACGCAACATGGAACAATTTCAATGATTTTACTGGGTTACAACTCATATAAGGAAATCAGTCAATTGAAACAAATTCATTAGGTCCTAATCTATGAATTTCACATGACTGGGAATACAAATATGCATCTGTTGGTCACAGATTTTTTTTTAAATAGGAGTGTGAATCAGAAAAACAGTCAGTGACTACCATTTGTCTCATTGCACATCTCCTTCGCATAGAGTTGACCAGGCTGTTGATTGTGGCCTGTGGAATGTTGTCCCACTCCTCTTCAATGGCTGTGTGAAGTTGCTGGATACTGGCGGGAACTGGAACATCCCAAACATGCTCAATAGGTGACATGTCTGGTGAGTATGCAGGCCATGGAAGAACTTGGACATTTTCAGCTTCCAGGAAATGTATACAGATCCTTGCGAGATGGCCATTATCATGCTGAAACATGAGGTGATGGTGGCAGATGAATGGCACGACAATGGGCCTCAGGATCTTGTAAAGGTATCTCTGTTCATTCAAAATTGCCATTGATAAAAATCCAATTGTGTTCGTTGTCCGTAGAGCACGGACAACGAAACATGGACCACTCTGTTCACAACACTGACATCAGCAAACGACTCACCCACACAATGCCAAACACATGGTCTGCGGTTGTGAGGCCGGTTGGACGTACTGCCAAATTCTCTAAAATTACGTTGGAGGCGTCTTATGGTAGAGAAATTAACATTCAATTCTCTGGCAACAGCTCTGGTGGGCATTCCTGCAGCCAGCATGCCAATTGCACTGACCCTCAAAACTTCAGACACTTGTGGCATTGTGTTGTGTGACAAAACTGCACATTTAGACTGGCTTTTTATTGGTCACCAGCACAAGGTGCACCTGTGTACGGACCATGCTGTTTAATCAGCTTCTTGATATGCCACACCGGTCAGGTGGATGGATTATCTTGGCAAAGGAGAAATGCTCACTAACAGGGATATAAAAACATTTCTGCACATTTGAGAGAAATTTGCTTTTTGTGCATATTGAACATTTCTGGGATATTTTATTTCAGCTCATGAAACAGTGGACAAACCCTTTACTTGTTGCATTTATATTTATTTTCAATGTATTTTAATGTTCTATATTGCTGTGATGACTATTAGCCTGTGGGCAAGGATACCAGGCTATGCAAAAATGTTTTATAACATTAGAACCACTGGGTATCTCATATCACCTCCTTCAGGGCAGTTAGTACAATCTGTTTGTGTCATGTGGGCTATTCTCTTTGGTGGACCTCTTGGTGCCTGTCAACTACTAACTATTGGTCAGCCATTATCGCATGAATGGGAGATAGAGAAACACTGCTCTAAGAGAAAGTCTTAAGACCGGTGATGCTATGTAAGAGTGGTAGGTCTTGCCGTAGCTATGTAGTTCCCATTAACACACTTATACACTAGGCTGCAACGGGCTCCTCCATAGGGACATTACACTGCCGTCATCGACACAATCACCTCGCCTCTAATTGTCTATGGTGGATGAAAGTATGGGGTCAAAGGGGGTAATCGATATCTGGTCTATCCGACCTGATGTTGACCAGGTTCAAAACCATTAGATGAAATTAAAGTGCATTTAAAGTGCATTTAAAAACTAACACTAAAGTAACAGAAAAGAGCAGTCCCAGACTTATGTAAACAATTTATTCTCAACTATGTACAGATCCAAGCAGTGATTACCGTTAACATCCATCACATCATACAAATGTCATTACAAAATTACTACAGTACAATATAGATTCTTTGCATGATCCAAAATATTTGGTGGCCCCGAAAATTATTTTACCTTTAAAAAAAAAAGGTCCAATGCAGCTGTTTTTATCTCACTATCAAATCATTTCTGGGAAACAATTAAGTACATTTTAGTCATTTAGTGGACGCGCTTATCCGGAGTGACTTACAGGAGCAATTAGGGTTAAATGCCATGCTCAAGGGCACAGACATCTTTCACCTAGTCGGCTCGGGATTCAAAACAGTGACCTTTCAGTTACTGGCCCAACGCTTTCAATTAAAATGGTCCAAAATAAACAAAAATAGCTTCTTAGCAAAGATCGATTTCTCAAGCAAAAATGTTGCTTGCACTGTTTGGGAGTGGGTAGGGGAAAACTGAAAATTAGCTGTTATTGGCAGAAAGGTTTATAACCCTCTTTCTTATTGGTCTATTAGCTAATTTACCTCATGGTGATGTCACCATGGAAGGTCAAAACTCCATCCCACCAAAACAGGCTGAAATTTCAGGTGGCCTTTTCAAAAACCTCTCGCACTAAAAGCGCATTATAATTTTCACAGTATTATTCCAGTCTCGTAGTGTATATAAAACAGTTAAATAAAGTTTGACTGCACTGGGCCTTTAAAATTTCATCAGCATTTACAGAAACCAGTCAAAAGTTTGGACACACCTACTCATTCAAGGGTTTGTCTTCATTTTTACATTTTACATTGTAGAATAATAGTGAAGACTTAAACTGTGAAATAACACATATGGAATCATGTAGTTACAGAGAAAAAAAAGTGTTAAATAAATATTTTAAATTCAAGATTCTTCAAAGTAGTCACCCTTTGACTTGATGACAGATTTGCACACTCTTGGCATTCTCTCAATCAGCTTCATGAGGTAGTCACCTGGAATGCATTTCAATTAACAGGTGTGCCTTGTTAAGTTGATTTGTGGAATTTGTTTCCTTCTTAATGCGTTTGAGCCAAATCAGTTGTGTTGTGACAAGGTAGGGGTGGTGTACAGAAGATAGCCCTATTTGGTAAGAGACCAAGTCCATCTTATGGCAAGAACATCTCAAATAAGCAAAAAGAAACAATGGTCCATCATTACTTTAAGACATGGTCAGTCAATACAGAAAATTTAAAGAACTTACAAGTCTTCAAGTGCAGTCGCAAAAACAATCAAGCGCATTGATGAAACTGGCTCCATTGTAGACCGCCATAGAAAAGGAAGACCCAGAGTTACCGCTGCTGCAGAGGATAAGTCCATTAGAGTTAACAGCCTCAAATCTGCAATTAACTGCACCACAGATTGCAGCCCAAATAAATGCTTCAGAGTTCAATTAATAGACAACATCAACTGTTCAGAGACTGCATGAATCAGGCCTTCATGGTCAAATTGCTGCAAAGAAACCACTACTAAAGGACACCAATAAGGAGGACAGACTTGATTGGGCCAAGAAACACGAGTGATGGACATCAGACCAGTGGAAATATGTCCTTTTAATGAGTCCAAATATAAGATTTTTGATTCCAACCGCCGCGTGAGACGCGTGAACTGATGATCTCTGCATGTGTGGTTCCCATCGTGAAGCATGGAGGTGGTGGAGTTATGGTGCTTTGCTGGAGACACTGTCTGATTTATTTAGAATTCAAGGCACACTAAACCAGCATGGCTACCACAGCATTCTGCAACTATACGCCATCCCATCTGGTTTGTGCTTAGTGGGCCTATCATTTGTTTTCAACAGGACAATGACCCAACACACCTCCAGACTGTGTCAAGAGCTATTTGACCAAGGAGAGTGATGGAGTGCTGCATCAGATGACCTGGCCTCCACAATCACCCTACCTCAACCCAATTGAGATGGTTTGGGATGCGTTGGATGGCAGAGTGAAGGAAAAGCAGCCAACAAGTGCTCAGCATATGTGGTAACACCTTCAAGACTGTTGGAAAAGCATTCCAGGTGACGACCTCACATGAAGCTGGTTGGGAGAATGCCAAGAGTGTGTCAAGCTGTCATCAAGGAAAAGGGTGCCTACTTTAAAGAATTTGAAATGTTTTGATTAATACTTTTTTGGTTACTACATGACCACGTGCCATTTCATAGTTTTGATGTCTTCACTATTATTCTACAATGAATGAAAATAGTCTAAATAAATAAAAATCCTTTAACGAGTAGGTGTTTCAACTTTTGACTGGTACTGTAAATAAAATAACTAGGTTCTTACATTATTCAGCAAAACGGGTGAAGGCAGACTTGGGAGAAATTCTAGTCAAGTTTTTTTCTTCTCATGGCTAAATGAAGGTATTAAGCTATTGTTAGAGGTGTCCTTTAAATGAGACATTCTACTGCGGTTGGTTGATGCTATAAAAAGAGAATAAGATTTTTCAATAAAGCTATTTTTGCCCCTCGCTTCTTCAATGAAAGACCTCAATTTGCAAACAAAGCTGTAAGAAGCCATGAGCCTATTTGTTTTTCGCTTAATGTCCAAGGTCTTTCTTCCATTATTGGAAAACATTATGAATCACCATCATTACAAATCACCATCAAAATCATCCAGTTGTTATCAAGGCATCATGTACATATTACATTTTAATACCACCTAAAAATGTCTTACAATCACTTTGCCACAGTTGCATTAATTATGTGCAAGTTCTCTTCCTAATTTCATATTCCTCAAAGTTGCAAGTCAATTTGAATGTCTGTGTATATCTAGCTAACAATTATTCTTTGACACTGACTCTGGGTGTGTGTAAGTCTCAGTGTCTTAATGGTGAGCTAGCACACATATCAAAACACAGTGAACTAAACACCCATGGACAGGTATATGCTCTGTATTCAAGGGTTAAAGCAGGAGAGGCTTACTAATCTCTTATCGGTAAAGGGAGATGGAAAAAAGGCATACATTTGGAAAATAACAACAAGAAAAATAACAGTAAACATAACCTCCTGAGGTTACTACAAACAAATATTCAAGTAAAGAAACTACACCATAGCAGCGGCAATATCGGTAAAAAAGCACACAGCACACCGGTTCTGCGGGGGACACAGATAAAGCTAAGTCCTGGAATAAACAAATACTTCAGTGGATATTCTCCATTCACCATGCTTTTTAGTCCACCACTAGGTTTAACCTGTATCTCGGAAACCGGCCCTCTATGTTTGTAATTTGTTTAATTCAGTGTGACAAGTAGTGGTAGGACGAAACCAATCAAGCCATGCCTCATCCATTTTTTTTTACATGCCAAACACCTGGAATGTGACAAAAACTAAATTAATTTCAACTTCAGGACACAACAGACATGGCACAAAAACAACTACAGAAACAAGTGCCTCCATATATCCCATGATGTCTTATTAGCCTGGTGAAGTGAAAAGGAACAATCCAGTTTGGATCCAGGCTAACTTGACATACCCCATCATTTAGTTTGTTTTACTAGTGTTAAAATGTCCCATTAACTACATGTTACCAATGAGTAAAACCTCCCATCAATACAGTTACAAAAATAACAATAATACAAAATGTATAATAATAATAACATTAGTTTGTTGGCTTTGGAAAGGGTTTGTGACTATATCTGCAGTACTTCATATCCAGGCTTAGTTGACACCATTTATCTTTTAGAGCATTTCTGATATTGAGAATCTTATATTTAAAAACAGGTCAAATACACCCACAAGTTTAAAAATATATATATTTAGAAGTGACTATACCATATCGAATACCCAGTGAAGTAATACATGAGGTGTTTAGTGTTATAAGTCTCCTGTAAATGAATACTTTATGAGTACGTAAATGTGTGGGTCTACTAAAAGTATGTGTATGTGTAGTCTGTTTGAACAAGTGCTTCCAATGTTCTTTGTGAGGGGGGGACAAAATACTACAAAAATGATTACACTCACCTACAGAGTTAATATGATTAGTTGGTTGGGCATAAAGATGCTTTCTCCCCTACCCAATCTCTGACAACCATGGGATAAAATCAGGCAATCAACGACTTCAAGACTGTCAAAAACAATAACACTCCAAAACAAAAAGGAACCAAAAGTAGGTCAAGTGTCACAGTATTTAACAAGATAATACATTTGGATGTGGGCTACGGGTAAAAGGTTAAGGGGGGGGGGGAATGCTCCTACGTCAACTAAATGGTTTGGGAAGTAAAGGGCCACCAACACGCAAGGGATCAAGCATTAGAGTACGCTGCATTCAAAACGGTCATTACAATCATCCTCAAAGGTCGTGCTTTTAAAACAAAAAGCAAAGCCACAATAACAGAAAAAAAAAAAACAGTACAAGGAAAAAAAAAAATCATTTAAAACAACGATTTACTTGCTGTTGAGTTTTGGATCGACAACCAACCAAGGTCAGAGACAGACACGCTATCAAGACAGTGCCATAGTCCCAGTAGTAATACTCAAGGAACAAAGGAGGAACACGTTCAGCCAAAGCCCTGTATGCCTTTTCTCTACCCCGCTCCCTACCTCCCTCCTCTGACAAGGTTAGAAATACGTCTCCACGATTCAAAGTTTTGTTTTCGGGAAAGGTGAGAAAGATTGAAATTGAGATTTTAAACAATATGAGTCAGGTAAGCATCTAAGAGTCTGATATTATGGCCGCTAGTAAAACGTCCATGCATGCAGAGAACACGCCACTTCCACAGCACAGAACAGAGGCAGCCTGAGAAAGTTGACCTTAAAGTTACGACATGTATGAAGCAGTGTTCACGGTCTCTTTTTAGAATCACAACCAAAACCCTGCTAGATGGATTCAACTAGATGAGAATATAAAAAAGGTAGTTCCCAGACTTGTATGTTTTCTAAACCTGGTTCATGCTAGACACTGACAGGAAAGCCTCTGGTAAACAAAGGGGTGGTGGAGGGATAAAAACCTGAAAAACGAGAAACTACATGGTTGTTTAAGAAACCTCATCACAGGGCTACACAAGAAATACCACAACTATCCGCCACACACTGACGTCACTAACGTTGTACACCCACTGTCCTCACTTCCAACTTTGACGCAAGCATGCTACTTAGTTATTTCCTGTTTTTAAGACAAGTCACTTTTCAACCACAACAAATAAAAATCATATGCACTTCTGTCTGTGATGTGCGTTTGACCGACTGGTCAACAACTTCTGACCTGCCTATAAAGATTTAAACTCTGATATTACTCGAAATATGCACTGACAAGATGTTTTTATTAACTCAATGTAATTACTTTGATGACTACAAGAAAATACATGCTATTCTTATTCTAAGATATGTAGAGGCAGTTTCCCAAAGAAAAAAGAAAAACTTGCTGGTTCGATTTTTGAAATTAATGATAGTATCAGCATTTACTTTACTGGAATACCCTCCGCTGCTGTTGTCCTGGCTGTTGAGGATACTATGTTGTCTTTGAGACCATTAACAACATTTCCATGCAACTTCCTGATTTTTTTTAACCACCCCTACATATATTTTATGGTTGGTATCCTCCAGTCTAGTTCTACACCAAGACCCTCCCTCCCCCTACCTCTGAGTGACACTTTCCGGCCGATACGTATTGATTAAAAAGCTCTTCACTGACCACTTACCCTCAAAATCAGCACTACCCCCTCTGTAAATATAAAACCATGATTTTACCACAACTAAACAAAAGTTTCCCCCATATTTTTTGTTTTGTTTAACGTCGCTGGAGAGCAAGGATGAACGAAAATGTTTAAAAAGAGACGAAACAAAAAGCTAAGCTGACATCTTTTCATTACTGATTGTGATGTTGAAATGATTAAATACATTTTTCATCCCTTGATAAATTTGGCCCGCCAGTCCCCATGTCCCCCTCGCCTGTTGCGTGGGGGGGCGGTAGTGCCACGGCTGGCTAACACCTCCCTCCCACCCCGCCCATCCAGAAGGTTGAGGAGGGTTCACGATCTGCACCCCCTTCCCTCCCCAGCTGGCAGACCCTACCCCCAGTAAAGGGTAACATGTTCCCTGGGTATAAGGGGTTCCAATCCGTCGTCTCCCATAGTGAATTACCTGGTAGGAGAGAGACAGAGGGAGACCAATATTAATCGAAAAATATGCTTTAATCCCATCCCCCACACATACAGATTCTTCAAACATTTCATTCCAAAATTGAATTGGATTAATATGGAAATGGTCCCCCTTTTCCTGCTATAACAGCCTCCACTCTTCTGGGAAGGCTTTCCACTAGATGTTGGAACATTGCTGCAGGGACTTGCATTCAGCCACAAGAGCATTAGAGAGGTCAGGCATTGATGCTGGGCGATTAGGACTGGCTTGCAGTCATCGTTCCAATTCATCCCAAAAGTGTTTGAAGGGGTTGAGGTCAGGACTGTGCAGACCAATCAAGTTCTTCCACACCAATCTCTACAAACCATTTCTGTATGGACCTCGCTTTGTGCACAAGGACATTGTCAAATCAGAAACAGGAAAGGACCTTCCCCAAACTGTTGCCACAAATTTGGAAGCACAGAATAATCTAGAATGTCATTGTATGCCGTAGCGTTCATATTTCCCTTCACTGGATCTACGGGGTCTAGAACGAACCATGAGAAACAGCCCCAGGTAATTATTATTTTGCTTCAATATATTCACATCATTTCCCTGCCTCATGATGCCATCTATTTTGTGAAGTGCACCAGTCCCTCCTGCAGCAAAGTACCCTCACAACATGGTGCTGCCACCCCCGTGCTTCACGGTTGGGATTGTGTTCTTTGGCTTGCAAGCCTGCCCCTTTTTTCCTCCAAACATAACGATGGTTATTATGGCCAAACATTCTATTTTTGTTTCATCAGACCAGAGGACATTTATGGCGGTTTTGGAGCAGTGGCTTCTTCCTTGCTGAGCGGCCTTTCAGGTTATGTCGATATAGGCCTCATTTTACTGTGGATATTGATACTTTTGTACCCGTTTCCTCCAGAATTTCCACAAGGTCTTTTGCTGTTGTTCTGGGATTGATTTGCACTTTTCGCACCAAAGTCAATTCATCTCTAGGAGACGCATCTCCTTCCTGAGCGGTATGACGGCTACGTGGTCCCATGGTGTTTATACTTGTTCATCTGTACAAACAAAAGTACACGTGGTAACTACAGGCATTTGGAAATTGCTCCCAAGGATCAACCAGACTTGTGGAGGTCTACAATTTCTTTTCTGAGGTCTTTGGATGATTTGTTTTAATTTTCCCATGGTGTCAAAGAGGAACTGAGTATTTCACCATTGGGAAGTAAAGGCCTTGAAATACATCCACAGGTACACCACCAATTGACTCAAATAATGTCAATTAGCCTATCAGAAGCTTCTAAAGCCATGACATAATTTTCTGGAATTTCCCAAGCTGTTTAAAGGCACAGTCAACTTAGCGTATGTAAACTTCTGACCCACTGGAATTGAGATACAGTGAAATAATCTGTCTGTAAACAACTGTTGGACAAATGACTTGGGTCATGCTCAAAGCAGATGTCCTAACCGACTTGCCAAAACTATAGTTTGTAATAAGAAATTTGTGGCGTGTTTGAAGAACACAAATGACTCCAATCTAAGTGTATGTAAACTTCCAAATTCAACTGTCTATATCTGTGTATTGTTATTCTGTACAGGCTTCCCTGTTCTTTGTGTTTGAAAGTCACTGCTCGCCTGAAGGACCTTACAGATAATTGTATGTGTGGGGTACAGAGTTGAGGTAGTCATTCAAAAATCACTAAACACTATTAAAAAAACTATTATTTCAGAGTGAGTCCAATGCAACTTATTATGTGACTTGTTTAGGACATATTTAAGCTGATTTAAGACATTTATTTACATGAATTTACTGACTTAAGACATTTAATTTTTAATTAATTTGTAAAAATGTTTAAAAAAACATAATTCCACTTTGACATTATGAGGTATTGTGTTTAGGCCAGTGACTAAAGAAAATCTAAATGTAATCAATTTTATATTCCGGCTGTAACACAACATAACGTGGAAAAAGTCAAGGGGTGTGAATACTTTCTGAAGGCACTGTATATCAACTAGAGGTTGACCGCTTAAATCGGAATGGACAATTAATTAGGGCCGATTTCAAGTTTTCATAACAATCGGAAATCGGTCATTTTGGACGCCGATTAAAATTAATCTTTATTTAACTAGGCAAGTCAGTTAAGAACACATTCTTATTTTAAATGACGGCCTAGGAACGGTGGGTTAACTGCCTTGTTCAGGGGCAGAACAACAGATTTTTACCTTGTCAGCTCAGGGATTCAATCTTGCAACCTTACGGTTAACTAGTCCAATGCTCTAAACACCTGCCTCACGAGGAGCCCGCCTGTTACACGAATGCAGTAAGAAGCCAAGGTAAGTTGACAGCTAGCATTAAACTTAATCATAATCACTAGTTATAACTACACATGGTTGATGATATTACTAGTTTATCTAGAGTGTCCTGCGTTGCATATAATCGATGCAGTGCGCATTCGCGAAAAAGGACTGTTGTTGCGCCAACGTGTACCTAACCATAAACACCAATGCCTTTCTTAAAATCAATACACAGAAGTATATATTTTTAAATCTGCATATTTAGCTAAAATAAATCCAGGTTAGCAGGCAATATTAACCAGGTGAAATTGTGTCACTTCTCTTGCGTTCATTGCACGCAGAGTCAGGGTATATGCAACAGTTTCGGCCGCCTGGCTCATTCGAACGAATTTGCCAGAATTTTACGTAATTATGATATAACATTGAAGGTTGTGCAATGTAACAGCAATATTTAGACTGATGGATGCCACCCGTTAGATAAAATAAGGAACGGTTCCGTATTTCACTGAAAGAATAAACGTCTTGTTTTCGAGATGATGGTTTCCGGATTCGACCATATAATTGACCTGTGTGTTATTATGTTATAATTAAGTCTATGATTTGATAGGGCAGTCTGACTGAGCGATGGTAGGCACCAGCAGGCTCATAAGCATTCATTCAAACAGCACTTTTGTGCGTTTTGGCAGCAGCTCTGCCTGCAGTTGGACTTCAAGCCTATCAACTCCCGAGATTAGGCTGGTGTAATGATGTGATGTAAAATGGCTAGCTAGTTAGCGGGGTGCGCAGTAATAGCGTTTCAAACGTCACTCGCTCTGAGACTTGGTGTAGTTGTTCCCCTTGCTCTGCATGGGTAATGCTGCTTCGAGGGTGGCTGTTGTCGTTGTGTTCCAGGTTCGAGCCATGAGGAGCGAGACGGAAGCTATACTGTTACACTGGCGATACTGAAGTGCCTATAAGAACATCCAATAGTCAAAGGTATATGAAATACAAATGGTATAGAGTGAAATAGTCCTATAATTCCTATAATAACTACAACCTAAAACTTCTTACCTGGGAATATTGAAGACTCATGTTAAAAGGAACCACCAGCTTTCATGCGTTTTCATGTTCTGAGCAAGGAACTTAAACGTTGGCTTTCTTACATGGCACATATTGCACTTTTACTTTCTTCTCCAACACTTTGTTTTTGCATTAATTAAACTAAATTGAACATGTCTCATTATTTATTTGAGGCTAAATTGATTTTATTGATGTATTATATTAAGTTAAAATAAGTGTTCATTCAGTATTGTTGTAATTGTCATTATTACAAAAAAAGATAGATATATATATTTTTTTTTAAATCGACCGATTAATCGGCTTCGGATTTTTTTGTCCTCCAATAATCGGTATAGGCGGTAAAATCATAATCGGTCGACCTCTAATATCAACAATTTTGCTAGCTTTAACGTTTTGCTCAAATAAGGTGGATGACAAACTGAGGAGACACGAAAATGCCTTAGATTTTCAACCATGTTTAAACATGAATGCGCGACGTACCCCCTTGACCAGGCCTGTTCCTATGGAAAGCGTTACACCCCGTAGAAGGCTGCCAGTCGTTCCTTCAGAGGCAGAGGGAACTGGTCTGAGAAACGCCCCCAGTTCTCCTCGCCCACCTGGTTCTTGAACCCATGGAGGATCTGAAAATATCAACACATATTTACAATGTACGCACAAAGCTATGCACGCACATGCATACACACACACACATTGTGCATCAGGATAATCTCATCTTCTCCTTTCTCACACGAAGGTACTCAGTCTTGACCCATGGCACATGAGCAACTCCAATTGAGAAAAGGTCTAACTCCTGCATCCTCTCTCCTCCTTCCACGCTCGCCTCCTTTTGAAAAAGGTCAAAGGTAATCGAGGGGAGTTGGCGATGTGAAGGAACGTGGACGAAAATGCGCTTGTATGAAATAACTCCACTCGCGCGTCATAAATTACATTTATAGGGGTGGAATCCCAAAATGAATGTGTGAAGTCATAAAACTAATGTTGCTAGTTGTGCAAGAAATGTTAAAGATTCAAGTATAAGTAGGATATAATTTTTAAACGTTTGCATACTTTCTCCTTCGAGAAAACAACTGCTTCAAAGGGGGTGTGGCAGATGTCAACTCTTCCATAAAAGGACTGGCTATCAAGGCTATCACCCTACTAAGAAATTGACACTCTCCTCAACCACTTACAAGTTTCCGGGTCACGGAAGACGGAATTTTACCCAAATGAAAAAGGCCAAAGTCACGATCAGTTCTTACCTTGCCAAACATGTCTCGCAGATCATCCTTTGGATTTACCCATGAGGCCACTGCATCACAAAAAAATATAAAATCCTGGAGGAAATTAGAAAAAGTCTGGCTTGAGACAAGTTTTACAACTAACATCCTTCACGAAATGGGGCCATCGAAACAGTAATGCAGTTCCTTTATTTTTCTTAGTCCTCAACTGATGGGGCCGTGAAAAGTGCAGTTTATACGTTATCCTCAAGAGGGCAACGTTGCCTAGGCAGCCTCACCTGCACAACTCCTCCTGGGTTGACACTGATCATAGTGCAGATGCCTCGGAACGCAGAGTCTTTCTCCTCATTGTCTCTTATGTTACGTAAAGAGGTACACCTGCCAACAGGAACAGCCACGTTTTACACCAGGCCAGAAGGGCTGCCTTTAAGTACTGCATAGAATTACAATTCAATACCCTTATAGCACTCTGAAGTTACCATTGACTGCATTCAATAACTTACTTGTACAGGTATGCCATATTACTATTACTTTCCATTAATACATTCTAACACAATTCAAAAACAAATTCCATATGAAATGTCATGTATAAGTAAAATACCTTCTAAAATTTAAAAATCCTACATATTGCCTAAAAGGGTTTTGTTGATTATATGTTACTGTAAACATTTTTATAAATATAACCTACAGTACATTAAATGTCAACTTGCCATTTTTACTCTATACATGTGAATTCAATCTACGACCTTTTAGATCTTTCAAAGATTTGATACTACTGGAAGTACTTTTACAAAGATGACTTAGTTCGGTACAACACATCCTTCTTATTTCTCACAGGTTATCTAAAACAGTATCAGAATTGTGCATGCAGATCAAACAAACCTGTCATTCTGAGACTGTGTGAAGGCACTTAACTCTATTCACTTACGTGAGTCACTAAAACTGCTTCATAACTTCACTTTGGCCGATATGGCATTCAGGGAAGCCTTTACTATAATTTTTTTCTTAAAGGAAGTTGAGGAATTCTGGGATAAGCACGTGCAGCTGGAGGACTATTGGACGAGAGGGGGGATTTGGGAATGATCTGGTTCTGGGAATGCTTTTGGGAATTTTTTTGGAATGAGTCTGGAATTTTTGGGAATCCGTTTGTTTTCCCTTTCTGAACCAGCAGGCATGTGACAATCTGATCCCATGCACTAATTAGTAGTTACCGACATTTAACAACGACAACAAAAAAAGTAAAATAAATAAACCAATAATGTATCAAGTACATGAAGGTGCTACTGAGGCAAAATAAATCACAGACTGAGGGGACCTAAAAGAGGACAGGATTAGTCACATGGTTGGCAATGCTTACAGACTGATTCAGGAGAAACAGAAAATACTTATTTTTAGAAAGAAAGAGGGATGGAGAAAGAGAGAGAGAGAAAGAAAGACAGTGACAGGGAAGGAAAGCGAGAATGACAGGACAGGGAGCGACAGACCCAGAGAAAATGAATAAAATAAAATATTGAAAAATACACACCAGGGTCTTATAAACTGCTGTAGCATCGGTGCCACCTCTTGAGGACAAACGTAACCAAGACGACCAATTGTTATTGCTAAGGTAATGCAATCACGGTTACACACCACCAAACGCCAACCAAGACATGAGCAATGAGGAGAAAAAAAAAGAAAAAAAAGAAAACTCAGAAACATAAATCAACAGAATCTGTGCATGATAATAAACAGAAGAATTCACTAGTGTTGATTATTACAACCCCACTCACTACTGGGGAGGAATTTAAGATTGTAAAAACAAAAAAAATAATTTAAGGGAGAACACTTTGACGACACAATATCAATCAAACGGCAACATGCCTGCTCGGACGTCAGAAATATGACGTCAGAAATATGGCCTCTGTTCACTTGCAACAAACTCCCCTCTCCAAAATGTTAATGATTTTCATCTAACTAAAAAAAAAAGTGTAAATGTGAAGTCATTAGTTAACTGCCAGCATGGAATGTTTACAAGATTATTATTCCTCTCAAAGTTGGTAGCTGGGAATTGAGCTTTCATAGGGTTCTCCCTTAAACTCACAAAAAGGTTAATCTTTCCTTAAGAAACAGAAACTTTTTATTTTGGTTGTAAAGAAATTACATTACTCCAAGCCAACTACATGGAAGGAGACTAGTATCCAGCACAGCAGGTTCTTATGAAGAGGCAGAGAGGACCTAAGTTTAAGAGACACAAAACTATGCAACATTCTCATTAAGAAAACAGGCATTTATGAACAGTCCAATGAGACATGCAGAAAGCAGATGATAGACTCATTAGAAATCGAGTTCAGTGCAGGATAGGCTGATTAGTTTCAAATGAGGGTGGAGGGGAGGAGTTCTAGCTATATATGGCCTCAAACCCAATCCACCTCAATTTTCGTGTTGATGTGACATTAACTGTGCTCTGAATGATCACATTGGTGAGGTACAAGATAATCAACATTAATATATTTCTGAATGTTTTGATTGGTTAGGGGAAAAATTGAGATTGGGAAACCAAATGGAAACAAAGAGGTTTATGTTTCAATGTATCAAACTGATACAGAATGGCAGTCAGAGCTCAACATCATAGTGCTAGGGCTCCATCAATCCATCACGTATCCTGCATCAAACATTTGCCATCCTTTCACTAAACAACATTAAACATCTATTGGCAGATATGCATTCACATAAAAAAACAGTAACGAAAAACAAATAAACTGACAAACAGAACATCTACAAATTCCCTAGTTTTCCTGGTAGGGTTAGTTAAGCAGGTTACACTTCACCCTCATTTTGCCTCAGTAGTTCTAGTTTATGTCAGCTGGCCATTACAATTCCAATAGAGCGTCTAAATAAGAGCAGAGTGTAACCGAAGGTTTGTTTGCTAAGTGTAGGTGCTATAACACCACAAAAATGTTTAGGGTGGGATTAGCTCTTTCCTCAATTAGCAAAGAAGACTAGTTATTATTATTCATTACTATTATCCGAGTGTTTGGTAAACATTCAATTAACCGTATGAACTCTAAGCGTTTAACTATAAGTGAGGTTGGGAGACACTCATCTGTCTCAGTTAAGGCCTCACTGTCAGCTACTGATGCTGCTCAACACTTCAACTTCACTTCAATGGAAATACAGCTATAAAAAGCTGACAACCACAGGTACAATAGAATCAATTCATGTCAGTTAATCACGCCAAGACTGTACACTTACAGGGTTCGCTCGGTTTAAAAAAAAAAAACTTTCCAAGATTCTTAGTCTATAGCTAGGTTTCCATCCAATTGGTGACAGATTCTCATGCTAATATTATAAAATCTGCATAAAAACACACATTTTCACACCAGCGATGCGTTTCCATCATATTCACTTGCGGATAAAAGGCTGTGCGTGATGACGTGGTGCATATAAAACAACGTTGCGGATAAAAGGCTGTGCGTGATGACGTGGTGCATATAAAACAACGTTGCGGATCAAAGGCTGTGCGTGATGACGTGGTGCATATAAAACAACGTTACGGATAACGGGCTGTGCGAGATGACGTGGTGCATATAAAATAACGTTGCGGATAAAAGGCTGTGCGTGATGACGTGGTGCATATAAAATAACGTTGCGGATAAAAGGCTGTGCGTGATGACGTGGTGCATATAAAACAACGTTGCGGATAAAAGGCTGTGCGTGATGACGTGGTGCATATAAAACAACGTTGCGGATCAAAGGCTGTGCGTGATGACGTGGTGCATATAAAACAACGTTACGGATAACGGGCTGTGCGAGATGACGTGGTGCATATAAAATAACGTTGCGGATAAAAGGCTGTGCGTGATGACGTGGTGCATATAAAATAACGTTTGCAGTTAAATTCCCATGTAACAAATAAAGAAATACAAGTTAAATTGGTTTCTATCTCATATTCAACCCTACTGTTGGTTTTGTCACAACAAATGTTCCATTATATATAGCGAATGTGCACACTCTGGTCTTCGCATTTGTGTGCTCTAACCAACAGCTTGCAGGTACAGTGCAGGTAGGATACATACATGCTAAGAGCATTCATTTTTTCCCCCCTTGTCAAACAGCCATCAAGCGTCAAACCTCGTCACCAGAATAAGACCCTCAATATTTATTGGAAATGAGCATCAAGCTCATCACCGTGCTCTTTCACCACCCTGTGAAGTTGATCATCATTTATTTAATCTGTAGCCTAATAAACTGCATGCTTTCCCGAAGTCGTGGTGGGAGGACTACACAACATATGTGGTCCTTCTGTAGCTCAGTTGGTAGAGCATGGCGCTTGTAACGCCAGGGTAGTGGGTTCGATTCCCGGGACCACCCATACGTAGAATGTATGCACACATGACTGTAAGTCGCTTTGGATAAAAGCGTCTGCTAAATGGCATATATTATATATTATTATTATATATATTATATTGCGTTACTTCAAGATTACTTCGATATGATGGTTATTATATAAAATTATTATTATATTTATTTGTGTATAAAGGGGTTTCAACCGTGCCTGGCTACCCAGACGCCTTGCCTCGGCCAAACGGTACACCACGCCCATGGACATTAGTTTCTTCTCTGAAATGAGTCTGGATCCGAGTACCTCCCGGCGGGCCATCTGATTGGTCCAGAAACTAATCGGTTGGGCCAGAGCCAGAACACACGTGGGTAAAGCGGCAGATTGAACATTCGTCATTGGGTTTGATAATCTGATTGGTTGGAGAGGATACAATCGATGATGACTTTTGTACAGTGCCCATCGTCACCACAAATGACTTCCAATGATTGCAGACTAAAGTATGTAGCGAATGAAAGAGCAGCGTAAGAATTTAGTGTGGGTCACCAGTCTCGTTTACAATGCCATTTCTCGCACAACTAATTTTACCGACAAAAAGTTCCTTGTCTAGCGTATTTTGTTTAGTCAACATTTGGAACATTTAGACAAAATTCCAATCAGGCCTGTCATTACATTTTTTTTATCCGACATGTACTTTACTCACATAAAAGGATTTCAGGAGGCCTCCCGAGTGAGCGGTCTATTTAAAAAAATAATAATAATTGGCTCTAGCAACTCCTTCACGCAGGCCGGGCACCTACAGGCTGACTTCGGTTGTCAGTTAAAGAAGCGCGTTTTGGCAGTTCATGTTTTCGGAGGACGCACGACTCGACCTTCGCCTCTCCCAAGCTCGTTGGCGAGTTGCAGCAATGAGACAAGATCGTCATAATGAAATTGGGGAGAAAAAAGGGGTAAAAAAATAAATAAATGGATGGGTGGAAACCTGGTTCACTCAGTTTTTCCACCTGAGCAACATTTTTTTACTTTACCTGGGACCCAACAGCCCATAAACAGAGCCTCTAAGCCATAAATCGATTGGTAGGAATATTTGGGCGAAACCGGCGAAACCTGTAAGCCATAGGGCTTGGGGAGGCTTTCAGATAATAGAGATGAATGGCCTCTCTCCAGTCAGAGGGTGCATCCCAATAATCTCTCCTTCATCCTGAAGTGTGCACTTGTTCACTACTCCCCAAAAATGTAAACGCTTTGGATTAGTCTTGGCAAGGGGGAGTTTTCATATACCGGTCATTTCCTGTCAAATCCATGAAGGGAAGTGAAGAAGTGCACACTTTTGGAGAAGGGAGGAACGATTGGGACGCGCTCAGAGCAGGCCTGATGGACTGTGCGACACCTCCCTGCACTGTGGCTGGCGGGCTCAGCAAAGTGCCACCTTGTGGTACCTGTGTTCTCCAGCAGGGTCTTTGGGGTGTTGGGCCTGTTGATGATCTCAACCAGCTGGTGCAGCACCATGGCCACGTATGGTTGCATCTCAGCACCTGGGGAAAGGCGGGAAAAGATCTGTGAAGGAGGCTGCGTGTGTGAGTGCAAGTGCGTGTGTTCATTAGAATGCATGTAAGCTGTGTGTGTGTGTGTGTGTGTGTGTGTGACTGTTTTGTGACATTTTGCGAACACTCACCCATTTGTATAGATATCTCTCCGATTGCCCATGTTGCATTATTGCACACCGATATCAATTCTGGGTTCAGATTAGAGCCTAATATAGGCATGAAATCAGCTGCACAGGAGAGAGAGGCTTATATCATCAGTAATTGATAACCTGACGTTTGGACTACGAAGCGGTGTGTTACTGCCAATGTGGATTAAGAGAAAGAGTACTTACCAATGCACGGCTTTACGTGCAGGAAACAAGCCTTAGTCAGGTCACCCAGCAAAGCAAAGGAGCTCTGACGCACCTCAGGCATTTTGTCCTGAGTGGGAGGAAGAGAGAAAATAAAAAGGAAGAGCGAGAGAGAGCGAAAGAGGGGGAGATGAAGAGAAAGGGGAAGACAAAGGAAGAGAGAGAAAGAGAAGGCGAAGGAGAGAGAGGAAAATAGTTGGGAGAGGAAACAGTAAAGAGATTAAGAGAGAATTTGTCGATAACAACAAATACAATTTTTTCTAAAAGTAACATTTAATGTATAGTAACTTTACATTAGCGGCAGTGTCAAGACAGACAACTGTGATGGTAGCCTATTATTTAAAAAATAAGCCATTTCATCTAACATATCCAGGAAATGCATGATTGATATTTTGATGTGCAACCTTCGATGTTGGATCCAGACTTTTCCGATTTATTTTTGGTGCTTCAGAGAATTTTCTGACATCTTCGTCCATGTTGGCCTACACTATAGGCTATTTATTCACCACCTGAGGAAGTGGGAACTCAAAACACTTGTGAGATTGCTAACTCTAAATATGATATTGTTGCTAGATAGCCATGTAGGCTAATTGATTAATCATTCTGTAAATGTAGTTTGATGCCCTACACAAACTTTCCAGTGCTAGGGCTAGGCTACTATTCACTGCAAATGGTGCACTGCGCTCTTTGGGCGCATCAAAACCATACTAACTACAGCCTTCTCCGGATGTAGTGGTGCCATGAACTCAATATTAAGGAGGTGAGAAATACACAATAAAAATCACGGAAAGCTGCGACTCTCCTCTATGTAACTAGAACAACAGTAGTTGCCTTGAAAACTGTATTTTTAGCAACGGTCATATGCTTGTGCTTCTCAGAATGCATCTCTCCCTCCTTGAGCAGAGTGGGGAGAGATTGAGAATGGCTCGCTCACACAGCAGCCGACAGCGAAACGGGGTCAGACAGATACAATACCTTCATAGCAGGAATCAACATAATCCATAGGCTATTCCTGTTGACCAAATAATGGTTTTAGAACAATCTACAGCAACTTCGTGTAGCAAAAAAAAAATAAAAAAAATACAAATTTAAAAAAAAAACTGAAAATGACCGATGTAAACTAAATGCACCGGTAAGAGGAAGGCAATGGCGGTGATTTTCGGTTTATCGTCACAGCTCTAGATGAGGACACAGGTTACCTGCATGCACTGGTACATGAGCGTTAGGATGTTGCTACGCGCGACCAGCTGCTCGATGTTGTCGCCCAACCCTTCAGCCAATCCACTGAGTAGGTCCAGGGCCACAATCATAAAGTCCTTATCAGGGGCCTCGTACTGGTCTGGCTGGGACTGGTGGAGCTGGATGATTGGGGGGGGGACAAGTGGTAGGGGAAGTGAGAGTGTGGATTACAATTAGATGCCACATTCCCCAGGCATGACACCCTACTGCAAGCAGAAAGTCTTCCGAACAATCTCACACACAATCTGTGCCAATGGTGTGTTCAGTGCCAACTCACGCAGCCAGTTGGCACAAACAATATATTGCTTACAGGCAAGAAAACAAGCATTGCGCTACACAAACAAACTTACTCATACAACAGACGGATTTAGGGGAGCCAGAATCCAGGCCAAACATTTACATCATTCACTAGACAGACACTTGGTAGGGTGTATCCATTTTAGAATAAGGCTGTAAAGTAACAAAATGTGGAAAAAGTCAAGGGGTCTGAATACTTTCCGAATGCACTGTATGTGCACTGTGTGCCCGTGTGTCTCACCATAGTCTGAGCGAGGGTCTTCTGCACCAGGTTAACACAGCGTTGGTACACAGGTTCACAGTAGGGCAGGAAACCACTCTGGAGAGCCGTGGCTACTGACGAAAGGCACTGAGAGAGGGATGATGAGAGAGCGAGAAAGGACAAATGTGGGAGGGGGAAGAGAGTTGGGGGGATTGAGAGAAAGGGGATGGGACGAGAGAGAGGACATAAGAGGAAGAAAGCATATTATACTTGATAACCTCAGTTACAGGAAGTAATTCATCGTTTTACAGGGTAAGCATTTGTTGTCGGTAAAGAGTGAGAAACTCCCCTTGAGGCTAGTGGATTGGTCTGATTAGAGGACAGTGAGTAGGGCTGCAAAAGGAGGGTATATTACTGAAGACTTTCAAAGTTTAACAGTAAACTACCAGAATTGGTATCATTCAAGGATTTTATTTAATCTACCGGCCCTTTTGGGTACATGAGATTATCACAGGTGTCGGTGATTATCTATGGCCCTATGTGTGGCATGTACATGTAAAGTATATGAAATAATTCAATAAGATTATTTTAAAATAAAAATATAATGACAAAGCTGTAAAACATCCCAAATATAAACCATAAATGAATACCATTGGGGTTTCATGAGGGTTTCAATGTGAAATATTCTTTATATTTTCTTACACTTTTTTTACCATGTCAATATGTGACTCGTTTCAGGAAACTAGGCATATGTCACACATCACTACTTTACAGGAGAGGCATTTGAACATGTTTTTTTAATCAAAATGCATTTGCAGCATTTGCAGAAATGCCTTCTGTAACTTTCTTGTGCCTTAATAACAAACGATGCCATCTGTAAATACAAATCAAATGGTTACATTACAAGTCAGTCAAGTTGGTTTAGCCACAGAAAAAGTCAGGAACCTTCCCGCTAGCCATGATCGGCTGAGATAATGGATGGGCTGGAGATGCCGAGTGTTGAATTCGGATTGGTCTGCCATGTGGCATGCTTCGGTCTATAACATGAGCTGCTCAATATGTATAGGTTTATCCTTTCTAACGCAGATTTTTTGAAAGATATCACAAAGAATTGCATAAGAATTTAATGCTCTCCACTTTCTGGAGAACAGAGTTTTGAGATCAGTGGAATGCCCGGTGAAAGCAGAGTATGACAGCTAAAGAGATGGAGAAGTCGAAAAGACAACACACAGAAGGCTGTTGTATAAAACAATCGTCTCCGGATTACATCTTCAAACTAAGGGCAACCGTGGCATCCATGACAGAGGGGGAAGCGTTCATCTATGTATACGGCTAAGAGAGTCTAGCTAGCTACATTCAGATATTATACATTTCTAATTGTCAGAAAGTAATTTTCATTTCTCGTTCAAGTGTACTGTTGGCAAGCTAGCTAACGTTACGTGTATGATCTAATGTAGTAATATTATTCATATCTCAGATCCATTTTCATTGCTAGTTATAGCCTAATGTTAGCTAGCTAGCTAACATTGAACCTAGCTAGTTTGTTAGCTTTAGCAGATTCATGCAGGGTATTAAATGTTATGAGTTGGGATTATTGTCCATTGTTTAGCTAGCTAGATACTGCACATGTTTAAACAAAAGACTCCACTATGCAAGTAACCATTTCACTGTACCGTTTACATCTTCTGTATCCTGTGCATGTGATAAACATGGATTTTATTTGATAGAGTGTGTTTACCAGCGACGGTAATGTGAAGAACATGACCTGCACCAATGTCATATTAGGATATAACGTTAGGCCAAAGAGACAGTGTCCAAGTTCTAAAATTCTCCGGTAGAATACTTCGTCAAAACTCATGACCGTAAGCTATTTTCTGTAATGAGCTCACCATTAACTTGTAAATAATTATCTTGATGTCAGTTTATTTTCCTGTAATATTAAAATACAAATCAGCTCAATTTAAGACGTTGTCAGCTCCAGTTGAAGTCGGAAGTTTAAATACAGTTAGACTGGAGTCATTAAAACTTGTTTTTCAACCACTCCAAAGGTAATTTTTACAACAATTGTTCAGACAGACAGATTATTTCAATTAATTATTTCACTTAATCACAATTCCAGTGGGTCAGAAGTTGACTGTGCCTTTAAACAACCTGGAAAATTCCAGAAAATGATGTCATGGCTTTAGAAGCTTCTGATAGGCTAATTGACATCATTTGAGTCAATTGGAGGTGTACCTGTGGATGTACTTCAAGGCCTACCTTCCAACTCAGTGCCTCTTGACATCATGGGAAAATCAAAAGAAATCAGCCAAGACCTCCACAAGTCTGGTTCATTCTTGGGAGCAAATTCCAAATGCCTCAAGGTACCACATTAATCTGTACAAACAATAGTACGCAAGTATAAACACCATGGGACCACACAGCCGCCATACCGCTCAGGAAGGAGACGCGTTCTGTCTCCTAAAGATGAACGTACTTGTGTGAAAAGTGCAAATCAATCCCAGAACAGCAGCAAAGGACCTTGTTAAGATGCTGGAAGAAACGGGTACAAAAGTATCTATATCCACAGTAAAACGAGTCCTATATCGACATAACCTGAAAGGCCGCTCAGCAAGGAAGCCACTGCTCCAAAAAAGCCAGACTACGGTTTGCAACTGCACATGGGGACAAAGATTGTACTTTTTGGAGAAATATCCTCTGGTCTGATGAAACAAAAATATAACTGTTTAGCAATATTGGCCATCGTTATGTTTGGAGGAAAAAGGGGGAGGTTTGCAAGCCGAAGAACACCATACAAACCGTGAAGCATGGGGGTGGCAGCATCATGTTGTGGGGGTGCTTTGCTGCAGGAGGGACTGCTGCACTTCACAAAATAGATGGCATCATGAGGCAGGAAAATTATGTGGATATATTGAAGCAACATCTCAAGACATCAGTCAGGAAGTTAATGCTTGGTAGCAAATGGTCTTCCAAATGGACAATGATCCCAAGCATACTTCCAAGTTGCGGCAAAATGGCTTCAGGACTACAAAGTCAAGGTATTGGAGTGGACATTACAAAGCCCTCTGACCTCAATCCTATAGAAAATGTGTGGGCAGAACTGAAAAAGCATGTGCGAGAAAGGAGGCCTTTACAAACCTACTCAGATACACCAGCTCTGTCAGGAGGAATGGGCCAAAATTCACACAACTTATTATGGGAAGCTTGTGGATGGCTACCCGAAACTTTGTTTAAGGCAATGCTACCAAATACTAATTGAGTGTATGTAAACTTCTGAACCCACTGGGAATGTGATGAAAGAAATAAAAGCTGAAATCATTGAATCATTCTTAAAATAAAGTGGTGATCCTAACTGACCTACGAAAGGGATTTTTTACTAGGATTCAATGTCAGGAATTGTGAAAAACTGACTTTAAAAGTATTTGGCTACGGTGTATGTAAACTTCCGACATCAACTGTATATGATATGGTCATTATTTGAACTGCCTAACAAGCTAGAAACTAACCAAAACATTGATGTCAAGCAATCTGTTGTTTTGCTACATAAGGCCGAATCCTGCTGGTCGGTCACATGTATTTTTTGTCAATGTTTTGGTGTCAAACTGGTGGCAGTTGTGGAAAAAGTTGCATAGTTAATTGAAAATAATGCCATTGTTGATTAGATGCTTTTTTTCATTATGTAGGATACTTATTCTTTAAACATATGGTCTGTCTATCTAATAGAAACTCAAGGACAATACGGACACAAATAAAAATAAAGACTATATGAATACATTTTTTTTTTTAAAGTTAATCAAGAATACATTTCCAGATTTACAATAGAGCGACAGATTTTCGTTTAATTACCATAATTACTTAAGTTTCCGGTAACTTTGGTAAACTACCTGTAGCTATGCAACCCTAATGGTGAGGCTCACCTCTAGTAAAGGGAACAGATCCTTGTCTTCATCCTTCAACTGGTTCCACTTTGCTATCAGTGGGGGCATCAGCATCTGAATGTACTCCTAAACACATACAGTAGTACACACATTAGCAATCACAATCCGACAGGCACCTGAAAGGGGAAATCAAATGCAAGTGCAGATTCTGTATTGCTCAAGTCATTGTGGTGTGTGTGGGGAGACATTGGCGGAATGTATGTGTATGTGTGTGTGTGTCTAAAGACGAGAATTCCTATCTGAACATTCCCCCCCCCACACACACACACACACTTTGAGGTCACGGTGTATCTACCTCGCCGGCTCTTTCACTTATTTAATGATGCAAGTGTTTTAGTTCTTCGGTCTGTCACATGTAGAATATACTCAAGATGATTTAGTCTTCAGAGAAGGTTCCGTGTCGGCATTTAAAAAGCCGTAGTGTACCCTTACAAACAAACGGGCCGTAGCCGAGGCACTTTCATGGGTATATGACTGCGGGAAAATACAACTTCATTGCCTGGCCCTACTGTAGCATACACGCCCAATATGACTATTATTCTGCATTGTGAATTGATGTGGAATTGTGCGAGGGCGGGGCCTACTAAACTCAAATATGTTATTGTTTTAATTCTTAACCAGCGCATCAATCTAAATAAATCATTTTTTAAAATTCCCATCAAAATCCTTCAGTTTAAGCTGGAGATATTTTTTGCACAGGCTCTGTCTCAATCCACCGAATTCGCCTATTTCGGCCTTCCGCATCTGCAGTGGAAGGTGGCCGAGCTACAGCAGTGTTCGTCAGCCCATGAGTCATCCTAAAATTATTATTTTTTAAATCGGTCTTCTCACAAAAACGTCTGTTAGCGTCCAAAAGGTTTGGTGGAAAGGGGACACTCACGAACACGAAGGTGTTCTCCGTTTTGCTCTACAACCCCCACAAGTGTCACGGGACTGTCTGAAGGTAACCCATACAAATAAATGGAAGTATGAAGGTACAGTAATTTAGTTGTGGGATGTCTCATGGTCTGACAAACACTGCTGTAGCTCGGCCCCCATTCACCGCAAATGCGGAAGGCCGACATTGGCAGATGCGGTCGATTGAGAAACAGCCCATGCAACAAAAAAAAACGAATCTCTCTAGCTTAAACGTAAAGCAAAATGTTCCATTTAGCACATCCCTAGTATTTGTGTGCACTTCTGTGTGTACCGGCTTGTTGAGGTGGTGTCCCACAGAGTCAGCGAGAGTCCCTATAGCGTCATACAGTATGAGCAGGTTCTTGTGTTGGTACTTGCTGAAGGCAAACACCAGAGTGTCCAGAATATAGGCCAGGTAGGGAACCAACTCTGTACACGCCTCCTCTTCCAGAGTGGCAAAGGCACTGAGAGGGGAGAGAAAGAGGAGAGAGAGAAAGGTGTGAGAGAAAAATAAAGGGTAGTTTGGAACGTAACTTTGCAATCAAGCTGTTCAAAAACATTTGATTGGGTCAACCAAACATCAATGATCATCATCTTTACTTCCACTCCCAAGGACAGTCATCACTAGCTTGAGTGGGAAAACAAAAAGCCACTTATTACTGGTTATCTATCGATCATTTACAAAGAAAGAAGAAAAAAAGGACACATCTGAACAAAAGTAACCACAGCAAACCACACACTGACCGCAACTGAACCACAGTCAACCTCCCTCTCACCTGCAGGCGGCCTCCTGCACCCTCTTGTTGGAGTCCAGGATGCGTTTGAGCAGCTCAGTCATCAGGGGCTTCAGGTAGGTGTCAGGTGGCTGACTGACCACCCAGTGGGCATACCGACTCAGGGTCCAGCAGGTGATGGAGCGCACCAGGGCCTTCTTATCACTCAGACACTGCACCAGGTGGGGGATGAGCTCTGGCAGGTAGGCAATCATACCCTGCATACAACCTGCGAGGACAAAGGTGGGTGTTATTACTATAATTACCATGTATGCCAATGATGTCTGCTGGTTTCAAAGTTTACATATAGACGATATTGTAGCACTTCCAGGTGATTCTCATCCTCCCTCCAAAGTCTCTTTCTCCCATCTCTTTCGGCATAACACTTCCTTCCCTTTCTCTTCCCTCCGGGTTTCTAGTAGTCGCCCCCCGACCTTAGGGGTTAGGGTACTATAACAGGGCTTACCCTCAGCGATGGCCCCCAGAACAAGTATTCCAGACTCCTTGATGACCCACTCTGGGTGGAAGAGGAGCTCTTTGAGGAGAGGCAAGATAGGGAGGAGCAGGTCGTCTCTGAACACGTTAGCCAACACATCCAACGCCGCTGCTGAACACTTACCTGAAAACAGAGAGAGAAGGACATGTAAGTATAGAGGGGTACACAGAAAAGCACCCTTGCCCACAAAAAAAGGTCAACAATATCGATGGTATATTGTACATATGTGGGGTAAGGCTGGAAGAGAGACGCCAAGATAAAGACAAAAGCATTGGACTTAAGTGGATGGAGATTGGAGGGGAGGGAGAGAGAGCTAGAGAAATTGTGAATGTGGAAAGAAAACCGAGTAAGTGTTTACATACCACAACAGTCAGAGGCTGGCACTAAGATAGCATTGAAAGAGCTGTATTCCGCCATTAGCAAACAAGAAAACGCTCACCCAGAGGCTGCGTTCCTATGAGCCGGGGACTTAAACGCAGGGAAACGTAAATCCGTTTTACCAAATGTATATCAGCATGTTAAAATGTGAGACCAGGGGGGGGGGGGAACAAATTGTGGACCACCTTTACAACACACACACAGACGCATCTCACCTTCCATTTGGCAAATCTGACCATAATTCTGTCCTCCTGCTTACAAGAAAAAATTAAAAGCAGGAAGCACCAGTGACTAGATCAATAAAGTGGTCAGATGAAGCAGAAGCTAAGGACTGTTTTGCTAGCACAGACTGGAATATGTTCCGGGATTCCTCCGATGGTATTGAAGAGTACGCCACATCAGCCATTGGCTTCATCAATAAATGCATCAATGACGTCGTCCACACAGTGACCGTACGTACATACCCCAACCAGAAGCCATGGATTACAGGCAACATCCACACTGAGCAAAAGGCTAGAGCTTCCGCTTTCAAGGAGCGGGACTCTAACCTAGAAGCTTACAAGAAATCCCGCTATGCCCTCCGACGAACCATCAAACAGGCAAAGTGTCAATACAGTACTAAGATCAGGACACCAGTTCTGATGCTCGTCGGATGTGGAAGGGCTTGCAAATCCATTACAGACTACAAAGGGTAGCACAGCTGAGAGCTACCCAGTGACACGAGCCTACCAGACAAGCTAAATTACTTCTATGCTCGATTCGAGGGAAAGAACACTGAAACATGCATGAAGAGCACCAGCTGTTCCAGAAGACTGTGTGATCACGCTCTCTGCAGGCGATGTGAGCAAGACCTTTAAACAGGCCAACATTCACAAGGCCGCAGGGCCAGACGGATTACCAGGACGTGTACTGCGAGAATGCGCCGACCAACTGGCAAGTGACTTCACTGACATTTTCAACCTCTCCCTGTCCTAGTCTGTAACACTAACACATTTCAAGCAGACTACCATAGCGCCTGTGCCCAAGAACACTAAGGTAACCTGTCTAAATGACTACCGACCCGTAGCACTCACATCTGTAGCCATGAAGTGCTTTGAAAGGCTGGTTATGGCTCACATCAACAACATTATCCCAGAAACCCTAGACCCACTCCAATTTGCATACCGCCCCAACATATCCACAGATGATGCAATCTCTATTCCATTCCACACTGCCCTTTCCCACCTGGACAAAAGGAACACCTATGTGAGAATGCTATTCATTGACTACAGATCAGCGTTCAACACCATAGTGCCCACAAAGCTCATCACTAAGCTAAGAACCCTGGGACTAAACACCTCCCTCTGCAAGTGGATCCTGGACTTCCTGACGGGCCACCCCCAGGTGGTAAGGGTAGGTAACAACACATCCACCATGCTGATCCTCAACACAGGGGCCCCTCCTGTACTCCCTGTTCACTCATGACTGCACAGCCAGGCAGGAAAAAAGAGGACTGAGCACACCCCCATTCTCATTGATGGGGCTACAGTAGAGAAAGTTGAGAGCTTCATGTTCCTTTGTGTCCACATCAACAACAAACTAACATGGTCCAAGCACACGAGGACAGTCGTGAAGAGGGCACGACAAAACCTATTCCCCCTCAAGAGACTGAAAAGATTTGGCCTGGGTCCTCAGATTTTCAAAGGTTCTGCAGCTGCACCAGAGAGCATCCTGGCTGGTTGCGTCACTGCCTGTTATGGCAACTTGCCTGCCTGTTATGGCAATTTGATCACTCTATACCAAGAGGTGTCAGAGGAAGGCCCTAAAAATTGTCAAAGACTCCAGTCTTAGAATGTTCTCTCTGCTACCGAACAGCAAGCGGTACCGGAGTGTCAAGTCTAGGTCCAAGAGGCTTCTAAACAGCTTCTACCCCCAAGCCATAAGACTCCTGAACACCTCAATCAAATGGCTACCCAGACTATTTGCATTGCCGCCACCCCCCTCTTTTACACCGCTGCTACTCTTTGTTGTTATCATCTATGCATAGTCACTTTAATAACTCTACCTTCATGTACATATTACCTCAAATTACCAGTGCCTCTGCACATTTGACTCTGTATCGGTACCCCCCTGTATATAGTCTCGCTATTGTTAATTTACTGCTGCTCTTTAATTAGTTGTTACTTTTATTTCTTATTCTTATCCATAGATTTTTTAAAACTGCATTGTTGGTTAGGGGCTCGTAAGTAAGCATTTCACTGTAAGGTCTACAACAGTTGTATTCGGCACATGTGACTAATACAATTTGATTTAATTTGAAAAACAGATAAAGAGGTCCACTCACGGAGGTTCCAGTCAGAGATGGTGTCATCATCTTCCAGGTCATCGTCTTCATCGTCATCTTCCTCAATGCCGTCCCGGTCACCCTCGTATTGCTGGGCAACCGTACGGGAGCGGTGGAACCTGGGCCTGATGTCCTGCTCGTTGTCAGGGATGGCCTCATCATCCTCCTCCACGTCACCCTGACACACACTCACACAATTAAACACACAAGTCTCACAAAAACACAAAGTTAGACACTCGCAAGTGTACACAGACACACACACATATGCAATTCAAATGATTTATACTACTTGAGCTGCCTTTAGGCTGTAGCTGGGTAGCTGTCAGTTAACCTATCAGACTACAATCTTACAAGCAGACAGAGACCCATACATATTTATGAATCTTTACGAATGTATATAATTGTAACCATAGTGACAGGTCAGTGACGGGTTATACTCAAACCTCAGGACCAACACATACCCAAGGTTGAGACAAGAGTCATGCACAGCAACAAGATTGATATGCCTTGCAATACCCTCCACCCTCTCCCTCCTCCAGGGTTGAGGTGTGATGTGTCTAGTACATCTTAATCACAGTCTCCAGTCCAGCAGCAGTCTAGCAGCCCATAGATCCATTTCCTGGCTCACACTCGGAGCAGACTGACCTTGAGCAGAATTATGTCGATCTCCGAGTACTTCATCCCGTTGACGAGCACCGGAGTCAGCCTGAAAATAGACAGGGGATGGAGGGTAGGGGAGAGGGGGCAAGGACAGGCCACATTTACACGTCAGCATTGTCACCACCGTGTAACAGATGAGCTCTAACAGCTATGTCACTTGAGCAATGGCCGGGGTGACAGGATGAGGACAGTACACCCAAGGGTGAGGTCTAGAACGACTTAGTGTGGGATTGGAGCAAATGTTATTAGCTAAAGCTTTGATATGGAGGCTGGTGTTGTACTGTGCATGTGTCACAAAGCATTTGTGCTGCTATGACCGTCTTTGTTTTCCCATATGCCATATCTAACATTCTTGTAGTATCATCTGTGAGATGTTCTCTCTGTGTGTGTGTGTGTGCGTGTAAATTGTGTTACTCACTTGGAGAGGTGGTTACACAGAACGTCCTTACATACAGGCTGTTCAGCCAGGGTCAGCCAGAACTCACAGGCCTCCAGAGCCACATTCTCATCCTGGTCCTGAGTCCTCTGCAGCATGTACTGAGAAGGAGAGTACCAGGGGAAAATGTGTCCTTTTGCATTATACTTGTAGTGCACTTCCTCCATCAATATTCAGGATCCATTCCAAGGCCACAAGCTGGGCAGCCACAATCACCTGATTATGGATCAAGTTGGGAAATATAGCTTTTGGCCACTAGGTGGCATCTTGAGCTCATGTGATGAAAGACTTAGCTGAACCCATTCTAGTCTCTTGGTTTGTTTTTCTCCCTTCTTTCATCTCTATATCCCTCCCCACGCCCTCACCCTCCATCTCAACCGCCTATATCCCTCACCCAGTCCTACGCCACCCAGCCCGACGCCAACCAGCCCCAGTCCTAGTCTCACCTCTATAATGTTGTGCATGTGTGGTAGGAGACGGTCCATGCGGACCTCCAGCAGCATGACCAGAGCTCTGCACACGTTCTTCCTCACCTCCGGTTCTTCATCAGTCGCCAAGGCAAATAAGTTCTACAGGGAGGGAAGGGGGTCAAACATTGTACACCTATGTACCCACACTAGTCTCAAAGGGACTGTCATTCCTCACTTTACATTATTTGTAAAATAATAATAATAATAATAATAATAATCCCATTACTATTGAATCGCATTTCCAATCTTAAAGACAAAGGGAAGGAGACTAGATAAGGACACATTTTAGGGCAATTGAGATAGAGCCAAGGAAAGGTTACTTGAGTTCAGACATTAATGTCTTCATGTGCGTCCTGAGGTCTGACCTGTACCACTTCCAACTACTGAGCCTCTAGCCATCTACCAACCACCTGAGCCTCTACTGACCACAGCCATCTCCTTTTACTCAAAGCATGCTATCAACTCTGGCCTTCAGCCTGTTATCACATAAAAAACTCCAGTGAAAATAGCTTTAAAAAAAACACCCTACACAAATAAACCAATTTAGAGTATGCAAATCAGATTCCATGTGACCTGTCCCTCTTCTACGCCGAGTGCCCGCTCTCTCACCCCTACACCTAAAGACAGAGGGACTTTCAACAGCAGCCTTTTCTTTATCCCTTATCCGCCTGCAATATTCTTCTGCCTGTCATGTATTGTCAACGTCACCGTGCTGGGTGCATCTGTCCTCATCCAGGGCCCAGCTGGCTGGAATTTAAGCTCATCAGTTGTTAACCTGATCTACTTCCAACGGCTTACCAGCCCTGATCCAATCGGAGGAATTGGGGTTTGTGTACTGAACTGAAGCTAGGGTAGAACAGTGTTGTGCTGCCTAAAGGCTCAGAGCTAACCCACTAACACACTGCACTAAGGCCATATACCTGCCTGCCTGGATGACGCCTTCTGGGTCTTAGGGCTGGGGTGGGTGTGTGATAATCTAATGGCTATGTGTGATGGTCAGCAGAGGTGTTGTGTGTGTCAAGGGGAATATGTGCTAGTTGTGTTTGTACGTGTGGTATATGACTTGCTTACATAACTTAGGGGTCACATAAGCCTCATACCATACCACGTGTCTGACTTTGTGGGCATATTAGAGAGTTACAGGGCTGTCTGGGGGTTATGAGAGGTCAGAGTGTATAGGTCAGAGGTCACTGCGGGGTCAGACTTGCCTCAATGAAGCCATCGATGTGCAGCATGAGGGCCTGGGTCCTACTTATGATGAACTGGTTGACGCAGGCGATGGCATGAGACCTGCAACACAACATGCCCTTTAAAACCTTAACTTCACACAAGACAAATTCACATGATCCCCTCATCAACGCTGCCTCAGTCTCTGTTCCTCCCCCCACCTCCCTTTTCTCCAGTCTCCTATCTGGGATCTCAGACCTTGATAACACCAAAGGATGGATACAAATCAGAGAGAAAGTTTAATCTATAAGCCTGAGGAAAGAGGGTTGTGAGGGGACATTTTGGGTCAAAGCGCCTGTGAATTTCTCTCAATTTTTTTGTATAAATACTTGGCTATGGGTTGTTTTGGGACCGATTAGAGGAGGTGCAAAGTGTTGGCTCCCCCGGGAGTGATGAGTGGGGGAAAAAGGCAAGGCTGTGAGAGAGGGAGGTACAGTACACTCATACTAGAGTACAGTCATTCCTTCTAGGGACTTTTGCTTACCACTGTGCTTCAGCTTGCTGTCTGTGGTCTAGGCCAGGTTATTATAAGTCACTTTATAGTGTTTCCAAACAAAAATGCATCTTTTGACCAATGGGTAAGATATATTAATTGGATAGATACTCCTCTAAAGAAAACCAATGGTCCAAACCTAATGTCTTTATCATAATCCGTTCAAAGGTTATTGGAGTTTTTACCCTTTTATGATGGCCAAAATTAGGGCAACTAAATCAATGGAGGCTAAAAAAAGACAACAAAAATTATAATAGTCAGCTAGGCTGGATGCTGTACACGAACTGAGGCTAACTGAAAGGCTCACCGTTGAACTAGTCATCTTTCTTCATAAAATCCAGAGGACATAAAACAATATAGGAGGTAAGATGGATATGACATGTAGTATTTTCACATTTTATTTTACACTTTTCATATTAGTGCACCCTACACATTGTGACAACTGCTGTAAAAAAAAGCTTTATAAATATATTTGGTTTAATTTGAGTGCCTGATCAGGCGGTAAGGGCTGTTAAGGAAACTCATTGGCCAAGGAGTGAGGATTAAGGGAGAGACGAAGGCAGTGAGCAGGGGGAGCGGGAGAGATAGCCAGTACCTGATCTTGGGGCTGCTGTGCTTGAAGAACTGCAGGAACTTTGGGATCATGACATTGAGCGGACGGTCCAACATGTCACTGTCCAAGACCTCTGCGGAGTCCTCACAGATTTTCTGAAGAGCTCCAAACGCCCCCTAAAAGATAGGGGGGGTGGAGAGAGAAAGAGATTGAAAAATAGCAAGAGAGAGGAGGAAGGGATAGCGAGAGGAAAGGTGAAGGAGGTGAAGGGTTAACCAACATGTTTCAGGGCCAGACAGTCGCCTCAAAGACAGAAGATGGAGCAGAGACCATATGGACAGGAAACATGTCACACTCCATCAATCCTGAGTCAACCTATAAAAAAGGACAAGTACTATATCTAACGTCAGCACAAGGACACATAAACACATAAACCAGACCCGGCTGGCCAAATTAGGAAATGAACAGCAGGAGGTACTGATGAATTTGACGGTTAAACATAAAAACAGCTACACTATAGGCCTAGTCAAGGGAGAGGCAGTCAGTGTGTACTGTAGTCGCTTTATAACGACTAAAGTAAAGAACGTTTTTACCATAAAGGTCAACAGCGCTTCCGTGATATACAGTTTGGTACACACTCACAGTGAGCACACACACACACACGCTAAACATGAGTCCAGCAGGTGTCCACTTGGCAGAGCAGCTAGATATACACAACGAAAGGTATGTGGACACCTGCTTGTCGAAAATCTCATTCCAAAATCATGGGCATTAAAATGGAGTTGGGTCCTCCACAGACGGGACCACCGAGTGCTGAAATTGTCTTTCCTCGGTTGCAACACACACTACAGAGTTCCAAACTGCTTCTGGAAGCAATGTCAAAAGAGAACTGTTCGTCGGGCGCTTCTTGCAAAAACCCATTGCAAGAAACTCCCGACGAACAGTTCTCTGTTGACATTGCTTCCAGAAGCAGTTTGGAACTATGTAGTGCGTGTTGCAACCGAGGACAGACAATTTCAGCACTCCGCGGTCCCGTCTGTGAGCTTGTGTGGCCTACCACTTTGCGGCTGAGCCGTTGTTGCTCCTAAACGTTTCCACTTCGCACTTAGTTGACCGGGGCAGCTCTAGCAGGACAGACATTTGAAAAACTGACTTGTTGGATAGGTGGCATCCTATGACGGTGCCACGTAGAAAGTCACCGAGCTCTTCAGTAAGGCCATTCTACTGCCAATGTTTGCATGGCTGGGTGCTCAATTGTATACACCTGTCAGCAACGGGTTTGTCTGAAATAGCCAAATCCAATAATTTGATTCAGTATACATAGTGTATCAATGAGAGCCACATGTGTCTATGCACTACGCTACAGGAGTGTCTTATTTTCCACACTTAAAATGTATCATTTTATCCCAACCTCAGTCACTCAATGACCTTGAGCCCAAAACTAGCAAACATCACAGCTGTATATTATATACAGTGCCTATTCACACCCCTAGACTTTTTCAACATTTTGTTGTGTTACAGCCTTAATTTAAAATGGATTACATTTAGAGTTGACACTGGCCCACACACAATACACCATAATGTCAAAGCGGAATTGTGGTTTTCAAAATGTTTACAAATTAATTTAAAAAATGTAAAGTTGAAATGTCTTGAGTAAATATTCAACCCCTTTGTTATGGCAAGCCTAAATACTTTCAGGAGTACACATTTTCTTAAATCACATTATAGGCTGCATGCAATAATAGTGTCATTATATTTTGAATGACTACCTCATCTCTGTAGCCCACACATACGATTATCTCTAAGGTCCCTCAGTCGAGCAGTGAATTTCAAAACAGATTTAACCACATGGAGGTTTTCCAATGCCTCGCAAAGAAGGGCACCTATTGGTAGATGGGTATAAAAAAAAGCAGATATTGAAAATCCCTTTGAGCATGGTGAAGTTATTAAATTACACTTTGGATGGTGTATCAATACACCCAATCACTACAGGTTTCCTTCCTAACTCAGTTGCCTGTGAGGAAGGAAACCACTCAATGACTTCACCATGATGCCAATGGGGACTTTAAAACAGTTAGGGGGTTTAATTGCCGTGATAGTTTTCTCCTGAGGATGGATCAACAACATTGTAGTTACTCCACAATACGAACCTAACTGAGTGAAAAGGAAGCCTGTACGAAATACAAATATTCAAAAACATGCATCCTGTTTGCGACAGGGCACTAAAGTAATACTGCAAAAAATGTGGCAAAGCAATTCAGTTTTTGTCCTGAATACAAAGTGTTATGTTTGGGGCAAATCCAATACAACACATTACTGAGTACCACTCTTGATATTTTCAAACATAGTGGTGGCTGCATCATGCTATGGGTAAACTTGTAATCGTTAAGGACTGGGGAGTTTTTCAGGATAAAAAAGAAACGGAATGGAGCTAAGCACAGGCAAAACCCGAGAGGAAAATCTGTGTCTGCTTTCCACCAGACACTGGGATATGACTTCACCTTTCAGCATAACTTAAAACACCAAGGCCAAATCTACACTGGAGATGCTTACCAACAAAACTGTGAATGTTCCTGAGTGGCCGAGTTACAGTTTTGACTTAAATCTACTTGAAAATCCATGGCAAGACCTGAAAATGGTTGTCGAGCAATGATCAACAACCAATTTGACAGAGTTTGACGATTCAAAAAAAGAATATGCACATATTGCACAATCCTGGTGTGCAAAGCTCTTAGAGACTTATCCTGAAAGACTCACAGCTGTAATCTCTGCCAAAGGTGCTTCTACAAAGTATTGATTTAGGGGTGTGAATACTTATGTAAATTAGATATTTCTGGATTTTATTTTCAATACATTTCTAAAAACATGCTTTCACGGTCATTGTAGGGCAATGTGTGTCGATGGGTGAGATTATTATTATTATTTTTTTTAAATACATTTGAATTCAGGCTAGAACAAAACATGGAATACGTCAAGGGTTATGAATAATTTCTGAAGGCAATGTACACACAAATAAGCACAAGCCCCTTAAAAAGCTCCATTGTCTAAATCTAATGAGGACATTGACGATGTAGGCCTGCATCATGTTTGAATGCAGCTGATGATTTGCAGTTCTGTCTGTAAATAATGATAATGCAGCCCAGGGAAATATATATTCTGGGATTGACGGCAGTGGCAGACAAATTCAATATGCCGTCAGTCATACATTACACACACGGAGAGGAATGCAACAAAGACCACGGCGGCCGTGGCAGCGGTGCTGTCTGAGGGCCGTTTCCTAGGTAACCATTTCCAGGGCGGGCGCTCTTTCCTTCCAACCAGTCAGCTTAGAGACTGAGACCGAGACGATGTGGTTAAAGAAAATAAGGTTTCGGTCTGTATGAGAGACAGCCGGTACAACCAAGGTTAAACCAAGGTCAGCAATGATATAGCTTACAAGGAAGTGGATGCAGCCTATTAGGATGGAGACTGTGTAGGCAAAGGTTAAGGGCTATATCCAGGCACTCCACGTTGCGTTGTCCATAAGAACAGCCCTTAGCTGTGGTATATTTGCCATATACCACACCTCCTCGGTCCTTATTGGTTAATTGTTCTAATTCATTTCTGATTGGCTAGAAGGACATTCTAGAACGGACATTATATTTACTGGAGATACACGGGACAGCACTTTCTCAAATCAGATACTGCCGATCTGTCTGATATGATCTGTCTGAACTTGCAAACACTCATGGGATAGCTAAAAATACAAATTTGGCCACTTTCTAAACCTTTAGACCTGATGACGTGCTTCTGAACATGAGCTTAGCAAGTGTAGCACATGGGGATTTGTGACATGTACTCCTCAGCCTTAAAATGTCCTGCTTGCGTCGCCTCATTATCGAGCTTTTGGAGGTGGCACGATCGGCTAAGACGCTTGAGGGTGGCCACGTGTGTTTGTGAAGCGGAGGACCCGAGTTTGCGACAGGAATAGGCCGAAATGAGAGGAAGTGGTACTCGCTAAGCAAGCACTGTGAAGGCGTTTCCCCTAGCCAACGTCGCCATGACATTGTCTACAAATGTAATCGGAGATTTCTATTGAAGAAGCAGTTTCTTCATACTGATACAATATGCTGCCTTAACTAGGGCTGTGAATGTTTAAACGGGATCGTTAACATAAAATCACAGTGCAGTTATCACAAAACTATCACTAACAGGCCCCGATCATCATCATCATCATCATCAAGGGAAAAAATAAATGCTGTAACATTAGGAGATGTGCATCTTTCAATTGATATGCCACGGATAAAAAGTGTGCCGCACGTCATCGTCATTATCTGTAAGAAAAATTTCAGAGAGTGAGAAAGTCCTGTATGGCAATACGCTACTTTGAGAAGTTAGATGAGAGGGTGATGAAATGCAAACTTTGCGAAGTGGAATTGAGCTACAGAGGCAGTACAGGTGCAATGCTGAAAGGGATGACAACCCGTTTCTGCCAGAAGTGCGATAAGGAGTGAGAAAAATCCCAGCGCCGATTAAATAAACGATTGCAGTAATGCAGTTGATATGCAGCCAATGTGAGGATGTTGGCTTTAATACCCTAATGGCATATCTAAAAACTAGCCTCGCTAAACGTTAAGACAGGGCTCACGAGTGGCGCAGCGGTCTAAGGCACTGCATCTCAGTGCTAGAGCGGTCTAAGGCACTGCATCTCAGTGCTAGAGGTGTCACTAGAGACCCCGATTCAATTCCAGGCTGTATCACAACCGGGTGATTGCGAGTCCCATAGCACGGCGCACAATTGGCCCAGCGTCGTCCGGGTTAGGGTTTGGCCGGGGTAGGCCGTCATTGTAAATAAGAATATATTGTTAACCGACTTGCCTAGTTAAATAAAATGTTTTAAAAAATAAATGTTAGATGTCTATGAATATGCTGTCATACATCACTGCAACAAGCAATCACATTGATGAGAAGTGGAACATGAAGTAGGTACTGGCAACAGAACATGGAGAAGAGGCACACAACAGAGAACCTACAACGGCATTAACCTTTTGAGTGTAGGGGGCAGTATTTTGATGAAAACGTACCCAAATGAAATTGCCTATTTCTCAGGACCAGAATATGCATATGATTGTCAGATTAGGATAGAAAACACAAAATATTGTCTGTGAGTATAACAGAGCTGATATTGCAGGCGAAAATCTGAGGAAAATCCATCCAGGAAGTGCTGTTTTTCCTGAAAGCTCTCTTTTCCATTTAAAGGGATATCAACCAGATTCCTTTTCCTATGGCTTCCACATGGTGTGAACAGTCTTTAGACAGTTTCAGGCTTTACTTCTGAAAAATGAGCGTGAAAGATCACATCGCGTCATTGGATGGCTGGGTGCCAGCAGCGTTTTGCATGCGCCAACAGAATGGAGCAGATATGTTCTCTCCCTCTCTCTCCTATTGAAGAAGCTGTAATTCGGTTGAAATATTATCGATTATATATTGTAAAAACAACCTAATTTGATTATAAAAAACGTTTGACATGGTTCTACGAACTTTACAGATACAATTAGAATTTGTCTGCCCTGTCATGACAGCTCGAGCCTGAGGATTTCTGAACATAACACGCCAACCAAATGGAGGTATTTTGGATATAAAAAATCATCTTTATGGAACAAAAGGAACATGTATTGTGTAACTGGGTGTCTCGTGAGTGCAAACATCCGAAGATCATCAAAAAGGTAAGAGATTCATTTTATTGCTTTTCTGATCAATCTACTTTGCTGCTAGCTGTTTGTACTGCTTGCTTAGCGAGTACCACTTCCTCTAGATGTCCTAACATAAGCGCTTGGATAGCTATTGCCGAAAAGCTTTTTTTAAATCTGACACGCTAAACTAAACTGTAACAAGCTAAGCTGTGTTTTGATATATTGCACTTGTAATTTCATGAAAATTACATATATTTTGTCATTTAATTTGACGCTCTGCAATTCAGCGGATGTTGACGAAAATGATCCCGCTAAAGGGATGAGTGCGCCAAGAAGTTAATACCACTGCGCTGAGTGGGTGTGGGACAGCAGTAAGGTGTGTGCCGTCTGGTAGGGTTTCCACTAGTTACCACAGTCAAAACATTTTGGGATGGGCTATATCGTAAACATTTATTAATTTAAGGTTAGGCATAAGGTTAGCAGTATGGTTAGGGTTGTGTTGTTTTAAGGGCAAAAAAAAAATGACCCACCACTATGTTAACTGCAGAGAAAACCCCCTGACATTTTTCAACTGGACCTTTCCTAGTGTGACCCAACATTAGAAAAAGTGAAACATCGCCTTTGTTCATATTTCCATGAAAGCGGTTCTCGACCAAGGGTACAAATATTGTCCTAGAGTCATTTTTGACCCGGCAGTTATAAAATCATTTACACACCACAAAAACCACAAAGACAATGGGAAATTTAGATTGTGTGCTACTGATTGAACTCAGACAAAACTCTTGTGCATGTGCAGCATTTCCCCTCAGCGACCCCGCACGACTCAAGTTCACAGAAAAAAATAAAAACAATTTGACTAAATAAACTAAATAAACTAAATTTCTGGCAAAATAAACATTTCTTGAAAGCATTGTTTACTAATGGGGAATGCAGTCAGAGGCTATAAAGGTGCTGCAGATGACAGTCCCCCCAGTTCTCTCTTTGCTGAAGCCATGAGTGCACGTTACAGTGCCCAACAGGTCCTAGACCTGATTTATTAAGATGTCCAGGAGGAATAAGGAAACCATGATTTAGAAGAGGAGAAAGTATCTGAAGAAGACAGGGAAGAATACAACCCTGAGAATGATGCAGCATCTTCAGATGAAGAAATACCCCAAGCTGAAAGAGAGACAGTTCTGGAAAAGAACAGCAAAATAATGGTCCTTGTCACCATATGACACCCAGGGCAGGATGGCAGCACAACATGTCATAAGGATGACCCCAGGGCCCACAAGACATGCAGTTGCCCATGCCCAGGACATCGCCTCAACATTCTACATGTCATCACACCAGCCATCGAAAAAAATCATCCTGGAGATGACAAATTTGGAGGGTTTCTGTAAATATGGAGACAACTGGAAAAGGATGGATGAGATTGACCTGCGTGCCTACACAGGGCTGCTAATCTTAGCAGGTGTGTATAGGTCCCGAGGCGAGGCTACATGTGGTCTCTGGGATTCTGAGTGGAAGGGCGATTTTCCGTGCCACGATGCCACTGAGTCTTTCACACATTCTCAAGAATGCTACGGTTTGATAACCATGAGTCAAGACCTGCAAGACGTGTGAGAGACAAACGAACGACCATAAGAGATGTTTGGGAGAAGTGGATTGAGCGTCTGCCAATCCTCTACAACCCTGGGCCTGCAGTAACAGTATATAAGCAACTGGTTCCATTCAGAGGTACATTTTTATTGTCATATCTGTAATGTAAGTGATTTTCACTGTTCATTTTATTATGTATTGCTGTAATATCCTTGATTTTTGTTATTGTTTTCTGTGACACTGATACTAAATTACTGATAGTAATCTCTTTTGTCAATAGGTTGCCGTCCTTTCCGGCAGTATATGCCCAGCAAAGTATGGCATCAAGATATGGGTGGCCTGTGACGCACAATCCAGCTACACTTGGAAGATGTAAGTCTACACAGGGAAGCCGACCAGTGGAGGCCTGGAGAAGAACCAGGGGGTGCGGGTTGTGCTTGATGTGACAGATGGACTGAGGGGGCACAATGTCCCATGGAACAATTTCTTTACCTCTTATGAACTCCGACAGCAGCTCCTGAAGAGGAAGATACCATGGTTGGCACAGTTCAAAAGAACAAGCCTGAGCTCCCCCCTGCAGTCCTCGCAACAAGAGGGACAAGAGGCGCACAATTGGCCCAGTGTCATCCGGGTTTGGCCGTCATTGTAAATGAGAATTTGTTCTTAACGGACTTGCCTACTAAATAAATAAAAAAAAACAGGCTTTATGATTTTGTTACTGTGGCAACGACAGGTAGATAGAAGACCGTGGTAGATTGAACTGCATTGCCCCCTAGCGGTCATACGTAGAACCACATCTGAACTTGTCACTTAACTTTTTGTATTTATGTTAGTTTTTTTAAATGGCACTAAAACATTAAGACAAAATGTATATCCCTAGTCCTAACATTCAAAAAGGTTACCAAGATTACATCCAACCAGGAAAAACATAGCTAGCATTCATTCATTTATTTTTGCACAAACATATTTTTGCGGCTTCTGATGACTGGGACAGGTATTTGTGTGTGTGTAAGCAGCAGAGAAAGCGGGAGGGCAGTCAGACTAAGAGCATATTCCAATTAACCTGGACAGTCCTGGTAAGACTATGAGCCTTGTTGTGGAAACATGCAAGAATTACAACTATGCAAAAGAAATCAGAGGCGGTTGAGAGAGAGAAAGAGATTATATTTAAAAAGAAATGTTATTACTCCTTTATCCTCTGTTAGAAAGCTATGTCCAGACAACAATGGTAGAGTATACAGTACAATGTACAGTGTCTGAATGAGAAAGCACTTGGTTGTTCGGTCAGTCGACCAGCACCTTCCAACCGCCCGTTAATCACCACAGTAAAAACGGATCTCCAGCAAAACCTAAATTAAGCAATCAGCCAATATTCTATAAGCATGAGGTGACATCCCACACACATACCTGCTCTGGCCTTTTTATAGAGCGAGGGCCGCAGAGGGAAGAGGGGAAGAGAGGGAAAGGGGTGACAGAGGAGAATGGGAACAGGAAGGGGAAACGGGGAGAGAGGGGTAGAGAGAGGGGTATTGCTGTGACAAGAGACAGAACCGGTTCGGACGCGGTCTGCGGTCGTAGTGACTGCTGTGCTGACGGCCAGAGAGACAGACACCTGTGTGGAGTTAGCATTAGGGTTGGGTGACGTCTGGAATGACACATTTTCCCGTCCTAACATTGTTGATATACGATTGTATAGTCTACAAAAAAAGTCCCTCTGTACCCAACATCATTACAAAACTTTAAACAAGTTACCACACCAAGTCTCAGGGATGGCTAACTCTGGAAATTCCTTTGGTCTCTACGGAGTTCGGTAAATCAACTTTCAATTTTCTTAGACCTTATTTTTGGAACAATCTTCAAAATGTTCTTAAATTTTATGTTTTGGTGCCTCTAGCCCAATTCAGAAAGCTGATTGAAGACCTTATTACAGATGAACGTGTTTATGACAGTGTTTTTCCTTTCTGCTTTCGTTTTGTATTTCAATTTGGATGTATGCATTTTCTGTAATTCAGGGCTCATCTGTAAAAGAGAGCTTGGTCTCAGTATGACCCTCTAATAAAATAAAAGGTTAAAGAAAGAAAATGAAGGCTATGGCATTTAGGGAAAATACAATTTGGCATGTTGCCCTGCTGTGTGCTCACTGCCAGACTACAGTCAAATTCAAACAAGCTAAAACAATCATGTGACATCACGATGTTGTCACCATCAACGATGGTAGACAATTCAATCGTAAAATTGCCAAACCTAGTTAGCATTTCCATTCCACACTGCGGTAGAATCTACTCAGCTCACAGGGATCTCAGTGCAGACAGAGGGACTGAGATTCATCTAATACTTGGGAGAGCAGGAGGGCAAAACGCAGACAATGAGAATGCAGCACAGCAACTCAAGATTGTGTCTGAGAGCACTGCATATTTCAACACAAATATAGTCTGGGTGCAATAAGGATTTTAACATACACAGCTCAAAACAGTGTGTGATGTGGATAATCTAGTAATAGGCCAGCCGCTGAAGGATCATCTTTATGTATAAACACATAAAAGACACTGCTCATAGCCAAAATCAGAGCCACGCCACCCAGTGCCAATAGCACTGCCTTTGAGGCCCAGTAGACTTTGAGGTCGTCAACTCACATAATATGCTACCCAGAGCCCTGTACCACGCAAAGCTTTTAGGACCACTGCCAAAGAGCTCAGTCAGTGGAATGCCTTTTTTTTTTTTACACACACACACACACACACACACACACAAATGTACCAGTCAGCTAGAATTTATAGAAGTCCAACGGCTGCCTGTAACATGACCCGGCTGAGGCTCATCCATATGCTCTGAATAACTCACATCAATCACTGACATATTAACAGCAGGCCTAATACGCTACATGCATACTATTTGTATTCTCTGATGAATGCAACTACTCTTTCAGCAAATTAAAAACAGCAGAACTAGGCTACGCAGATCTCAAGGCGACACTTCTAAACCGACTTGACGAGGTTCCTCTAGCCGAGTACAACAAACCCTAGGAGTACCCGCCCGTCTGCCTGAAGAGTACTACCAAAACAAAATCACAGCTCACTCCAGCTCCACCGCAGAAAATAACGGAGGGAAATCTCTGCTTCTGAACCAGCTCTGTGTTGGGAGGAACACCCTGTGGCAATAGTGAGAACTATTGTACAGGCTTTCCTTTGGGATGTCTGGCAGGCCCAGGCGTAAGGGTCAACTCGATCTCCCGTCGGCTTTACTTGGATTCCCTTTGAGGAGTCCAGATTGTGTCCCGTTGAAGATAGCACTGGGGCATATTTAAGTGTTAGACTATAAGAGAGTGATCCATGCTTCCATGGTAAATTATCAATGGCATGTATATTGTGTAGATCTGAATGAGCCATTGACACACACACACACACACACACACAGGTTCAAAGAGATGTTAAAAGGAAGTGGAGACACTAATCTGTCATCATGCCAAGATTAGGTCATTCTGAAGTACAAAGGTCATGTGCTGTCTGTGTCCAATCAACACTACACACAAGTGAGTAAGAAGAAAATGAGAGGGTATGTCTGGGCTTTACTGTAAGTGAATGCACGCAGGTGTGTGAGCTCACCTGTCTGTGTGTGTCCTTCAGAACACAGTGATCCCCAGCCACAAATCTGTATGGAGGCTACTGTCCAGGGGTGATATCACGTTGCTTAGGTGCCGATACGATATATTGGATTCTCATGTTTTTCTATATGTATTGCGAGTTGATATTGCATATTTATTGCAATTTGATGTTCCAAATATATGGCTCACGATGTCTGACACAGAGACAAGAGGGCATGAGAAAACAAGTGCTGAAAACATGTTGACTCACTATTTGTTTTTAAAGGATGGAGAACAAGCTACAGCAGACTAGTGCTTGCGAAAACATTTTGAGATAGATATATATAAACACACATTTATTTTTACAAATCGAGTGTCAAAGCATCCATATAATATAATTACATTTAACTGCGTTGATTACCCCCTCTCCCCATCACTAGTGTATATGAAGAACTCTGTGTGTGTGGCACCCTCAAATCAGCTCATTTGTGAGGCGCGAGTGTGTGGCTTTATATTTACTGCTGCTGGCAAGCCGCCAGGGGCCACCGCAAAGAATCCTGGGACAGCCAGGCTATTTTTGGGGCTGTTGCAAGGGAGTGTTTTCCCACGATGCAACTCTGCATCAGCAGCACCGGGCTTGATACAAAGTATGACGCCCCAATCAAATTGGTATTTAAAATACGCTAGCCTCCATGCAAACACACTCCATTCATTCCTTCGTAGTTTGATCATCAAATGCATTTAGTGGATTTTTCTAACCCTCTCCCTGACTTGAATATCTATGAGCACAGGATAGCAGAGAGAAGGCTATAACTCTGTGGATGCGGGTCACATGGCTAGTCAAAACGCCAAACTCTTCACTGATAATGCTGAAACATCAATCCATGGGCGAGTCAGTGCCACGTTTTCATGTGCCGAAGTAAAAAGGAAAGAAAAGTTACCTTGCAAATTCAGCAGGCTATCGTGTGAAATAAGCTTGAAGTACCGTCTTAATATTATTACTTATCATTATTGCAGTCTTTGGCAGGTAGCCTAGTGGTTAGAGCGTTGGGCCAGTAACCGAAAGGTTGCTCGACCAAATCCCTGAGCTGACAAGGTAAAAATCTGTCGTTCTGCCCCTGAACAAGGCATTTAACCCACTGGGCCGTCATTGAAAATAAGAATTTGTTTAAACAAAGGTTACATTTTTAAAAAATGAAAATCCGTGCACAAGCACCTTATTTTGCACACCTAACAATTAAAAAAAAAAATTAAAGACAAATAAGTTTCATCATTGTATGATGCAAGGAACCACATTACAAAATAACCTACATTACCATATTTGTTTACCATCGAGAATCGGAAGAAAATGCAGAAAAACACCCTGCCCATTGGCTTCTTTGCATATTCAAGCTGGTCTCAAAATACAACACTGCCCCTTTAAGGCTCTCCTGGAGGATGGCCACCCTTGCTAGCCTATAAAATACTGCAACATTACAATTACAACCAAATATACTGAACAAAAAATAAAATTTAACTAGGCAATTCAGTTAACAAATTTGTATTTACAATGATGGCCTACACCGGCTAAACCCGGACGACGCTGGGCCAATTGTGCGCTGCCCTACGGGACTCCCAATCATGGCTGGTTGTGAACAGCCTGGATTCGAACCAGGGTGTCTGTAGTGAAGCCTCAAGCACTGAGATGCAGTGGCTTAGACTGCTGCGCCATGCGCCACTCGGGAGCCCAAGTTACAGTTCATGTAAAAAGGAAATCAGTCAATTGAAATAAATTCCTTAAACCCTAATCTATGGATTTCACGACTGGGCAAGGCCGCAGCCATAGGTGGCCTGGGAGGGCATGGGTCCACCCACCTGGGAGCCAGTCCCAGCCAATCAGAATGAGTTTTTACACCAAAAAATGACTTTATTACAGACAAAAATACTATAATATTCTAATACAGACAGAAATTTTCATCAGCTGTCTGGGTGGCTGGTCTCAGACGATCCCGCAGGAAAAGAAACCGGATGTGGAGGTCCTGGGCAGGCGTGGTTACACGTTGGCTGTGGTTGTGAGGCCAAATTCTCAAAAATGGTTGGAGGCGGCTTATGGTAGAGAAATTAACATTAAATTCTCTAGTAACAGCTTTGGTGAACATTCCTGCAGTCAGCATGCCAATTGCACGCTCGCTCAAAACTTGACATCTGTTACATTGTGTTGTGACAAAACTGCACGTTCAAGTGGCCTTTTGTCCCCAGCACAAGGTGCACCTGTGTAATGATCATGCTGTTTAATCAGCTTCTTGATATGCCACCCGTCAGGTGGAGGGATTATCTTGGCAAAGGAGAAATGCTCACTATCCCTAAGGGATGTCAACAAATGTATGCACAATATTTTAGAGAAATAAGCTTTATGTGCGTATGGAAAATTCCTGGGATGTTTTATTTCAGCTCATGAAACCAACACTTAACACTATATTTTTGTTCAGTTTACTTATTTCTTTTTTAAATAATTCCCTCCTCCTCAAAATTAAATATATTGATACTGTTCAAAACAGACTACAAAAGCAATGGTTGATGCAAAATACTTATCTTGAAATGCTGATCGTTTTATTTTTTCATATTATAAGCTCGACGGACCAACGAACCATGCCTCAAGTATGTCGACAGAATCAAGCCTTTTGACGTTAATTATCAATCATTACAAACTGGGTGGTTTAAACCCTGAATGCTGATTGGCTAACAGCCAGAGTATATCAGACCGTATACCACGGGTATGACAAAACATGTATTTGTACTGCTGTAATTATGTTGGTAACCAGTTTATAATAGCAATAAGGCACCTCGGGCGCTTGTGATATATGGCCAAGATACCACGGCAAAGGGCTGTGTATAGGCAGCCCGCGTCGCGTCGTACGTAAGAACAGCCATTAGCCGTGGCATACTGGCCATATACCACACCTTCTCGGGCCTTACTGCATCAGCTTGGACAAGAGGCTGTAGCCAATACCACCTACACTGACATGTAGGCTTTTTTATTTATGTACACTGCATTTGGAAAGTATTCTGACCTAGACTTTTTCCACATTTTGTGACAGCATTATTCTAAAATGGATTAAATACAGTTTGTTCCTCAATCTACACACAATACTCCATAATAACAAAGTGAAAACAGGTTTAGCAATTTAGCAAATATATATTTTATTTTTATGAAATACCTCATTTACATAAGTATTCAGACCCTTTTGCTATATACGACTCGAAATTGAGCTCAGGTGCATCCTGTTTCCATTGATCATCCTTGAGATGTTTCTACAACTTGATTGTAGATTCAATTGATTGGACATGATTTGGAAAGGCACACCTGTCAATATAAGGTCCCACAGTTGATGGTGCATGTCAGAGCAAAAACCAAGCCATGAGGTAGAAGGAATTGTCCGTAGAGCTCTACGACAGGATTGTGTCGAGGCACAGATCTGGGGAAGGATACCAAAACACTTTTTGAAGCATTGAAGGTCCCCAAGAACACAGTGTTGGCCTCACTGATCCAATTCATATCGGAGTAATTGCTTGATATTGTGATTTTTTTAAATGTTATTTTACTTGTCCCGGACAAGTAAACAAGTTATTGTTGAGCCCTGCACTACATTCAGGATAAATGGAGTTAGCCTGCCCGGGAGTAGGTTAGTTCTGGAGGATTTGTTGCCATATACATTTACCTGGCTAATAGGTGAGCCACTTTCATGGTACCAGTTATTCAGAGTTGAACTCAGAGTTGACCAAAGTTACATTACCTCGCTACCTTCTCAAATCACATACATAGTATAGGGCTTTACTCTTAAAATGTCCCCCAAACATGGCATGATGACACATTAAATGAATGAAGATCAGAAATCTGACTGATCGATTGACTATCCACAGATCTGCTGTGTCAACTATGAGGGATACTGTGAGATTCCCTTGAGATTCTGACAAAAATGGATACAGCTTTTATTTTATTTTTTATTATGAAGGAAGTTAAGTGTTAGTTTCAGGAGCGAATGCTAACTAGCTTTAGCACAATGACTGGAAGTCTAAAAGTACAGTAGCATTGTATCCATCCCTTTAACCTCACTTCTGCAATAATAAGTCATTCTAATAGTTGTGTTAGTAACACTAATACTAGGGCAGCCACCCAACATTGACACCAAATGTGATTAAGTGCTAAAAATACCCCCCCCCCCCAAAAAAAAAAAGCTTAACCTAAGCACCACCACTTTGATCTTGTTGGCTTGCTCTTAACTCATAACCAAAGACGGTATTCTTGGTCATGGCGAGAGCCAGTCAAGAAATGAGGTCAGATTATATTCACTGGTATAAAAGATAGAGAGAAAGAAAGAGGGATAATATAAGTGATTTCATGTTGAATAAGCTGCAGTTTTGGGTTAGTTCCTATCCAGCTGTGAGTATTTCCCTTCAACTGAGTCGGTCAGCAGGACTCCATCCAGATGCTGCTTTATTTGACCACCCCTCTCCAGAGAAGTACACAGGAACACTAACAAACAGACACCTACATATTTTTTGCTTGTGTCTGGTATTGAATGTGAAAAAGGACAAGAAAACCAGATCACTCATTCAAAACGTCAAGGTCACTCATTCAAACACAGATAATCTCTGATAAATCCACAGATTACAGCGACGAGACAACGACTCTCAAACCAACCTCTATCCTAAACCAAACTCACCCCAGTAGCCATCATGAGACCGTATTAGTAGTACATTTGTAAACCTGAGCTCCCAGACGCAGCAGTGTAGTCCAGGTGTATCCTTATCTAGTCTTCTCCTCACAATATTTAGCATATGACAGTTCAGAAAACCTTGGCAGCCCAGTCCTGTGTTAACCTAGGTCATCACCTCACAGAAGTGATAAACATATAGCGCAGCTCACAGACCTGGCAGCCCAGACCCTGTCCTAGTCTAGTCTCATCCCTCACCTCACAGGTGTTGTAGTCCTCAGAGTCCAGCAGAAGGCAGAGTTTGGGCAGCAGCTCAGGCCAGTTCTGCAGCTCCCCTTTGGAGGCGATGGTAGTGATGAGGATACCTGGGTCGAGAGAGAAAGACAGGAGAGACAGACAAAGACACACACAGAGAGACAAAGACAGAGAGAGCGAGACACAGAAAGAGACAGAGAGAGACAGATAAGTCTCCTCGAAGCAACTCCACAACCCTCCCTTATAACAATCACCTCCTTGCTTAATCATCATGATCACCATCAGGATTGGCAGAGCCAATATCCTGCACTTTTAGTCGGTTTATAATAGGTGATTTACACACTCCTGTTTGTTCATTTCTGTCAGATGTTAGGTAACCATGGCAACAGAGCCATGGTACAGTCTGTTGCTTGCCTGCTGACTCTGATAAGGAGGCACCATGCAAACACCATTGGGCTATCTCAACAAGCCAGCTGGCTAATCAAACCTTCAGAAATATCCATGCAGCCAGACACCAGTGAGACGAACGGAGTTATATTACCCTGAGCCGCGGTGTACCAGTCTATGGCATGTGACGTGAACAGGCAAAAACAGTGAGGGAGGGGCGCCTTTCTCAAATCAAACAATGATCTGTGGCGCTTGGTCATGTCGGCTATAAGGCAGCATGGTTCATCGTCCAGAAACATTAAACATATTTTCAATAAAATATGTTAGAATTTTCAAAGTGGTTTTAAAATTGGGAAGGCAAATAAAAGCATTTTTTTTAAGCAATCACTTCTGCATTGGAAACAGAGAATCCTACTCATTACTTCACGTGCATAATCTAGCCTATGCTACGTCACTTTTGTTTTGAGACGATTTTGCAGTGGGCTTTGTGGTGTAAAGTACTCAAGTAAAAATACTTCAAAATGTACTACTAAAGTTGTTTTTTGGGGGTATTTTTGATAACTTTACTACATTCCTAAAGAAAATAAATGTACTCCATACATTTTTTGACACCCAAAAGTACTTGCTAAGCATTCAAAATGTAACAGGATGATAAAGTTGTCCAATTCACTAACTTATCAACAGAAAATCCCTACTGCCTCTGATCCCTGGTCATCCCTACTGCCTCTGAACTCACATGCTTTGTTGGTAAATGTTGTCAATGTTGGAGTGTGCCCCTTGCTTTCCGCTAAAAAAAAAATCTGTTAAAAAAAAATGTGCCATCTGGTTTGCTTAATATAAAGGAATTTGAAATTATTTACAATTACTTTTGGTATATTCAAAACCAAACACTTATATTTTTACTGGGTGACTTTTACTTGAGTCGTTTTCTTTACTTGTACTCAAGTATGACAGTTGGCTACTTTATCCACCACTGGCTTTGAACGGGGCACCTGGCTCACGCCCGAAAGGCAGCCTGGTTCCAAAAAGAATCACTTTTCACCCGTTGCAAACTTCTCCCACCGAGGTAACCCAGGCCAGATAATCAAATCCCCCTCAATGACTCAAAGATTCAGGTTAATTCACACCAATGGGTGTGTCATTTGTAGTCAACAATGTGGGAGCAAAAAACTTCAACATTTCTAGCCATCTTTGAAAAGCATTTTTTTTTTAATGTCTTAAAAAAGGCTTGAATAAGCCAAGTAGCCAATAGGCAACGGGTAGCACACTCTGTCTGATTCTCTGTAATAAATGGCATTGGAATAATAATCCATTTTATTTTGTAAAGCATCACAACAAAATGTTCAGTCGCCTCCTTGTCTGAAGGACAAGTTGCTAAACAAGTTCATGTCAAGCCCTGCATGTTGTTTTTTTGTGTGTTTTTTTTCCCCAAAAGTCTCATGGAATGCAGGCCTACATTGGCTGCTACTGTAGGCTGAATGATATCATTTTAACATGGAAATAGCTGTTACGGTATGCATTTTCTCCATTGTTTTTGATGGTAGGGCACTCTGGTAGGCCTACATTATGATCAAATAGCCACAGTAGCCTATTTGGCCACTGTTAAAACAGTATATTAAAGCGGGTATAGCCTTGAGGGTTCACAGCAAACGCACGCCGGAAGTTACACAGGAATTTCACAAGGTTCAAGTTAGCGATCAGCAGACCAAAAAAAATGCCCAATGCCTATAAATATTAGAGGGAACATTGCCTGGAACACCATTCTCCTGCTTTGATCTGTTTTGAGTCATTGAAGAGAAGGAGTGTGTGAAGGGTTTTGTAATCAGGTATGAGCTGGGCTGGAACAAAAGCTTTAGACACCACTGCCATTCAGATCTGGAGCTGTCCATCCTTAAGTCATTTTTCTGCACTATGGGTACAATGGTATTGACAGTCACAGAGTGTACAAAACATTAAGAACACCTGCTCTTTCCATGACAGACTGACCAGGTGAATCCAGATGAAAGCTATGATACCTTGAGGTCACTTGTTAAATCCATTTCGAATCAGCGTTGATTAAGGGACATAAATTGTGTTTGTGTGCCATTCAAAAGGTTGAATGGGCAAGAAAATATTTAAGTGCCTTTGAACAGGGTATAGTAGCAGGTGCCATGTGCACCGGTTTGTGTCAAAAACCGCAAAGCTACTGGGGTGTCAAGCTCAACAGTTTCGTGTGCATCAAGAATTTTGCACCAGCCAAAGGTCATCCAGCAAACTTGACAACTGTGGGAAGCATTGTAGTCAACACGGGCCAGCATTCTGTAGCACAGTTGGTAGAGCATGGCGCTTGTAACGCCAGGGTAGTGGGTTCGATTCCCGGGACCACCCATACGTAGAATGTATGCACACATGACTGTAAGTCGCTTTGGATAAAAGCGTCTGCTAAATGGCATATATTATTATTATTATTATCCCTGTGGAATGCTTTGAAAACATGTAGAGTCCATAACATAACGAATTGAGGCTGTTCTGAGGGTAAAGGGGGTGGGGGGTGAAACTCAATTTTAGGAAGGTATTCCTAATATTTGGTACACTCAGTGTGTGTGTTTATAAATAAATAAAACACACACACAGTACCAGTGAAATGTTTGGACATATCTACTCACTCAAGGGTTTCTTTAAAATTGTACTATTTTCTACATTGAATAATAGGATAATAGTGAAGACATCAAAACTATGAAATAACACATGGAATGATGTAGAAACCCCCCAACAAGTGTTTAACCAATCAAAATACATTTTAGAATCTTCAAAATAGCCACCTTTTGCCTTGATGGCAGCTTTGCACTCTTGGCATTCTCTCAACCAGCTTCATGACGTAGTCACCTGCAATGCATTTCAATTAACTGGTGTGCCTTGTTAAAGTTAATATGTGGAATTTCTTTGCGTCTTAATGCGTTTGAGCCAATCAGTTGTGTTGTGACAAGGTAGGGGTGGTATACAGACCAAGTCCATTTTATGGCAAGAGCAGCTCACAAAAGCAAAGAGAAACGACAGTCCATTACTTTAAGACATGACAAGGTCAGTCAATACAGGAAAACCATCAAGCACTATGATGAAACTGGCTCTCATGAGTATCGCCACAGGAAAGGAAGACCCAGAGTTATCACTGCTGCAGAGGACAAGTTCATCAGATTTACCAGCCTCAGAAATTGCAGCCCAAATTGATGCTTCACAGAGTTCAAGTAACAGACACATCAAAATCAACTGTTCAGAGGAGACTGCATGAATCAGGCCTTCATGGTCGAATTGCTGCAAAGAAAGCACTATTAAAGTACACCCAATAAGAAGAATAAACTTGCTTGGGCCAAAAAACATGAGCAATGGACATTAGACCAATGGAAATATGTCCTTTGATCTGACGATCCCAAAATTGAGATTTTTGGTTCCAATCGCTGTGTCTTTGTGAGACGCAGAGTAGATGAACGGATGATCTCTGCATGTGTGGTTCTCACCATGAAGCATGGAGGTGGTGGTGTGATGGTACTCTGCTGGTGACACTGTCCGTGATATATTTAGAATTCAAGGCACACTTAACCAGCATGGATACTACTGCATTCTGCAACGATTCGCCATCCCATCTGGTTTGCGCTTAGTGGGACTACCATTTGTTTATCAAAAGGACAATGACCCAACACACCTACAGGCTGTGTAAGGGCTATTTGACCAAGGAGAGTGATGGTGTGCTGTATCAGTTGACCTGGCCTCCACAATCACCTGATCCAATTGAAATGGTTTGGGATGAGTTGGACCACAGAGAGAAAGAAAGGCAGCCAACAAGTGCTCAGCATACAGTTGAAGTCAGAAGTTTACATACACTTAGGGTGGAGTCATTAAAACTAGTTTTCAAACCACTCCACAACTTTCTTGTTAACAAACTATAGTTTTGGTAAGTTGGTTAGGACTAGAGGCCGACCGATTATGATTTTTAATGCCGATGCCGATTATTGGAGGACCCCCCCAAGATTAAAATCGGCCGATTTTTTTGCAACATGTATTTGTGATAATGACAGTAACAACAATACTGAATGAACACTTATTTTAACTTAATATAATACATCAATAAAATCAATTTAGCCTCAAAGAAATAATGCAACATGTTCAATTTGGTTAAAATAATGCAAAAACAAAGTGTTGGAGAAGAACGTAAAAGTGTAAAAGTTCCTTGCTCAGAACATGAAAACGCATGAAAGCTGGTGGTTCCTTTTAACATGAGTCTTCAATATTCCTAGGTAAGGAGTTTTAAGTTGTAGTTATTATAAGAATCATAGGACTATTTCTCTCTATACCATTTGTATTTCATTAACCTTTGACTATTGGATGTTCTTATAGGCACTTCAGTATCGCCAGTGTAACGGTATGGCTTTCGTCCCTCTCCTCTCCCTGGGCTCGAACCAGGAACACAATGACAACAGCCACCCTCAAAGCAGCGTTACCCATGCAGAGCAAGGGGAATAACTACTCCAAGTCTCAGAGCGAGTGACGTTTGAAACGCTATTAGCGCGCAACCCGCTAACTAGCTAGCCATTTCACATTGGTTACACCAGCCTAATCTCAGAAGTTGATAGGCTTGAAGTCATAAACAGCTGATGGCAAACACTCAAAATTGCTGTTTGAATGAATGCTTACGAGCCTGCTGCTGCCTACCATCGCTCCGTCAGACTGCTCTATCAAATCAGACTTAATTATAACATAATAACACAGAAATACGAGCCTTAGGTCATTAATATGGTCGAATCCGGAAACCCTCATCTCGAAAACCAGACATTTATTCTTTCAGTGAAATACGGAACCGTTCCGTATTTTATCTAACAGGTGGCGTGGCATCCATAAGTCTAAATATTCCTGTTACGTTGCACAACCTTCAATGTTATGTCATAATTACGTAAAATTCTGGCAAATTAGGCAGCCCAAACTGTTGCATATACACTGTCTCTGCGTGCAATGAACACAAGAGAAGTGACACAATTGAATTAATATTGCCTGCTAACCTGGATTTCTTTTAGCTAAATATGCAGGTTTAAAAATATATACTTCTGTGTTGATTTTAAGAAAGGCATTGATGTTTATGGTTAGGTACACAATGGAGCAACGATACGCACCGCATCGATTATATGCAACGCAGGACACGCTAGATAAACTAGTAATATCATCAACCATGTGTAGTTAATCAATCAATCATGATCACTAGTTGTTTTTTATAAGATAAGTTTAATGCTAGCTAGCAACTTACCTTGGCTTACTGCATTCGCGTAACAGGCAGTCAGTCTCCTCATGGAGTGCAATGTAATCAGGTGGTTACAGCGTTGGACTAGTTAACTATAAGGTAGCAAGATTGTCAGCTCGGGGGATTCAATGCAAAAATCTGTCGTTCTGCCCCTGAACGAGGCAGTTAACCCACGGTTCCTAGGCCGTCATTGAAAATAAGAATGTGTTCTTAACTGACTTGCCTAGTTAAATAAAGTTGAAATAAGTGTAAAAAAAAAAAATCATTTTTTTAAATGTATTATTATATATATATTTTTTTAATTGGCCAAATCGGTATCCAAAAATACCGATACCCGATTGTTATGAAAACTTGAAATCGTCCCTAATTAATCAGCCATTCCGATTAATCGGTCGACCTCAAGTTAAGACATCTACTTTGTGCATGACACATTTTTCCAACAATTGTTTACAGAGATTATTCCACTGTATCACAATTCCAATGGGTCATACATTTACATAATCTAAGATGACTGTCTTTAAACAGCTTGGAAAATTCCAGAAAATGGTGTCATGGCTTTAGAAGCTTCTGATAGGCTAATTGTCATATTTGAGTCAATTGGAGGTGTACCTGTGGATGTATTTCAAGGCCTAGCTTCAAACTCAGTGCCTCTTTGCTTGACATCATGGGAAAATCAAAAGAAATCAGACAAGACCGCAGAAAAACAATTGTAGCCCTCCACAAGTCTGGTTGATCCTTTGGACCAATTTCCAAACACCTGAAGGTACCACGTTCATCTGTACAAACAATAGTATGCAAGTATAAACAGGGGACCACGCTGCCCTCATACCGCTCAGGAAGAAGACGCGTTCTGTCTCCTAGAGATGAACGTACTTGTGTGAAAAGTGCAAATCAATCCCAGAACAGCAGCAAAGGACCTTGTGAAGATGCTGGAAAAAACGAGTACAAAAGTATCTATATCCACAGTAAAACGAGTCCTATATATCAACATAACCTGAAAGGCCGCTCAGCAAGGAAGAAGCCACTGCTCCAAAACCGCCATAAAAAAAGCCAGACTACAGTTTGCAACTGCACATGGGGACAAAGATTGTACTTTTTGGAGAAATGTCCTCTGGTCTGATGAAACAGAAATCGAACCGTTTGGCCATAATGACCATCATTATGTTAGGAGGACAAAGGGGGAGGCTTGTAAAGCCGAAGAACACCATCCCAATCGTGAAGTACGGGGGTGGCAGGATCATGTTGTGGGGGTGCTTTGCTGCACTTCACAAAATAGATGAGGATGGAAAATTATGTGGACATATTGAGGCAACATCTCAAGACATCAGTCAGGAAGTTAAAGCTTGGTCGCAAATGGGTCTTCCAAATGGACAATGACCCCAAGCATACTTCCAAGTTGTGGAAAAATGGCTTAAGGGCAAGAAAGTCAAGGTACTGGAGCGGCCATCACAAAGCCCTGACCTCAAGCCTATAGAACATTTGTGGGCAGAAATGAAAAAGCGTGTGTGAGCAAGGAGGCCTACAAACCTACTCAGTTACACCAGCTCTGTCAGGAGGAATGGGCGAAAACTCATCCAACTTTTTGTGGGAAGCTTGTGGAAGGCTACCCGAAACGTTTGACCCAAGTTAAACAATTTAAAGGCTATGCTACCAAATACTAATTGAGTGTATATAAACTTCTGACCCACTGGGAATGTGATGAAAGAAATAAAAGCGGGAAAAAAAAAATCACTCTATTATTCTGACATTTCACATTCTTAAAATAAATTGGTCATCCTAACTGACCTAAAACTTTGGAATATTTACTAGGATTAAATGTCAGGAATTGTGAAAAAATGAGTTTACATGTATTTGGCTACGGTGTATGTAAACTTCCGACTTCAACTGTATATCATTTTTGTTTTATTTATTGTTGGACACGAGACTGTAAAAATGCCAGGAAATCAGTTCCAAGTGATTTTAATTCTGGAAATCTGTTCAAGTATTCCCACGCATAACAGAAAGACACGTGATCTTATACAAATTTAAGCAAGGTTTGACATTATGATTTAGTCAAATATATCCGTTTGAGCATCTTGCTTTCAATTTGAGGTATTCAAATTATTTGTAATTATGATCCTCCCCACCGACCATGTACTCAAGAAAACCATTATAATAATCAGCCCTCGACTGATTCTAATTGATGATCCCTGCTCTGTCTTAATCAACCTTTATTACACTGCTTACAGTGTATTTGATTATAGTGATCAAACTGTCCAGCATGGATGTGACCACTTAGAGGAGAGCACTAGAATTCAATGACGACAACATTCTCTTTTACAAATGCAGGCTATGACACTTACCCACAGTGGCCCGTATGAGGGGTGAGGAGTCTCCGATGTTCTGCAGACACTCGCTCTTGATGAAGTCAGACACTCCATTGGGGAAGTTCTGGTAATGGGCCTTCACATTGTTCTTCAGGATCAGACCACTCAGAGACCGGGTTGGCTCATCTGGAGAGAAGGGGGAGTGGGGGCAATCGATTTAGGGGTCAATTCCATTTTCTATTAAGTCAATATACGATTAGTCTATGAGCCAAAATGCATAAATTGAATTAGGACTAAACATTCAATTAAGATTTTTCCCAATTAACACTATTCTAATTTTTCTCCAAAATGTTGTTTTAATAGAATTAACACAACTTCCCTAACTTCCCTAACAGAAAGCTTATTTCTCTAAAATGTGTTTACATCCCTGTAAGTGAGCATTTCTCCTTTGCCAAGATAATCCATCCACCTGACAGGTGTAGCATATCAAGAAGCCGATTAAACAGCATGATCATTACAGAGGTGCACCTTGTGCTGGTGACAATCAAATGTACAGTTTTGTCACAACCAAATGCCACAGATGTCTCAAGTTGAGAGACAGTGCAATTGGAATGCTGACTGCAGAATTGTCCATCAGAGCGGTTGCCAAATAATTGAATGTTCATTTCTCCACCATAAGCGGCCTCCAAAGTCGTTTGAGAAAATTTGGCAGTACGTCCAAATGGCCTCACAACCGCAGACCACATGTAACCATGCCAGCCCAGGACCTACACATCTGGCTTCTTCACCTGTGGGATCATGAGACCAGCCACCCAGGCAGCTGATGAAACTGTGGGTTTGCACAACAAAATCATTTCTACAGTGTTCGAAACCGTCTCAGGGAAGCTTGTCTGCTCGTCGTCCTCACTAGGGTCTTGACCTGACCGGAGCTTGGCAATGTAACAGACTTCAGTAGGCAAATGCTCACTGTCGATGGCCACTGGCATGCTTGGAGATGTGTGCTCCTCATAGATTAATCCCGTTTTCAACTGTTTCAGGCAGATGGCAGTATGGCGTCATGGCCGAGCGGTTTGCTGATATCAATGTTGTAAACAGTGCCCCATTGTGGCGGTGGGGTTATGGTGTGGGCAGACATCCATGTGTCTATCTGCTCTTGTCGATTCTGGAGCAAACATCAATTACTCCGGAGCTTGCCAGCTCCGTCAATCACTCCTGAGCTCCGTCAATCACTCCTGGGCTGCAGTCACCTATCCGGACCCGTTTTACTGCCTACGCGGAGCCCCACCGGGCCTTCACATCTGGACTGCCGACATTATCTAACCGAAGGAGATCCGGCTGGCTCCTCCGACGCGACGTTACCTGAACACCCATCTGCGGCCTGCTAACCGTTAGCTGTCTTACCGGCTGCTCTCAGAATAGACAATCGGACAATTTATTTATTTTTATTATTATTATTATTATTATTATTATTATTATTATGTTTCTTCTTGGGCCTCTATAACTATATATATTGTTTTTATTTTATTTTTGTTGTTGTGTGATTTGGACAAATCCCCTCTACCACACGGAACCCCACTAATCTACTGACGGAACGCAAGAGGTGGCTAACAGACCTCCATCCTATGCTAGCTTGCTACCGATGTCCTGGCTAGCTGTCTAAATCGCAGTGACCCCCAAACCAACCACTCCACTCACTGGACTCTTTTGATCACTCGACTAAGGATGCCTCTCCTTAATGTCAATATGTCTTGTCCATTGCTGTTCTGGTTAGTGTTTATTGGCTTATTTCACTGTAGAGCCTCTAGTCCTGCTCACTATACCTTATCCAATTTATTAGTTCCACCACCCACACATGCAATGACATCTCCTGGTTTCAATGATGTTTCTAGAGACAATATCTCTCTCATCATCACTCAATACATAGGTTTACCTCCACTGTATTCACATCCTACCATACCTTTGTCTGTACATTATACCTTGATGCTACTTTATCGCCCCCAGAAACCTCCTTTTACTCTCTGTTCCAGACGTTCTAGACGACCAATTCTTATTGCTTTTAGCCGTACCCTTATTTTTCTCCTCCTATGTTCCTCTGGCGATGTAGAGGTGAATCCAGGCCCTGCAGTGCCTAGCTCCACTCCTATTCCCCAGGCGCTCTCTTTTGATGACTTCTGTAACCGTAATAGCCTTGGTTTCATGCATGTTAACATTAGAAGCCTGCTCCCTAAGTTCGTTCTATTTACTGCTTTAGCACACTCTGCCAACCCGGATGTTCTAGCTGTGTCTGAATCCTGGCTTAGGAAGACCACCAAAAATTCTGAAATGTTAATTCCAAATTACAACATTTTCAGACAAGATAGAACTGCCAAAGGGGGCGGTGTTGCAATCTACTGCAAAGATAGCCTGCAGAGTTCTGTCCTACTATCCAGGTCTGTACCCAAACAATTTGAACTTCTACTTTTAAAAATCCACCTCTCTAAAAACAAGTCTCTCACCGTTGCCGCCTGCTATAGACCACCCTCTGCCCCCAGCTGTGCTCTGGACACCATATGTGAACTGATTGCCCCCCATCTATCTTCAGAGCTCGTGCTGCTAGGCGACCTAAACTGGAACATGCTTAACACCCCAGCCATCCTACAATCTAAACTTGATGCCCTCAATCTCACTCAAATGATCAATGAACCTACCAGGTACCCCCCCAAAGCCTTAAACACGGGCACCCTCATAGATATCCTCCTAACGAACTTCCCCTCTAAATACACCTATGTCTTAAACCAAGATCTCAGCGATCACTGCCTCATTGCCTGCATCCGTAATGGCTCAGCGGTCAAACGACCTCCACTCATCACTGTAAAACGCTCCCTGAAGCACTTCAGCGAGCAGGCCTTTCTAATCGACCTGGCCGGGGTATCCTGGAAGGATATTGATCTCATCCCGCCAGTAGAGGATGCCTGGATATTTTTTAAAAATGCCTTCCTAACCATCTTAAATAAACATGCCCCTTTCAAGAAATTTAGAACCAGGAACAGATATAGCCCTTGGTTCTCCCCAGACCTGACTGCCCTTAACCAACACAAAAACATCCTATGGCGTTCTGCATTAGCATCGAACAGCCCCCGTGATATGCAGCTGTTCAGGGAAGCTAGAAACCGTTATACACAGGCAGTTAGAAAAGCCAAGGCTAGCTTTTTCAAGCAGAAATTTGCTTCCTGCAACACTAACTCAAAAAAGTTCTGGGACACTGTAAAGTCCATGGAGAATAAGAACACCTCCCAGCTACCCACTGCACTGAAGATCGGAAACACTGTCACCACTGATAAATCCACCATAATTGAGAATTTCAATAAGCATTTTTCTACGGCTGGCCATGCTTTCCACCTGGCTACTCCTACCCCGGTCAACAGCACTGCACACCCAACAGCAACTCGCCCAAGCCTTCCCCATTTCTCCTTCTCCCAAATCCATTCAGCTGATGTTCTGAAAGAGCTGAAAAATCTGGACACCTACAAAGCAGCCGGGTTAGACAATCTGGACCCTTTCTTTCTAAAATTATCTGCCGAAATTGTTGCCACCCCTATTACTAGCCTGTTCAACCTCTCGTTCGTGTCGTCTGAGATTCCCAAAGATTGGAAAGCATTCCCCTAACACTGTGATGCTCAGCTTGGTGTAGCATAACTACAGTAGGCCTACAATCAAAGTCATAGCCTCGGTCATGATTTCTGTTTTATCAAAGGTCTTTTCAGCAAGGAACAAGTTTCCCTTAATACCAATGGGTAATGCCCATTCAGTAGTATTTCACTGTCTAATAATTCTCCTTCATGGCTGTTCGATCCAATGTCTACCTCTGTTCTGATTAAAAGTACTCAAATTTGATTACCGCTGCATCTCTCTCAACCCAGAGCAGTATAATAAATGCCATCCTCAAAAGGCAATGGCTCATCAGCCTAAACCATTGGGTCATCTATTCTACTGTACACAAAACAGGTTGTCATCAGGTCAGGAGTTGAATTGTGCCCGGCGGGGGATTCGTTTTCAAATTTGAGTGAATCATATTCTAGTGGTGTGGTGCCACATCAGTGACAAGACATTTGATTTATTAAGATCCCCATTAGCCAACGCCAATGGCAACTGCTAGTCTTACAAGGGTCTGACACAACATTAGACGAAATACTTTACAATTTACATATATTTAAAATCATTAACATGTGTGAGTGCTTATCAGTTACACATATACTGAACAAAATATAAAAATGCAACATTGTCCATGAGCTGAAATAAAATATCACAGAAATGTTCCAGTCGCATAAAAATCTTATTTCTCTCAAATTTTGTGCAAATGTTGTTCATTTTACAACCATGTAATTTTAGAGAATTTGGCAGTAAATCCAACCAGCCTCAACCAGACCACATGTAACCACGGCAGCCCAGGACCTCCACATCCGGCTTATTTACCTGCGGGGATCGTCAGCGGAAAGGGTGGGGGCTGAGGAGTATTTTTGTCTAAAATAAAGCCCTTTTGTGGGGAAAAAAAACTATTCTGATTGGCTGGACCTGGCTCCTAAGTGGGTGGGCCTATGCTCTCCCAGGCACACCCATGTCTGTGCCCCTGCCTTGTCATGTGAAATCCATAGATTAGGGCATAGTTTATTTATTTCAATTGACTCATTTCCTGTAACCAATTTAAAAAATCTTTGAAATTGCTGCATGTTATGTTTATGTTTTTGTTCAGTATACATGTCAGTACATACACACAAGTAGGTCACATGTGGGAGAGGCGTTGTGCATTGAGGTGTTACTTTGTTTTTTTGCTGTTCACTTCTTGCTGTTCATTTTTTGCTGTTCATTTGCACTATATTAGATAGAAGGGAGTTCCATGTACTCATGACTGTATAATACTGTACTGGACCTGGGGAAAGACCCCTGGTGCCATGTCTGGTGGAGTAAGTGTATGTGTGTAAGTTGACAATGCTAACCATTTGGAATTTTCAACACGTTTCTTACAAAAACAAGTGACGCGCCTCCCAAGTGGCGCAGCGGTCTAAGTCCCTGCACCGCAGTGGGGAGGGTTTGGCCATCCGGGATGTCCTTGTCCCATCGCTCTCTAGCAACTCCTTGAGGTGGGCTGGACGCATGCACGCTGACTCATGTCACCAGTTGTACAGTGTTTCCGCCGACACGTTGGTGCGGCTGGCTTCCGGGTTAAGCGAGCAGTGTGTCAAGAAGCAATGCGGCTTGGAAGGGTCGTGTTTCGGAGGACGCATGGCTCTCGACCGTCGCACCTCCCGAGTCAGTACGGGAGTTGCAGCGATGGAACAAGACTAACTACCAAATTGAGATCACGAAATTGGGGTAAAAAGTATGATAAAAAAAGTGACGCAGTCAGTTTTCGCTAAGAGTGACTTGCATGCATAGTATTAATATTAACCCTCTGATTGCAATTAAGAGCAAGACGTGCTGCTCCGTTCTGGGCCAGCTGCAGCGTAAGTCAGTTTTTCTTTGCAATACTTGACCATATGACTGGACACTAATCAAGATAAAACTAGAGCCTGCAGGACTTGCTTTTTGGAGTGTGTTTTTGGGGAGCATCTATTACAGACAGACCTCTACCCGTCTTTTACAACCATTGAATCTTTATGTTTTTACCATGACAGTTCACAATCTAAGGTAACACAAAGTAAATTAGTCTCCTCAACTTGTTCAACAGCCACACCATTCATTACCAGATTCAGCGGAGGTAAAGAACATAGGGAATGATTTGTACCAAATTACAATGCTCTTAGTTTTGGTCATCTCTGTATATCCATCGCAAAACCCACTGGTTGATACTTATTTATAAAACCCTCTTAGGCCTCACTCCCCCTATCTGAGATATCTACTGCAGCCCTCACCCTCCACATACAACACCCGTTCTGCCAGTCACATTCTGTTAAAGGTCCCTAAAGCACACATCCCTGTGTTGCTGCTCTTTCAGTTCGCGGCAGCTAGCAACTGGAACGAGCTGCAGCAAACACTCAAACTGGACAGTTTTATCTCAATCTCTTCATCCAAATACGAAATCATGGACACTCTTACTGATAGTTGTGGCTGCTTTGCGTGATGTATTGTCTCTACCTTCTTGCCCTATGTGCTGTTGTTGTCTGTGCCCAATAATGTTTGTACCCCGTTTTGTGGTGTTACCATGTTGTGTTGCTACCATGCTGTGTTGTCATGTGTTGCTGCCTTGCTATGTTGTCGTCTTAGGTCTCTCTTTATGTAGTGTTGTCTCTTGTTGTGATGTGCGTTTTTTCCTATATTTATATTTGTATTATTTTTTAAATCCCAGTCTCCATCCCCACAAGAGGCCTTTTGGTAGGCCGTCATTGTAAATAAGAATTTGTTCTTAACTGACTTGCCTAGTTAAATAAAGGTTAAGTAGAATAAAGTAGTTTTAGAGATGTTAAGGGCCAGTTTATTACTGTCCACCCATTCCTAAACAGACTGAATCTAAGGGATTCAGTGAGTTCATTAGCTGTGGTTGCTGATATATATATAAAAAGAAAAACAAATATATATATGTATATATATATAGTGGGGCAAAAAAGTACTTAGTCACCAATTGTGCAAGTTCTCCCACTTAAAATGATGAGAGAGGCCTGTAATTTTCATCATAGGTACACTTCAACTATGACAGACAAAATGAGAAGAAAAAAAATCCAGAAAATCACATTGTAGGATTTTTAATGAATATATTTGCAAATTATGGTGGAAAATAAGTATTTGGTCAATAACAAAAGTTTCTCAATACTTTGTTATATACCCTTTGTTGGCAATGACAGAGGTCAAACAATTTCTGTAAGTCTTCACAAGGTTTTCACACACTGTTGATGGTATTTTGGCCCATTCCTCCATGCAGATCTCCTCTATAGCAGTGATGTTTTGGGGCTGTTGCTGGGCAACATGGACTTTCAACTCCCTCCAAAGATTTTCTATGAGGTTGAGATCTGGAGACCGGCTTGGCCACTCCAGGACCTTGAAATGCTTCTTACGAAGCCACTCCTTCGTTGCCCGGGAGGTGTGTTTGGAATCATTGTCATGCTGAAAGACCCAGCCACGTTTAATCTTCAATGCCCTTGCTGATAGGAGGTTTTCACTCCAAATCTCACGATACATGGCCCCATTCATTCTTTCCTTTACACGGATCAGTCGTCCTGGTCCCTTTGCAGAAAAACAGCCCCAAAGCATGATGTTTCCACCCCCATGCTTCACAGTAGGTATGGTGTTCTTTGGATGTAACTCAGCATTCTTTGTCCTCCAAACACGACGAGTTGAATTTTTACCAAAAAGTTATATTTTGCTTTCATCTGACCATATGACATTCTCCCAATCTTCTTATGGATCATCCAAATGCTCTCTAGCAAACTTCAGACGGGCCTGGATTTCTTCAAACCAAGCTGCTTACCTATTGCAGATTCAGTCTTCCCAGCCTGGTGCAGGTCTACAATTTTGTTTCTGGTGTCCTTTGACAGCTCTTTGGTCTTGGCCATAGTAGAGTTTGGAGTGTGACTGTTTGAGGTTGTGGACAGGTCTTTTATACTGATAACAAGTTCAAACAGGTGCCATTAATACAGGTAACGAGTGGAGGACAGAAGAGCCTCTTAAAGAAGAAGTTACAGGTCTGTGAGAGCCAGAAATCTTGCTTGTTTGTAGGTGACCAAATACTTATTTTCCACCATAATTTGCAAATAAATTCATTAAAAATCCTACAATGTGATTTTCTGGATTTTTTTTTTTTCATTTTGTCTGTCATAGTTGAAGTGTACCTATGATGAAAATTACAGGCCTCTCTCATCTTTTTAAGTGGGAGAACTTGCACAATTGGTGGCTGACTAAATACTTTTTTCCCCCACTGTATATGGTTGAATCATCCGTATACATGGGCACACGTGCTTTGTTTAATGACAGTGGCAGGTCATAAAGACAGACACCAGCCATGGGGTTCTCTTCCAGGGTTCGCCACTCCTAGAACAGACTGACATGCAGCCCCCGTCACTAGACTAGGTGGTCAGAACTTCAGCCTGTCTGTAACCTCGTCCCCAGGTTAATTTGCTAGCAGAGAGAGCTGGTTGGTGGACGAGATAAGCCTGTGTGACTGCCAGCGACCATTCTGTAGCCTACAGTTGTCTTTTGTGCCAATAAGCAGTAAAATAGAACAAATAGGAGATAGAGAATGAGAGTGGAAGGTTAAATATCTTACCTTCTGATTTCAACTTTGTGAGCACAAATATCAAGTAGTTGTTGAAGTCTGGGTAATGGTTGAGCTGTTCCAGTCTCTTAAGAAAATATGGTTAAGGAAAGGACAGAGCCTACATTGGGCGCACAACCATAGAAGTAGATATGCAGTATGCTGTAGACACAAAAACAGGCTGTTTGTAAAGGTTGATATTAAATAGCAATTAGTGTTAAATGGTTGAGGGCATCAATGGACACCATGAATAACAAAATCAGAAATCAGTCACAGTTATCATAGGATGCGCAACAGGCTGGTGCTGTGCAGTCTGAGCATGAGTCAAATAGAAGCACTTGGCAATTCAACAAACACCATCAATCAGTAAGAACTCTAATCTGCATTGCATACATGCACAATATTGCATCATATACACTAAGTAGGTAACCTATAAAAGCGTTATAACACAACGTCTTGCCCGTTATTGAATGCACACACCAACGTTCATGATTCGAATGCACCTTGATACTGTTAACACCTGTATTGTATGATGACAATGTGACAACGAGGCTCGTATACAACATGATCACTGCCACGAGCGAGTGGCTGGCTGAAAAGTCACGTTCCTAAAACTCACAGGTTCAACAAGATGTCAAGACAGAAGATTAAACCAAAATGACAACGTTGGTTTCAGCTCTCTTTCCCCTTTCTGACATCATTGTACGACGGGAGAGAATCGAAAGCATACTGGGGGGGCGACAGGGGGATGACTCGTTCTAAACACAGGCTTGCAGTTTCTTTGTTGCATTTAAGCCCAACGGGTCAGCAATCGCTAGTTTACTACCTACCCTGTGACCGATAACGTTACATTATTTCAACAACACTAAACATTAAACGGAGATCAAAGGATTTGAGACTATACGAAAACTAAACTATCATTGGGAAAACATTGGTTTAAGACTACTTGCTTAACTAATGACTGATAGCTACTGCATGCCAACCCATTTATAATATTCCCATCATAGTGTGTGGTTGATTCAATAGAAAAGTACATTTGTAACATTGTAGCTAGCTAACTACATGCAGTATACTATCCGCTAGTCCGGTACAGCACAGAAGCCTAGCGCGTTCCCTAACCGCGTGTAATGTTTGCCAAGCCAAGCTAACCACACAAACTACCACAGAAACACCTCAAATACACCGCCCAGTGAGGTCCAAACTTTCATGTTTAACCGAGAGCGAAGGATACTTGCTGGACGGATCTTTGAGTGGACGTATCGGGAGACTGGGACTCTTTCAAAAGCTGTAGAATTTGCTGAAGTCCTTGGTCGTCTGGTTTCCACTCGCACTCCATCTTGGTTTGCTGCAATGAGATGAAAGGGAGAATGCAAAACTGTCAACACACGCTGTAAATGAACGTTGTCTTTTTCACGGTTGAAGAGAAGCCATTAGCTAAGCGGTGTGACTTTTACATATTATAGTTTCACCTTCCCGATATATTGTGGGATTTCTTTCTCAAAAGCTACTGTCTGTAATTTATTGACATGGGGCTGTCAGCGCAGGAACATTCCGTTTTCGCAACAAGCTAACGTTACTCATGTGGATTCATGGCGCATTTATGATCCATCTGTGCTGTGAAGTCTGCGAGGTCCTATTGCTCCTCATATTTTTTCACTCTGACCAAGAATGGTTCAATTGGGGCCAAAGCCGCCGAAGTTTGGGTGCTGCAGCTCCTGCTGAAAAATCAGATTACATACATTTTTGTATGTGTTTTTTAAATAAAAATACAACAACAGGGGGCGCTGGTGAACAGGGACTCGTGAAGACGTGTTTTCTCTGTGCTGTCCAGGGCAAACCATTTACTATTAATACTTGATTAATACTTGTTAATTTTGTAACATTCATTAGGAATCAAACCCAATTCACTAATTTGGCCATTTTTTCTGACATTTTTACCCTTTTCATCTTAAAATGTCAAAACAACGTCCACAAGTCACGAAAGAGCAGGCCTCGACTAAAGGCCGGTGTTACCGGACACTGACACGGATTCTGATCCCCCCCGACCTAGCCAATGGCGGTTATCATTAAGTTTGAACAGACGGGGCTAGCTAAGGTGGAGTCACTATCCACTGACCTATCTGCACAAATAGCCACTCTCGCCACTGAGGTCGGCACAAAGATCGACTCGGTTAAAGAAGACTTGGCAGAACAAGGCACACGTCTGAATAGTCTGGAAGGCGGCGCAAATACTTACTTGTCAGTAAGAGTGTCCACTTACAAAGTGGTGACACTGGAAGAGAAAGTCACCCGGCTATCATCAGATGTCGTCAAACTTACTTCCAAGGTCATCAAGAACAGGTAGTGCCGGGGGAACGGTCACATTTTCGGCGTGAGAGAGGGACTAGAGACCGTAAGCGGATTGCGGCCTGTCCTGTTCATAGCTAAACTGCTACAGGAAATTCTAGGGCTCCATTACGCCCCACCCTTGACCGTGCGTACAGAAGCTTACAGTCCACACCGATCAATGGGGAGCCGCCCAGACCCATCATAGTCAAATTTGACTACCTTCAGGAGAAGGAGGCTGTCGTCCGTAAAGCATCACGAGTGGCTCCCATCACCCACGACGGCCGGAATATTCACATTTACCCTGACAACACAAAGCAGGCATGAAGAAGATGTCTGCCTTCGATGAGGTAAGGGGGCTCCTACATTGCTTTCTGGACATCAAGTTTGGCATTCTCTACCCAGCAGTAGATGATGACGATAAAAGTGGAGTTTGCTGTGTCGAAGAAGATTGGTGTCAAGTGCAAACACAGTGAGTCGTGCACCGAGTTCTGGAGATGAAATGGAAGTGAATGAGGGTGAGTTAAATGAGGTGGAAGGTGTGGTGAAGAACTCAGAGCCCAAGCATGGCATCAGTGGATATGATAAAGAAGAATCTGGTCCAGTAGGAGTGACATTTTGGGAGAAAGTGGATTGTTGCATTTTGGTGGATCCATTTGTGATTTCAGGGTAGTTGGGAAAAGAGTTGGGTGCAGTTGAATCAGTGAAGTTAACCTGTAGTGGACTTGTGATATTTGTTTGTGTATTGTTCTGATCAGAGGGAGCATACGCTCCATGTCACGCAACTTGGGTCAAGATCTGTTTCTTGCTTTGCTCTGGGAAACAGGGCACCATTGAAGAGTGATTTCTGGGGTAGCGTTAAGTGTGAAGGTGGAGCAATTGAAGTTGAATATCCCTGGTGTTTGTGATGCCCGGGGTTTAGTGCGACGAAGATCCGGGGGTCAGTATGGTGAAACAGAGGTCCTTCTGAGTTTTGGGACAAGGCAATGTTCAGATTCATCAGTTATCCTTTTAGAGCTTTTGTAGCTAATCCGTTTCTGGTGCAACATTTATGGTAACGTTACAGCAGTCTGTAGGAGGGAGATTCCAAGATGTGGGAAGTGTGCAGGAAGGTGTGGGATAGAGGATTGTGTCATTTTTGGTGGATAAAGTTGTGTAGGGGTGCACATGTTGCTGGGGATAGGAAGTGTCTGGTGGGAGAGAGGCAGGTTAAGGTGGCTAGAGTCAGAGTAGTGGAGAAGGTATCATTTGGTGAGGCAGTCAAGAAGGTAGATGAGGACGGGTCAAGGGTGAAGGATTCTGAGAGGATCCCTGTGAATAGTAGAAATGTGCCAGCACAGAGAGATAGGCCAATGAGTGATAAACTCAGCAAAAAAAGAAACGTCCTCTCACTGTCAACTGCGTTTTTTTTCAGCAAACTTAACATGTGTAAATATTTGTATGAACATAACAAGATTCAACAACTGAGACATAAACTGAACAAGTTCCATAGACACATGAATGACAGAAATAGAATAACGTGTCCTTGAACAAAGGGGGGCTCAAAATCAAAAGTAACAGTCAGTATCTGGTGTGGCAACCAGCTGCATTAAGTACTGCAGTGCATCTCCTTCTCATGGATTGCACCAGATTTGCCAGTTCTTGCTGTGAGATGTTACCCCACTCTTCCAACAAGGCACCTGCAAGTTCCCGGACATTCCTGGGGGGGTTGGCCCTAGCCCTCACCCTCCGATCCAACAGGTCCCAGACGTACTCAATGGGATTGAGATCCGGGCTCTTCACTGGCCATGGCAGAACACTGACATTCCTGTCTTGCAGGAAATCTCGCACAGAACGAGCAGTATGGCTGGTGGCATTGTCATGCTAGAGGGTCATGTCAGGATGAGCCTGCAGGAAGGGTACCACATGAGGAAGGAGGATGTCTTCCCTGTAACGCACAGCATTGAGATTGCCTGCAATGACAAGCTCAGTCCGATGATGGTGTGACACACCGCCCCAGACCATGACGGACCCTCCACCTCCAAATCGATCCCGCTCCAGAGTACAGGCCTCGGTGTAACGCTCATTCCTTCTACGATAAACGTAAATCCGACCATCACCCCTGGTGAGACAAAACCGGAACTTGTCAGTGAAGAGCACTTTTTGCCAGTCCTGTCTGGTCCAGCTATAGTTGGTTTTTGCCAGTGATGTCTGGTGAGTACCTGCCTTACAACAGGCCTACAAGCCCTCAGTCCAGCCTCTCTCAGCCTATTGCGGACAGTCTGAGCACTGATGAAGAGATTGTGCATTCCTGGTGTAACTCGGGCAGTTGTTGTTGCCATCCTGTACCTATCCCGCAGGTGTGATGTTCGGATGTACTGATCCTGTGAAGGTGTTGTAGCACGTGGTCTGCCACTGCGAGGACGATCAGCTGTCCGTCTTGTCTCCCTGTAGGGCTGTCTTAGGCGTCTCATAGTACGAACATTGCAATTTATTGCCCTGGCCACATCTGCAGTCCTCATGCCTCCTTGCAGCATGCCTAAGGCACGTTCACACAGATGAGCAGGGACCCTAGGCATCTTTATTTTGGTGTTTTTCAGCGTCAGTAGAAATGCTTCTTTAGTGTCCTAACTTTTCATAACTGTGACCTTAATTGCCTACCGTCTGTAAGCTGTTAGTGTCTTAACGACCGTTCCACAGGTGCATGTTCATTAATTCATTAAGACAGGGTCCCTTAAAAAGGGACGTTTCTTTTTTTGCTGTGTTTATATACTGTACTTCAGTAAGGTTGGCTCCTTAGCATTCACAGCAATGGTTATTAACTGTACCGCAATAAAGGAAACGTAAATCACAGAAAATAAATGTTGTGGTGGCAGCTGCAGAGAAGTACTTAGGGGTACGAGATTTGACTTCAGAAGAGTTACAGCGTGTGTTGAGTGGTAGTGTCCCGTCCTCTCAGGCCGTTGGCCTGGGGAAGGATCAAATAGGGTTAAAGTAGTGGAACAAGGTGATGGGTTTTAATGAGTATAGGGTTACTTGGTAGGGTAATTCAAATATACATTGCATTTGGAAAGTATTCAGACGCCTTGACTTTTTCCACATTTTGTTACATTACAGAGTTATTCTAAAATGGATTACAATGTATTTTTTCCTCATCAATCTACACACAATAAAAAACTTAAATAGCACATTTACATAAGAATTCAGACCCTTCACTCAGTACTTTGTTGAAGCACCTTTGGCAGCGATTACAGCCTCGAGTCTTCTTGGGTATGATGCTACAAGTTCAACACACCTGTATTTGGGGAGCTTCTCCCATTCTTCTCTGCAGATCCTCTCAAGCTCTGTCACGTAGGTTGGGGAGTGTCGTTGCACAGCTATTTTAAGGTCTCTCCAGAGATGTTTGATCGGGTTCAAATCCGGGCTCTGGCTTGGCCACTCAAGGACATTCAGAGACTTCTCCCAAAGCTAATCCTGTGTTGTCTTGGCTGTGTGCTGTTTTTTCTCTAGTATCCTTAATGTGATGACATGCTATTTTATCAAATCGATTACCTAATGTTTAATTATTTGATTAAATTAATCAGGCAATAACTAACTCATTAGGAAACCGGGGCACCACGGAAGCATTAGTTTATATAGAGTGACTTTTTCCCGACTCCACTCTTAAAGATCTGATGATTCTTTCATATCAATAGCAGTCAATTATTCATTATAATATTCCTTCTATCAGTCTCATCTGAACGTCGTAAAATTCTTGGTTATCTGCATGAACCCTAGCACAAACCCTAACTTAAATTATGAATCAGCGATATAAGAATTGGCTTAACTATTTATTTACTAACTCAAATCGCAGAAATACATGAAAACACACAGTAGGGTTGCTAACAATGATACAAAAAAAAGTCCCTAGCGGGCAAAGCCGATATGATGGATTGGTAGACAAAAGATAGGGGTTGTGGACCGATAAAGAGTGGGAAACTCATAGAGGATTATTACACTCACAGAATTGCTAATACTTCACGGGGCGGCAGGGTAGCCTAGTGGTTAGAGCGTTGGACTAGTTACCGGAAGGTTGCAAGTTCAAACCCCTGAGCTGACAAGGTACAAACAAGTCTGTCGTTCTGCCCCTGAACTGGCAGTTAACCCACTGTTCCGAGGCTGTCATTGAAAATAAGAATTTGTTCTTAATTGACTTGCCTAGTTAAATAAAGGTATAAATAAAAAAACATGAATGACTGCTCATTTGAAAAGAAAATGCAATTCATTTTTATGCCCGTATGTCGTTGCTCTGTTGGAATCCGGTCCGTCTGCTGGAGAGTTTATCAGTCTCTATGGTTGCATTTCCCCGAAGATCAAAGTCTTTTGTGGTTGTTAGAATGGATACTTCAGAGTACCATTCGGGAAATGTTCTCATAGATTAGATGTTTCGGCGTTTGTCTGTATTCTCGTCCCAAATTTACGTAATTTCTAGCTGCAGACTAGTAATTCGTGTCATCTAGAATTTCTCACTTATTCTGTAGTGAATTGATAGTCTCAGAGATAAACCATTTCCAGTCGTGTAGCCAATGCTCCACGTGGTATAGTCTTGTCCTTTGGTAGAGTCGTAGTTTAATCCACTTCACACACCAGCATCACCCGGCATGTTTTGGTCTTAGAAATTCAACCATTTGCAACCTTAGCTTACATCGGGGTTTGCGTGGTCTGGTGTGAATTTCATCAGGAGTGGGTTTTATACGTTTCAGTAGAAAAGGGCAGTCCATGATGCCTAATGTGATGTCTGGGCTCACGGGGCGTGGCCACTGACTAGTCAATCTTTGTATGAAAATCCATGCTCTCATTTAGAAGATTAATATCACATTACATCTTTCACAAATAGTTTAATGTTTAATCACATACTTTTCACAATATTTAGATGTAAACCTGACAGCTGGTAAATGTACACTTCAAGGGAAACCGTTATGTGTGTTTCCTGTCCTTCATGGGATCACCAAATGAAACACACTTATCATAACTGCCCCTTAAGCATCCACAGACCATTCCTACATTCTCAAAAGTAGATCTACACCCAGAAAGGGCCACATCATGACAGTGCTTAGTGTCATTGTCCCATTGGAAGATGAACCTTCGACCCCCAGTCTGAGGTCCTGAGCGCTCTGGAGCAGGTTTTCATCAAGGATCTCTCTGTACTTTGCACCGTTCATCTTTGCCTTGATTCTGACTAGTCTTCCAGTCCCTGCCGCTGAAAAACATCCCCAGAGCATGATGCTGCCACTACCATGCTTCACCGTAGGGATGGTGCCAGGTTTCCTCCAGACGTGATTGCTTGGCATTCAGGCCAAAGAGTTCAGTCTTGGTTTCATCAGACCAGAGAAATAGTCTGTTGGGCTGTCATGTGCCTTTTACCGAGGTGTGACTTCCGTCTGGTCACTCTACCATGAAGGCCTGATTGATGGAGTTCTGCAGAGATGGTTGTCCTTCTGGAATGTTCTCCCATCTCCACAGAGGAACTCTGGAGCTCTGTCTGAGTGACCATCGGGTTCTTGGTCACCTGACCAAGGTCCTTCTCACCCGATTGTTCAGTTTGGCGGCCAGTTCTAGGAAGAGTCTTGGTGGTTCCAAACTTCTTCCATTTAAGAATGATGGAGGCCACTGTGTTCTTGGGGACCTTCAATACTGCAGAATTTATTTTGTACCCTTCCTCAACACAATGCTGTCTTGGAGCTCTATGGACAATTCCTTCGACCTCATGGCTTTGTTTTTACTCTGACATGCACTGTCAACTGTGGGAACTTATATAGACTGTTGTGTGCATTTCCGAATCATGTCCAATCAATTAAATTTACCACAGGTGGACTCCAATGAAGTTGTAGAAACATCTCAAATATGATCAATGGAAACAGGATTCATCTGAGCTCAATTTCGAGTCTCATAGCATTTATAAAAACCTGTTTTTGCTTTGTAATTATGGGGTATTGTGTGTAGATTGATGAGGAAAACATTTAATTGAATATATTTTATAATAAATCTGTAACGTAACAAAATGTTTAAAAAGTCAATGGGTCTGAATACTTTCCAAATGCATATATATATATATATATATATATATATATATATATATATATATATATGCAAAATATTCGATGCCTACCGTCGTTAAACCTTGCTGAAAAATTAGAAGAAAAAATGTATGGTTTTAATTATGAACATCTCAACCGCTACTGGTTGGACAGGTGTAGTGTTTGTTACGCAAGATAGAGGAGAGTCGTGTCTCGTCAGAGATCGCATTTATTTGGGGAGATTAATATGACCTTTTCATTGAAAACAGGAGAAACATATTGCTTCAGCTGATAATAAAACATGTCTTGTTCAGTTACTTTTGCCTCAACTTATTTCCAACTTTCTAGCAAGTCATGCTCAGAGCAGCTAGCTAGATAATTTAGCCAAAAACTAAGCTATACTGTAGCTACTCTCACCTAATAATTATCATCACAATAACTAAAACGGGAGGTAACAGTCACAAAGTTTAATTGGCTTATTAGCCAATGTGTATTATTTAATTAACATACTATTAATTTAGGATAGCTACTGTGATTGGTAAATGGGTTGCAAAAATATGACCAATAGGAGTCCCTATTGAAATATGTAAACGCCTTTATTTTTCAATCTGTATAACCCATGGTGGCAATGGACCAAAAGTACTCCCGGAGATGTGCTTCAAAAAAAAAAGAAGGATTAATAAAGGCCTATCTCAATTGAATCACTTGTTCTAGTGCTAAATACTGTCGGTGATTCTAACATAAAATTGAGAGCACCAGTTTTACCAATGAAAAACGATTTAACCATATTTAAATTCACTTTGATTCAACACTGCTCTCTGCTGGTCCGAGCAGAGTACTAAAGAAAACGTTAATGTGATTCTATCGCGAGATTTCATTTCCAAGTAGGGCTCGTTGAAGAGAGCTGTAAAATAAGTGTGCTGTGCAGTTTGCCAGATCTCACAGTAATGTTACTCAATCAACCAGATAAGCAAACGTTTAGGGCGGTCGAATGTATATTACCGTGGCTAGGTAGCTAGATGTTGCAGAGCTCGCTGATTCAAAGCTACATTTTAATGGCAGGGCGAAGTTTTGTGTCAGGCCAGGGGCCGCTTTAAGCAGTCTGTGACATTTGGACTAGTTTGACAAGCCACGGCACTGGCACTGTGCTTATACTGACCGGACTGGAATCATTTGTTTTGACTTCATCTCTTTCCACAACGGCCTAGCGAAGGCTCCTATTGTTTAAAGAAGATAAACATGAGCTTTCTTTTGTGAGTATTCGTTATTATTATTTTGATGTGCTTGTTCAATGTGCCTGCCTTTTCAAGTTAATGTTACCATTTCCACCGTTGTTGGATATGTTAACGTTAGCTAGCTAAGCTAACACACAGTTAACTATTTTAGGTTAACTAGCTAGCTGGCTAACAGCATGTAAAGCCAGGCTAGCTAGCTGAGTGTCTGCAGTGAGTGTAACTGGCTAAACTGTTGGTTGGTTTGGTAATTTAACTAGCGCTAGGTCTATAACGTCAGCTGAACGCTGCCTTGTATAAATTGCTAATTTACAATGTCTAGATAGACTAACGTTAGTTTAACTAGCCAAGGTTAGCTATTATACATATTATATATTGCTAGTTAACTAGGTAGCTACTTACACAACAGAGGGAAATAGTACATTTGGGTATTTAAAGCATTAGCAATTTTGTGCCATTAATTTAACTAGCGAGATGCAAGTACATAGGCCTTAGTTATTAGCTGGCCATGTCTATCTAGCTTGCTAAAAAGAGGAGTCGTTTTACAGTCGGAGTGTCTCTTCCGTTTACATAACTTTGTCAAACACTGGAATGAAAGCTAGCTAAATTGTTAGCTCATTTGCTAGTTAGCTGACTGTATCAAAGAGAGCACTTTGGCTGTTACTATTTATTAAGAGGGTGTGAGGTCAGCTTTTGTTATTGTTTAAATCAGATGATGTACTCTTTCCTGTTCCATAACAATTTATTTCAATCAAATAAATGAGTAGTCTACTGTATCACTCCCTACTTCACTTCTCTTGTTTCCGTTTATGAGAGACACACGATCCAACTCATCTAATTTCTCACACAGTGGCAATCGGTCTTCCAAGACCTTCAAGCCCAAGAAGAACATCCCAGAGGGATCTCACCAGTATGAGCTGTTGAAACATGCAGAGGCTACACTGGGCAGTGGGAATTTACGCATGGCTGTCATGCTGCCTGACGGGGAAGACTTGAACGAGTGGGTGGCTGTTAACAGTAAGGAACAAGTCTGCTTCTCTATTCAATAAACACCACTAACATAGTAGGCCTAAAAAAACAACATTGACTGTTAAACAGAGCTCATCGTCCACTCCTGTTGGTGCTTTGTTTGTCTCTGGTCTTCCACCAAGACAGACGACTCGTCCGGCGGATATCTCACATCCTCTGGCACACACAAACACATTCTCTCTTACACACAAACAGATGACCTCTGTCACTCAGTGGACCGACTAGTTAGGTTTCTGCTGTGAGATTAGCAAATAGAGAACCAGGCTACGCTAACATCATTAAGACAGAGTTCAATCTATGACAAAATCATTTCTGAGGAGTTGTTCCTCATGTTTCAATATAGAATGGGAGGATGGTTTGACAGGTGGAACTTTCAGAACATTGCTCATTTACTGACTTCAGTGTGTATTAGATGAGACGGTATTTGATTTCATGTGTGTTTGAGAGGAATACATGGGAGTCTAGCTATTTGGGGACCCTGAGCAAGATTTAATTTGCAGTAGACTGCGTATAGGGAGAGGTGACTCTGGAGGGGTGGAGGAATGTGAGAATGCCTTTGTGCCCCTTATGTCTGCCTACACACTAATTAGATCTGAGATCACACACTAGCACTTTGATTTTCTTCAATATGAATGTTGTCTGTAGGATATAAAAGTCTCTGAAGCTCAGCTAACATGTCCCTCATGATGCCACATGTCCTTGTTATTTCTTTATTTCCACAGCTGTAGATTTCTTCAACCAGATCAACATGCTCTATGGTACCATAACAGACTTCTGCACTGAAGAGCGCTGTCCTGTCATGTCTGCTGGGCCCAAGTAAGTGTGGGTGTGGTTGTGTAGGTACGTGCATGTGCTTGCTTGCCTTTTTGTCATGTCATAATGATAATTGCCATTCATGAAACTTCTCTTCTGTAGATATGAGTATCATTGGGCAGATGGAACCAACATCAAAAAGCCGATCAAATGCTCAGCTCCCAAGTACATTGATTACCTAATGACCTGGGTGCAGGACCAGCTCGATGACGAGACACTCTTCCCATCTAAGATAGGTATGTGTTCATGTTTTTCCATAACCATGTCTTTCACATTGCATTTGTAGTAAAGTGACACCATAATTTATCAGAATACCCCATCTCTGTTTAATCTGTAAACTTTGTACCCTTGTCTTTGCCCTGAAGGTGTCCCGTTCAAGCGTAACTTCATGTCGGTGGCTAAGACCATCCTGAAGCGCCTGTTCAGGGTCTACGCCCACATCTACCACCAGCACTTTGACTCTGTGATGCAGCTGCAGGAGGAGGCCCACCTAAACACCTCCTTCAAACACTTCATCTTCTTCGTTCAGGTACTGGTCTGGAGCCCACTATCAATGTAGCCTGGTTCCCAAGTCTATTTCAGTACTGAAACCGACCTCTATGAACGTCACAGGAATAAATAGGCCTATAATTTCTTGGTAATTGAAGTGGTGGAAAAAGTACCCAATTGTCATATTTGAGTAAAAGTAAAGATACCTTAATAGAAAATGACTCGAGTGGAAGTCACCCAGTAAAATACTACTGGAGTAAAAGTATAAAAGTATTTGGTTTTAAATATACTTAAGTATCAAAAGTAAATGTAATTGCTATAATTCACGTAAGTATCAAAAGGACAAGTGTAAATAATTTCAAATTCCTTTATATTAAGCAAAGCAGACGCCCACATTTTAAAGTTAATTTTGTATTTTTATGGATAGCCATGGGCACGCTCGAACTCTCAGACATAATTTACAGACGAGGCATGTGTTTAGTGAGTCTACCAGATCCGAGGCATTAGGGATGACCAGGGATCTTCTCTTGATACGTGTGTGTGAATTAGACCATATTCCTGTCCTGCTAAGCATTCAAAATGTAACGAGTACTTTCGAGTGTCAGGGGAAAATGCATGGAGTAAAAAGTACATTATTTTCTTTAGGAATATAGTGAAGTAAAAGTTATCAAAAATATGAATAGTAAAGTACAGATACCCCAAGAAAATGACTTAAGTAGTACTTTAAAATATTTCTACTTGAGTACTTTACACGACTGGGTAATTCTATAGTACTGGCAAGGCTACGCTAAAAGATAAAGATGTAAAACCTGGTTCCCAGTCGAGCGTATCTGCTTTAGTTAGCTTGTTTGATGTTGACTCAAACAAAGTTGCAACCAGGCTATCCTCAGATTATGCGACCTAGAACTGAAGGCCATGACCCTTTGAGTAGGACTGAGATATTATCTTTATAACGATGAATTGGGTCTATATAGCGCTTTTCTAGATGCTCAAGGTGCTTTGCAATGGTAAGGGGTAACTCACCTTATCCACCACCAATCTGTAGAAATTGCCTGCTTGAACCCAAGTATTCTCTTTTTGTCTTTTTCAGGAGTTTAACTTGATTGAAAGGAAAGAGCTGGTCCCACTACAGGATTTGATTGAGAAGCTGACCACCAAGGACAGATAAACCCAGGCTGACTGACCATTTTAACTCTGTGATAGTCTACTATTCTTTTTGCACAGATACCCCTTCTGCCCTGTCCTGGCCTATATGTATACAGCATACGCTAACTTTGCGAACATGTTCTCTAGAAATCCAGGTAAGGAGGAAGAGTCTTGCACTGTTATAGGCACTAGGGTAATACTATGGGGGAGTTCTATACTACTGTCTGAGCCGGTATGTGCTCTATAGTTGGATGTACTATGTGGTTTTAATTTGGACGGATCCCTAAAACTGAAATAACTATGTATTGACATCCTCTGTGTGTTGTATATTTACAGTACCAGCCAAAAGTTTGGACACACCTACTCATTCAAGGGTTTTTCTTTATTTTTACTATTTTCTACATTGTATAATAATAGTGCAGACATCAACTATGAAATAACACATGGAATCATGTAGTAACCAAAAAAGTGTGAAACAAATCTAAATATATTTAATTTGAGATTCTTCAAAATAGTCACCCTTTGCCTTGATGACAGCTTTGCACACTCTTGGCATTCTCTCAACCAACTTCATGAGGTAGTCACCAGGAATGCATTTCAATTCACAGATATGCCTTGTTAAAAGTTAATTGGTGGAATTTCTTTCCTTATTGCGTTTGAGCCAATCAGTTGTGTTGTGACAAGGTAGGGGTGGTATACAGAATATAGCCCTATTTGGTAAAAGACCATGTCAATATTATGGCTAGAACAGCTCAAATAAGCAAAGAGAAACAACAGTCCATCATTACATTAAGACATGAAGGTCAGTCAATCCGGAGAATTTTGAGAATGTTGAAAGTTTCTTCAACTGCAGTTGCAAAAACCATCAAGTGCTATGATGAAACTGGCTCCATTGAGGACCGCCACAGGAAAGGAAGACCCAGAGTAATCTCTGCTGCAGAGGCTAATTTCATTAGTTTACCAGCCTCAGAAATTGCAGCCCAAATAAATGCTTCAGAGTTTAAGTATCAGACACATCTCAACATCAACTATTCAGAGGAGACTGGTTGAATTGCTGCAAAGACACCACTACTAAAGGACACCAATAAGAGCAGGTGAACAGATTATCTGCACATGTATGGTTCCTGCTGTGAAGTATTGAGGAGGAGGTGTGGGGGTGCTTTTCTGTCGATGCTGATTTATTCAGAATTCAAGGCACACTTAACCAGCATGGCTACTGCAGTATTCTGCAGCGGCGCGCCATCTCATCTTGTTTGTGCGTAGTGGGACGATCATTTGTTTTTCAACAGGACAATGATGGAGTGCTGCATCAGATGACCTGGCCTCCACAATCACCCGACCTCAACCCAATTGAGATGGTTTGGGATGAGTTGAACCGCAGAGTGAAGGAAAAGCAGCCAACAAGTGCTCAGCATATGTGGGAACTCCTTCAAGACTGTTGGAAAATCGTTCCTCATGAAGCTGGTTGAGAGAATGCAAAGCTGTCATCAAGACAAAGGGTGGCTACTTTGAAGAACCTCAAATATAAAATATACTTTGGTTTAACACGTTGTTGTTGTGGTTACTACATGTTTCCATATGTTTTTTCATAGTTTTGATATCTGCTATTCTACAATGTAGAAAATAGTACAAATAAAGAAAAGACCTGGAATGAGTAGGTGTCAACTTTTGACTGGAACTGTATATTAACATTTATCATCTGCTCGTATTGAAGTTCACCACTACAGATTGCACATTTTTAAGAGGGTATAAAAGTTCAAGGGACTACATAAGTATTTGAGCATATTGGTCACATTGTGATTTGCCTCAACATATGGTCATTTTGTAAAAGTCTGTTTTCAATACAATACTGGTAATCCAGCAAATTGCCAAAGCTTTATTTGATGGGCCACATACAGTATACAAGTAAAATATTGTCTTTGAGATCAAGAGTGCCATATCTATAGCCTGGTTTCTCATGTTCTCCCCATAGAATGTTTTGGCTAATAAGCCATCAAATGAAATATAATAGCACATTCAGTGCTATATGCTTCTGTTTAAATAGTGTGATGATTCCCTATGCCTTTTGTAAGGTCTGAGTAATGTATTGCTGTGCTGCAGACTGCTGAGGGATGGAATCCAAAATGAAAATGTTTACTATGCAATAAGTCATGCCACTCTTCAAAATTTCAATGATTACTAGTTTCCATTCACACAGATGGGAACAAATGCTTTTCTTTACGTGTGTTATTCATAGTTAGCGGTGTTACTTTAAAAGGTAGTTGTTGGGACTGAGACGTTGCTTTTGGATGACTTCAATATAGATCTACTAGAGTATGCAGTAAGACATGAAAGCAATGGAATGCTTTGTTAAGATGCCATTTTATCTTGACAACTTTTCAGGAAGATTTGATATGGAGATATAACTAACTTCTGTTAAAAAATCCACACTGTAAATACAACAATAAGGCCAGGAATTTGCTGTGATATCATATTTTGGTAGCCGGCATGGACTGGTAGTTGTAGGTCTATTAAAGGATTTAGAATGTTATTAGGTCTCTTTTAGAGGTTGTTACTTCTCCCCTCTCCACCATGTCATAGTCCCTTTTTCCTTATATCATTGCGTTTAATTTGTTAATTTAGATTTATAGCTTTAGAAAATTACAATTTAATGTGATTGTGTTGATCATAAGGTGGTAAAGCAACAAAGCCATCGGCCATGCTTCTCTGGGAACATTGCAGCAGAATTTGATCCCATCTATACTCTTCCTTCAGAAAGTATTCATACCCCTTGACTTATTCTACGTTTTGTTGTGTTACATCCTGAATTCAAAATGGATTAAAAATAAATACTAATTCTCACCCATCTACACACAATACCCCATAATTAATATTTTTTTTGCAAATGAAATATCTCATTTACATAAGTATTCACACACCAGAGACAATACTTTGTAAAAGCACATTTGGTAATGATTACAGCTGTGAGCCTTTCTGGGTAAGTGCTTTCCACACCTGGATTGTGCAACATTTGCCCATTTTTTTTTATTTTTTTTAAATTCTTTAAGGTCTGTCAAATTGGTTGTTGATAGACAACCACTTTCAGGTCTTGACATTTTTTTTCATTTAGATTTAATGATGCCACTTAGGAACATTCAATGTCATCTTGGTAAGCAACTCCAGGCTTTGTGTTTTAGGTTATTGTCCTGCTGAAAGGTGAATTATTTTTGTATTTAACTAGGCAAGTTAAGAACACCATTCTTATTTACATTGATGGCCTACCCAAACTCTAACTTTGCTGGGCCAATTGTGTGCCGCCCTATGGGACTCCCAATCACGGCCATTTGTGATACAGCCTGGAATTGAACCAGGGTCTGTAGTGATACCTCTAGCACTGAGATGCAGTGCGTTAGACTGCTGCGCCACTCGGGAGCCCTCTCCCAGTGTCTGGTCAAAAGCAGACTGAACCAGGTTTACCTCTAGGGTTTTGTCTGTGCTTAGCTCCATTCTGTTTTTTTTATTTTTTTATCCTGAAAAACTCCCCAGTCCTTAACGATTACAAGTATACCCATAGCATGATGCAGCCACCACTATGCTTGAAAATATGGAGAGTGGTACTCAGTAATGTGTTGTATTGGATTTGCCCCAAACATAACACTTTGTATTCAGGACAAAAAGTGTAATTGTTTTGCAACATTTTTTGCAGTATTACTTTACTTTAGTGCCTCGTAAACAGGATGAATGTTTTGGAATATTTGTCTTTACAGGCTTCCCTTTCACTCTGTCAGTTAGGTTCGTATTGTGGAGTAAGTACAGCGTTGTTGTTCCATCCTCAGTTTTTTTTCTTCATATCTCAGCCATTAAACTCTCTGTTTTAAAGTCACCATTGGCCTCGTGGTGAAATCATCCTACATCTCTTGCAGCTGAGTTAGGAAGAATGCCTGTATTTTGTAGTGACTGGGTGTATTGATACACCATCCAAAGTGTAATTAATAACTTCACCATGCTCAAAGGGCTATTCAATGTTTTTTTATTTTTTATTCTTTGCGGTGCATTGGAAAGCCTCCCTGGTCTTTGTGGTTGAATCTGTCTTTGAAATTCACTGCTTGACTGAGGGACCTTACAGGTAATTGTATGCATGTGGTACAGAGAAGAGGTCGTCATTCAAAAATCATGGTAAACACTTATTGCACACACTGAGTCCATGTGATTTGTTAGGCACATTTTTACTCCTGAACGTATTTAGGCTTGCCATAACAAAGGTTTTGAATACTTATTGACTCAAGACAATAAGTATTCAACTTTTCATTTGTAAAATTTTCGAAAAACATATTTCCATTTTGACATTATGGGGCATTGTGTGTAGGCCAGTGAAACAAAATCTAAATTGAATCATTTTAAAAGTCAGACTAACACAACAAAATGTGGGAAAAGTCAAGGGGTGTAAATACTTTCTGAAGGCACTGTATATTCCCTTTACTGTAATATATATAATCTTTTGATAAATGAGTTGTAAATAATGAATTTGATTAGGCTGTTGAAAGTTACTGAACTGTAATATACTGAATGCTGTTTATCAGGCAAATAAAGGTGTTTGACCAGATTGCCTAGTATGTCTCACTTTTGTGGAAAATAAAGTAGACTTCTAGCATAATGTATTTTGTGGTGATCAGATCATATGTGTTGAAAAGATGCTGTATAGGGACATTGTAACCAGTATATACACACAAACTGGAAAAATCTAGGCGGATCTACAGTATCTCCCGCACCCGGGATGGATGAGGCTCTACAGACAGGCCTCGTGCCCAAATGGTTGACGTATATCGCGCAGCTGAGAGTCTCCTGTGGGGACAAATGGATTTGTTTCAGTCAGTCGTCCTGATAAGCCCTTTCCGCCCTTTGCAGTTTAACCTGTCCCCAGACTTGAATCGTTATAGAGCGTGGTAACAGTGTGGGACTGTTTAGAATTTTAGGGTGTGTGGATTTACTGAGTGACATGCTAATAAATTTGAATTCTGTGCTAATCACACAACTATGAGGTGTGGCTCTAAATCGAGGCAGCAGAGGGTCATCACTAGTTAACACATCCAAAATCATAAACCCTGCCTATTTCTGTTTTAAACCGAACACTACCCACACTGCAAACCTTATGCCTAACCTTAAATTAAGACACAATGTGTGGCTAAAATGGCAAAAATAACCTATCACATTAACCATATTATTTTGGGGAAGACCAATTGATTCGGAGTTCTGACATATGTGAAAATGGGTGGGCTGGCATTTCGGTCAAATGCCAAATGGGCTGGTCTGTTTTTTTTTGCCTATTGGACCTGTCAAGTTTTGGGGTGAAATTATTATCTGGCTAATGGACTGGGGTGGGGGCCTTGAAACACTTCCTCTGCTTGCACCAAAGACCGTACAGCATGGAGATAGGCTGAAACTGCTTCTCCAATAAAAATCGCTGATAACACTTGAAGGCTATGTCATGGCGACCTTGGCAAGCAATGCTCATGCGTAGAAACACGTCATCGGCGCTAATGGTCTCGCGCCGAACTGCGCATGTGCCGACCGTCACCTCAAAGGCACTCTCGATATAAAGTTGTTTTTGACGAAATTGACGAAGTGTGTCAGTTTGTCACTTTCATGAGGTTAGAGTAATAACATGTTCAACTACTTAGGACATTGTCTCGAATATTGGTTGTGCCTTTTAGATTTCGAGAAAATTAACAACTAGGTAAGAATTTTTCACTTCTCAAAACCCAGCCTGGTCTGTTTGGGCTGTTTCTTTTAAGCGTTCCTGGAAGTCTCGCAATGTTGCGTCTCTGGGTGTAGCACCTTGAGCTTTGAAGTTCACAATATAGAAGGGAAGTTCTAAGGTTTGAGCTAGATAGATGGTTATAGCCTGAGAGATCAGCCAATTAAAACCTGTTCCCGCTATAGTGTGCTTTCGAGCGAATAACTTGTTAAGTAGGTGTAACATTATGGGGATAAAAATTGTCTGACTTGCGCCTACATGTCGAATACAAAATGTGTATTTATTTGTTTTCTTTCTGCATGGTTGTTTTCGAAGCATGTGACGAATAACATTTGATTTGAGATTTTTGCGCTGCATGCCGACAACAAACACAGACAGTGTCCTTCGCTCCAGCTTGCTGCAGTAAGGAGAGGCAAGTAGCTAGATAGTGTAGCCAATATCAGACATAGGGATTTTCACCGAAAATGCACAACTACGGCATTACAATCTAACGTTACATTTTTTTTAGATACCCCCCAACAATTACTCAGATAAAAACATAATTATTCTGAATACTCCCACGCCATGTTCCAAGTTTTTAGCCATAAACTACCTAACTGGGAAGAGCTCATTAGGATCTCTGAATGACTAAACTGAACTGACTGAACTGAATCTGTACAATGCCACTCGATTCTTCTTCTATGGTATAATGGTGGTCAGTTTAAGGTGCTTGCTGCCACCTACTGTGCTGGAGTTTGGTCAATCAGTTCAAATCAAATAAAACTTGTGTCATATGCACCGAATACAACAAGTGAGACCTTACCGTGAAATGCTTACTTGGCATCCACTGGCAGGTTAATGGGCTCATTCACCGATGCTCATCTGAAGTCCATGCACGAGTACTCCTTGTGTGGAAGAGAAATCATGAACTAAACTAAACTAATGGATTTGAGGCATCAAGGTTAATCTTAATTTCTGATTTCTGAACAGTGCAGTTCAAGAAAGAGTTAAGAAAATATGTATGAAATAAAGTAAATTAAAAAATAATAAGTAACACAATAAAATAACAATAACGAGGCTATATACCAGGGGGTACCTGTACCGCGGGGGTACAGGTTAGTCGAGGTAATTTGTACAGGTAGTTTGGGGTGAAGTGACTATGCATAGATAATAATGTACAAAACAAATAGAAGGGGGGTATGTAAATAATCAATGTAAATAGTCCGGTGACCATTTGATTCATTGTTCAGCAGTCTTATGGCTTGGGGTAGAAGCTGTTAAGGAGCCTTTTGGTCCTAGACTTGGTGCTCCAGTACCACTTGCTGTGCGGTAGCAGAGAAAACAATCTATGACTTGGGTGACTGGAGTCTCTGACAATTTTGGGGGCTTTTCTCTGACACCTAGTGTATACTGTATGTCCTGGATGGCAGGAAACTTGGCCCCAGTGATGTACTGGGCCGTGCACACTACCCTCTGTAGCACCTTACGGTCAAATGCAGAGTAGTTGCCATACCAGGCAGTGATGCAACTGGTCAGGAACCTCTCAATGGTGCAGCTGTAGAACTTTTTAAGGATCTGGGGACCTATGCCAAATCTTTTCAGCCTCGTGAGGGAGAAAATGTGTTGTCGTGCCCTCTTCAGGACTGTCTTGGTGTGTTTGGACCATTATAGTTTGTTGGTAATGTGGACACCAAGGAACTTGAAACTCTCGACCCACTCCACTACAGCCCCGTCAATTTTAATGGGGGCCTGTTCAGGCCGCCTTTTCCTGAAGTTCATGATCAGCTCCTTTGTCTTGCTCGCATTGAGTGACAGGTTGTTGTCCTGGCACTACACTACCAGGTCTCTGACCACCTCCCTAAAGGCTGTCTCATCATTGTCCGTGATCAGGCCTTCCACTGTTGTGTCATCAGCAAACTTAATGATGGTGTTGGAGTTGTGTTTGGCCATGCAGTTGTGGGTGAACAGGGAGTACAGGAGGGGACTAAGTACACACCCCTGAGGGGCCCCAGTGTTGAGCATCAGTATGGCAGGTGTGACCACCTGGGGGCGGCCCATCAGGAAGTCCAGGATCCAGTTGCAGAGGGAGGTATTTTCGCTGAGCTGTAGTCAATGAACAGCATTCTCAAATAGGTGTTCCTCTTGTCCAGGTGGGAAAGGGCAGTGTGGAGAGCGATTGAGATGGCATCATCTGTTGGGGCGGTATGGTATGCTAATCGGAGTGGGTCTAGGGTACCCGGGAGGATGCTGGTGACGTGAGCCATGACCAGCCTTTCAAACCACTTCATGGCTACCGACGTGAATGCTGCGGAGCGGTAATTATTTAGGCAGGTTACCTTCGGTTCCTTGAGTACAGGGACTGGGTTGGTCTGCTTGAAACATGTAGGGTATTACAGACTCGGTCAGGGAGAGATTGAAAATGTCAGTGAAGACACTTGCCACTTGGTCCGTGCATGCTTTGAGTACATGTCCTGGTAATCTGTCTGGCCCCGTGGCTTTGTGAATGTTCTAAGGTTTCCCTTTGCAGTGCGTAATAGTTTTCAAGCCCTGCCACATCTGACGAGCATCAGAGCTGGTGTAGTAGGATCCGATCTTAGTCCTGTATTGACTCTTTGGTTGTTTGATGGTTCGTCTGAGGGCTTAGCGGGATTTCTTATAAGCGTTCGGATTATTGTCCGGCTCCTTGAAAGCGGCAGCTCTAGCATTTCGCTCGATGCGGATGTTGCCTGTAATCCATGGCTTCTGGTTGGGATATGTACGTATGGTCACTGTGAGGACGACGTCGTCAATGTGCGATGAGTGAGGTGGTATAATCCTCAATGCCATTGGATGAATCCCGGAACATATTCCAGTCTGTGCTAGCAAAACAGTCCTGCAGCGTAGCATCCGCATCATCTGACCACTTCCATATTGAGCGAGTCACTGGCACTTCCTGCTTTAGTTTTTGCGTGTAAGCAGGAATCTGGAAAATAGAATTATGGTCAGATTTGCCAATGGTGGGCAGGGGAGATCTTTGTATGCATCTCTGTGTGTGGAGTAAAGGTGGTCTAGAGTTTTCGTTTTCCTCTGGTTGCACATGTGACATGCTGGTAGAAATGAGGTAAAAAGGGATTTAAGTTTGCCTGCATTAAAGACCCCGACCACTTTGTGCGCTGCTTCTGGATTAGCATTTTCTTGTTTGCTTATGACCTTATAGAGTTGGTTGAGTGCGGTCTCAGTGCTAGCATTGGTTTGTGGTGATAAATAGACGGCTATGAATAATATAGATAGTGTGGTCTACAGCTTATCATAAGGTACTCTACCTCAGTACTCTACCAAGACTTCTTTATTATTTGACATTGCACACCAGCTGTTATTGACACTCTCACCCCCACCCCTAGTCTTACCAGACGTAGCTTCTCTGTCCTGCCGGTGCGTGGAAAATCCCGCCAGCTCTATATTATCCGTGTCGTCGTTCATTCACAACTCGGTGAAACATAAGATATTACAGTTTTTAATGTCCCGTTGGTAGGAAAGTTTTGATCGTAGGTCATCGATTTTATTTTCCAATATTGCACGTTGGCCAATAGAACGGATGGCAGTGGAAGTTTACTCGCTCACCAATGAATTCTCAGAAGTGCGCGTGTGCAATAACTCAATTTGCCTTTGCACTCCTACACAATGCAGTTTTTTGAAACTTTGGGTAAAGTCTACAAAACTTTGTTCACTCTGTTCTTAACAGATTGTAGTTTTGGGAACAGAAACTGTATTGAGCTATAAATGTTTCATTACCAGTAAATTATCAGAATGACGGTCAAAATCCATCTCATTTCATCTGCCCACTGCTAGGCAATGGGCTTCCTCTATCTACCGTATTGGGTAGTGAGTGGAAATGCCAAACAGATGCTTCATATTTATATGTCCGGTGAAATCTGTCTCATTGTTCTATCTGTGGAATAGCATCTCCCCACAGGGACTGTTTACCCATGATAGGCTACAGTATGTGACTGACAGCTGTTGTCACCAAAATTTCAAACATCACAAAGTGTAACTGGTGTGAAATGGATAGCTAGCGCGCTAATAGAGTGTGCTAATAGAGTTTCAATCGGTTTCCTCACTCGCTCTGAGACTTGAAGTTGTTGTTTCCCTTGCTCCGCAAGGGCTGCAGCTTTTGTGGAGCAACGATGCTTCGAGGGTTTCAGTTGTTGGTGTGTGCAGAGGGTCCCTGGTGCTAGGAGAGGGATGGAAGCAAAACTGTTACAAAAGCGAGAGCTCAATCAGAACTGTATTACACTCCCTACAACTGTAACGAAACCTTGGATTTCCATAAAAATAGAACAAATATCTCTGTCACGCATGCCCCGGAAAGAGGATGTCATAGACTACTAAACGACAGTATGGAGAAGAGAATAACATTTATTTCAAATGAAGGCAATATTGGTAAGTACAATATAAAATTGTCACCACCTTGGATGGGGTTAGCAAGAAAACTCATCTTATTTAGCTTAGTTGGCTAGTTTTGCACAATTAATCAAATTGCTAAAAGCTTCGTACCGTATGTTGCATTGTTTCCTGTTCATCAACAAAGTGATGCACAATTAGATAGCTCCATGGCCTACTACTGTTCCAATTTTAAGCAATACTCTAGTTACACTATATATACAGAAGTATGTGAACACCCCTTCCAATTAGTATATTCGGCTATTTCAGCCACACTCGTTGCTGACATGTGTATAAAATTGAGCACACCGCCATGCAATCTCCATAGACAAACTTTGGCAGTAGAGTGGCCTTACTGAAGAGCTCAATGACTTTCAACGTGACACCATCATAGGATACCACCTTTCCAACAAGTCGAATTTCTGGCCTGCTAGAGCTACCCCGTAAGTGCTGTTATTGTGAAGTGAAAACTTCTAGGAACAACAATGTCTCAGCCACCAAGTTTTCGGCCACACAAGCTCACAGAATGGGACCGCTGAGTGCGTAGTGTGTAAAAACCTTCTGTCCTCGGTTGTAACACTCACTACTGAGTTCCAAACTGCCTCTGGAAACAACATCAGCACAAGAACTGTTCCTCGGGAGCTTCATGAAATGGGTTTCTATGGCCGAGTAGCCACACACAAGCCTAAGATCACCATGCGAAATGTCAAGCGACAGCTGGAGTGATGTGAAGCTCGCCGACATTGGACTCTGAAGCAGTGGAAACGTTCTCTGGGGTGATGAATCACACTTCACCATCTGGCAGTCCATCGGACGAATCTGGATTTGGCGGATGCCAGGAGAAAGCAACCTGCCCGAATGCGTAGTGCCAACTGAAACGTTTCGTGGAGGAGGAATAATGATCTGGGGCTGTATTTCATGGTTCTGTCTGTAATTCTTGCCTCAATATATTTCATGATGTGTAACAACAATGTGCCAAGTCTTGATTTAGTGCGGTAAGCCACCTCAATGTTTGCAGCCGTAGGTGATCTCTTTCTACGAGCTGATATGTCATCAGTATTGTGGAATAATTATAACGTTACGGTATAATTTAAATTGAGAAATCTGATCTGAAAACCATGCAGCCTTTATTTTGATCCTGTCAGTATTGACACTATGTCTCAACGATGCACTTGGAGAATGTTCTCTCTGGTGTTTTGGGAAACGCATGCTACATCTTTGACCATTGTAGGACAGTTGCATCGTTAAAACACTCGTAAGCTTAAGTTCCATCACTATCGCGGAACTGGGCTCTGGACTGTGTATGTAAATATCTTAAAATTTGTTTCCTAACACCCCCACATGATCCGACTTAGCATTTCAAGGGCCAAAGGATGCTCAGGGAAATAATTATTACAAATATATTTTGAGTTATTTTCATTAAATAAACACATACAGTGATTGATTAGACATACAGTGAGGATGATTTAAATTACAAAGATTGCATGGGGATTTATTTTACAATGAAAACTTCTTCTATAAAAATGAATAATACAAATGTGTCCCTCTGCTGCTAAATTAATATAGGGGAAACACTGGTATATATGTGTTAGTGTGTGTGTGTATGTGCCTATACATGCTGTGTTTAGAATACAGCAGCTGCCATCTGTCCCACTCTGCACTGGACAGTGTCTGTTAGACAGATGGCCCCACCCTGAACAGCTGAGTATGGAGACAGGGCAGGGCACCACTACTAAACACCAATACACCCTCGGCTGCCCACCCACCATACATTACCCCGGTGCAATCTCTAGTTCAATCATGTCAAACACGTCTCTCTTTTCTTCTCTGTCTCTCACTTACACAGTCTTTCAGTTCCTTAATCTAAATAGCTAGTTTTTTCCTCTGTATTTTATCTCAAATCAAGATGTGTACTGACATTACAGTTGCACCAAATGGTGAATAAATACTATGCCCATCTCCAACACTCTCCAACCATCATTAGAATCAGACAGGCTCTACATGTACCTTGGGATGTTTTCATTAAGAAATTGCTTCTCCATTTCTACACTGACCACAAGAGGGCATGAAGCACCCAGGTATGACTGAATTGGAGAGAGGTTTGGAATTATAAATTATGGGTGCACTGACTGCTTGTATCAAACTTTGAAGTTATTGTCATTGTCCCAAACCAGAAACACATTCCATAAACTGTTAATTCTCCCATCACTCATCTCTCACTGCCAATCTAGAGCCTGGCACCACTTTCACTCTCAATTTACTCAGTACTGAATAGCCTACAGCCCAATACTACATAATGCACCAAGGGCAAAATTGTGGTGTAGATATTGTGGGGGACGAACAGTAGAAGGGGGTCCTCCCCTGGATTTTCTTTTGACATTTGAAAACAATTCAACACAGTTTGACATGACTTGAGGGGTATTTTGAAAACGGTTTTCTGCTGAAAATATGCAGAATTCTTTGGTGTACAGTTGAAGTTGGAAGTTTACATACACTTCGGTTGGAGTCATAACTAGTTTTTCAACAACTCCACAAATTTCATGTTAACAAACTATATTTCACTTATAATTCACTGAATCACAATTCCAGTGGGTCAGAAGTTTACATACACTAAGTTGACTGTGCCTTTAAACAGTTTGGAAAATTCCAGAAAATTATGTCATGGCTTTAGAAGCTTCTGATAGGCTAATTGACATACTTTGAGTCAACTGGAGGTGTGCCTGTGGATGGACTTCAAGGCCTACCTTCAAAGTCAGTGCCTCTTTGCTTGAAATAATGGGAAAATCAAAAGAAATCAGACAAGACCTCAGAAAAAAAAATGTAGAGCTCCACAAGTCTGGTTCATCCTTGGGAGCCATTTCCAAATGCCTGAAGGTACCACATTCATCTGTACAAAGAATAGTGTGCACGTATAAACACCATGGGACCACGCTGCCTTCAATACTGCTCAGGAAGGAAACGTTCTCCTAGAGATGAATGTACTTTGGTGCGAAAAGTGCAAATCAATCCCAGAACAACAGCAAAGGACCTTGTGAAGATGCTGTAGGAAACAGGTACAAAAGCATCTATATCCACAGTAAAACGAGTCCTATATCGACATAACCTGAAAGGCCGCTCAGCAAGGAAGAAGCCACTGCTCCAAAACCGCCATAAAAAAAGCCAGACTACTGCACATGGGGACAAAGATCGTACTTTTTGGAGAAATGTCCTCTGGTCTGATGAAACAAAAATAGAACTGTTTGGCCATAATGAACATTGTTATGTTTGGAGGAAAATGGGGGAGGCTTGCAAGCCGAAGAACACCATCCCAACCGTGAAGCACGGGGGTGGCAGTATCATGTTGTGGGGGTGCTTTCCTGCTGGAGGGACTGGGGCACTTCACAAAATAGATGGCATCATGAGGAATTGAAAATTATGTGGATGTATTGAAGCAACATCTCAAGACATCAGTCAGGAAGTTAAAGCTTGGTCGCAAATGGGTCTTCCAAATGGACAATGACCCCAAGCATACTTCCAAAGTTGTGGCAAAATGGCTTAAGGACAACAAAGTAAAGGTAGTGGCCATCACAAAGCCCTGACCTCAAACCTATAGAAATGTTGTAGGCAGAAATGAAAAAGTGTGTGCGAGGAAGGAGGCCTACACACCTACTCAGTTACACCAGCTCTGTCAAGGAGGAATGGGCCAAAATTCATCCAACTTATTGTGGGAAGCTTGTGGAAGGATACCCGAAAGGTTTGACCCAACTTAAACAATTTATAGGCGATGCTACCAAATATTAATTGAGTGTATGTAAACTTTTGACCCACTGGGAATGTGATGACAGAAATAAAAGCTGAAGTAAATCATTCTCTCTACTATTATTCTGACATTTCACATTCTTAAAATAAAGTGGTGATCCTAGGTCCTAGGTCCAAACTGACCGAAGACAGAGAATTTTTACAAGGATTAAATGTCAGGAATTGTGAAAAACTGAGTTTAAATGTATTTGGCTAAGGTGTATGTAAACATCCAACTTTAACTGTTTTTGTACATCATGAATGGGACACAATTTTATACAAATAAATGTGACCTGTTGCATGTAAAACGACATTACACCCACTTACTTGAGATTTGGAACATTTAACTGTTCTTTCTGTACAATCAGTGTAAACAGATATGAAGTTAATAAATCAAATAAATAAATATAAGAGTGTCATGAATAAATCATTTTTAGTTAGAGAGAGATTGAAAGAGCAAGAGAGTGAGAAATATGCTGTGGGACGAGTCAGCTCTTTTCTGCCTGGAGGATAAATATTTCAAATTCAAAGAAAAACCAAGGAATTGATGTAGCCTATACAACTCAGACCGTAATAAACTTGAATGTTATATTTTTTGATGTATTCTATTTTATTTTATTTTACCTTTATTTTACTAGGCAAGTCAGTTAAGAACAAATTCTTATTTTCAATGACGGCCTAGGAACAGTGGGTTAACTGCCTGTTCAGGGGCATAACAACAGATTTGTACCTTGTCAGCTCGCAACCTTTCGGTTACTAGTCCAACACTCTAACCACTAGGCTACCCTGCCGCCCCAGTATGAACTAGGGTTCAAGAATTTAATTGACATAAGTGTTACACAATAGCCTACAGCACCCGACGTCACAGGAAGGCCAAAAAGATCATCAACCACCCGATCCACGGCCTGTTCACTCCGTTATCATTAAGAAGGCGAGTTCAGTACAAGTGCATCAAAGCTGGGACTGAGACACTGAAAAACAGCTTCTATCTCAAGACCGTTAAGACTTTTAAATAGCCATCACTAGCCGGCTACCACCCGGTTACTCAACCCTGCACCTTAGAGGCTGCTGCCCTATATACATAGACATGGAATCACTGGCCACTTTAATAATGTAACACTAGTCATAATGTTTCCATACTGCTTTACTCATATCACATTCAGGAGAAGACCCAGATGCAGACAGTGTCGAAGTAATACAAGTTTATTACTAGAACAGGGGGCAGGCAAAATGACAATTCAAGGGCAGGCAGAGGTCAGTAAATCCAGGGCAGTGTGACAAGGTGCAGAATGGCAGACAGGCTCAGGATCAGGGCAGGCAGAATGGTCAAAACCGGGAGAACTAGAAAAAGACAGGAACTCTGCCCAGAAGGCCAGCAGAGCAGGCCACCGGAGTCGCCTCTTCACTGTTGACTTTGAGACTGGTGTTTTGCGGCTTCTATTTAATGAATCTGCGAGTTGAGGACTTGTGAGGCATCTGTTTCTCAAACTAGACACTTGAATGTACTTGTCGTCTTGCTCAGTTGTGCACCGGGGCCTCCCACTCCTCTTTCTATTCTTGTTAGAGACAGTTTGCGCTGTTCTGTGAAGGGAGTAGTACACAGCGTTGTACGAGATCTTCAGTTTCTTGGCAATTTCTCGCATGGAGTAGCCTTCATTTCTCAGAACAAGAATAGACTGACGAGTTTCAGAAGAAAGTTCTTTGTGGCTGGCCATTTTTACCCTGTAATCAAACCCACAAATGCTGATGCTCCAGATACTCAACTAGTCTAAAGAAGGCCAGTTTTATTGCTTCTTTAATAAGCAGAACAGTTTTCAGCTGTGCTAACATAATTACAAATGGAGTGATGGTTGCTGATAATGGGCCTCTGTACGCCTATTATAACGAGTGTGCTGAGAATCGGGAAAGAAGTTCAGGGAGTGAGTGTTTCAATAAATAAAAGCAACAATAAATACGAAGCACAAACAACGCACCGACATGAAAACAGAGTCAATAACACCTGCGGAAAGAACCAAGGGGAGTGACAAATATAGGGAAGATAATCAAGGAAGTGATGGAGTCCAGGTGAATGTCATGAGGCGCAGGTGTGCGAGACGATGGTGACAGGTGTGCGGGATAATGACCTAGAGGCTGGAGAGGGATTATGTGTGGCACCTATGTAGATATTACATTAAAAATCAGCTGTTTCCAGCTACAATAGTCATTTACAACATTAACAATGTATACACTGCATTTCTGATCAATTTTATGTTATTTTAATGGACAAAAAATTGTATTTTCTTTCAAAAACAAGGACATTTCTAATGACCCCAAACTTTTGAACGGCAGTGTATATGTTTCTTAATTCCATTCTTTTACTTTTAGATTTGTGTGTATTGTTGTGAATTGTTAGATACTACTGTATTGTTGGAGCTAGTAACATGAAGCAATTCGCTACACCAGGAATGACATCTGCTTAATATGTGTACAGTATGTGACCAATACAATTTGATTTATAATACCCTGAGCACTCACATCTGCATTTGAATCACTTGAATCACTTGTGTTTGAAGAGTCAATCCGATAACGAAACGAAACCTAGAGAGGCGTAGACAGGAATGTAACAAGACTAACATAATTTCCTAAATACCTGTTCAACACAATACATTTCTGACTATAACATCCCATAACTTTGCAACCTGTTGAATTGACCCATGGTTCTTCAGAAGGCACACCTCCCAGGTGAGCAAGATACTATACAATACACTCTAAACATATGATGTAAGTATGACCTACAGCAATTCAGAGAGAGAGAGAGAGAAAGAGAGAGAGAGAGGTGTGCTGTCCAATGTCTAGAGCAGGGCAGGGAAAGGAGTGAGACCGTGTGAGGGACTTCATTCTTGAGCACTGCCGTTGAACTTGACAATAAAAAGCATAACGTTCTCAGTTAAGCTTCTCATGTTCTGATTTAACAGATTCATGGACTGTGAGAAGAGTTTCTCAACATCCACAGATATGGTGGGGAGCCACAAATAAAGAGAAGCAATGCGGGCCCCAGTTTGTAGCCTGTCTTTCAGCTTCTGCCCACCAGTCCACTGCTCTCACCTCTCACCTGATGTGCACATAGTCCATCCTCTCTTTCCTGGACCCTTCCACTCATTTTGGATCGCATATATAAAGAGAGCTAGTCTCTGGTGCCTTTCCATCACAGCCTGCAGTTTAATGGCACATTCTCCATGGCAGCCTTAAAGAGCTCTGCACACACATCTCTCTCTTGCTCTGGAAGTTCCTCCAGCTGAGTGGTGGTGCCAGTCATCTGCCTCTGCCTTGCTGCCATACTCCAAGACATGTGTAGGTTCTGCAACTGGTCTGAACCCAGATGAAAGCCACCAATAGGAAGCTCAGAGAGATAGAGAACCCTGTGCAGTTCTTCGAAAGGTCCGTTTACAGCAACAGGTATGGACGAACCAGACATTTCACCAGGAGAGTCATGTCTTCTTTAATATGATACGAAGGATAGGGTTTAGAATTCTATAACCATGGAAAGAATTCTCCCCTCCAAAATAATTGCTGTAAGTATGTGTTAGTATCTGTACAGCTTCCACAAGTGCCTCTAAGCACACCCCTCTCATTTGTCCTATGTTGTTGTTCTGTCTGTGTCCAGATACGTCTTTGCAGCGAACCTGTATGAGAATGAGAGTCTGAACGAGACAGAGTGGTCTATCTATCAGGACTGGCACGGCTGGCTCCACAAACAGTTTTTTTTAAATGCATCGAGCTGGACGGCATCATCTACCTTCAAGCCGCACCAGAGGTCAGCAACTAACTTAACCTCGATACATGTTCGTTCGAAACCTATCGTAGCAAAACATATCAGTTGCATTGTAGTAGATTATATAATGTAGCCTATTGGCTTTTAACTAGTACTGCCATAACACCTTGTGAAAAAAAGAAAAAGAAAAGTGTACATTTTACATTAATGTGCACTTATACCTGTGTAGTAACACTGCATTTAAAATGGTACTTCTCGTGTGTTTGTGTGTAGAGGTGCATGGAGAGGCTACATCTGAGAGGCAGAGAGGAGGAGCAGGGCATTCCTCTGGAGTACCTGGAGAAACTCCACTTCAAACACGAGAGCTTGCTGCAGCACAAGACCATGCGGCGAGAGAGGGAGGAAGGAAGGAAGTGTTGATGGGATTGTGAACGAGGAAGGGAGTGTTAAGGAAGGGAGTAGGTTGAGGTACGGACGTGCGTGTGTGTGGGAGCATTAAATAAAAAGCTTACATTTTGACATTTCTATACTACTAACATGTTTTAGAGATGTATGAGACAGGAAACAGGCTTGTTCCTCAGGTCTATTTTGAGCTGTGAATTTCCTTACAGAGATGGAAATGTACTTGAAATAACAAGGAAACAACCAGTAAATAGCCTGACCTGAGAAAATATGTTTATTGCATAAGCATTATGTGTGTGCGTGCATGTGCGTTGTTGAAGTCACTAACCGTATGTCTCTATTCCCTCCTGGTCCTTACCCACAGCATGGTATAGGAGTATCTGATTGACACGCCCATTCTGACGCTGGATATCAACAACATTTTTAAATGGGACAAGCAAGGTCAAGGGTGCTGACATGGTGGAAAGGTAAGAAGTTGTGTCAAACCCATTTGTTTTAAACAATGTCTTTAAATGGAAATTGGTTATTATTTTTAATGAAGCAGTGTCTTTCAGAAATAGAAAGATGTGACTATATTTAGCTGTTATTTTGTTAAGGTGATTTATGAAAACATACTGTCTGGAGGACACCGGTAGTAGTGAAAAACATCCTGTTATCACTGAGTACAGTCCAGGTTATTAGTAGAGGGATGTTGATAAAGACACACACACGCATGTTTCACTTATGGAAATGAGGCCTGAAGAGCTGCTAATGTAGCTGTTTCACGTTGAAGGTAAACACCAATGCTTTGCCTGATATCATAAAGCCAATTAGTAAAACACACACACACCTATTGCTTCCTGTCCCGTTGAAGCGCTGTCATCCTTTGGCACGTCCAAGCTTAGCTCCACATTGGGTCCACATCAAACACTTGCACTGACCTGACAAACCATTTACACTGACACTAATATCCATATTCATTATGTGCTAACAGCTTGTTGTGTGGTTTTCTTCCAGGTCAAAGAGTTTCTCAGTACCTTGTAAACACCAGCAGATGCTCTGGATGTCAGCCAGCAGTGAGGACAGATGTGGAACTTGTTTTGAAATGAATGATGTCAATTATTTTTTATATTATATTTAAAGCATTTGAAATGTATCGACCTGCATGGGTACCTGCATGGGTAAACACAATATGATACGTTTGTATAGCTTGGTTTCACCTTCATATACTGTCTGTTTTATTTATCCATTTTAATGAGAAAAAAACTGAATATGTGTTTCTTTATTAGAAATCATTTGTGCTGTTTTATAAACGTGTAAAATAATAAAGGGCTACCAGTATAAAGGAACCTAAGGAAGTTTTCTGTGATTTTTGAGCAAACAGAAATTCCCCTAGGTCTCTGAGAAGTTTACCTGAAGTGCTGTGAACAGCATATGCCCATAAAAGCTGGCCGGGCAGTCCACAATACAGATTTTCATGCAAAATATTCATATTTTCCCACCAGTGGTGTTTCCACCAAACTGACTTGTTGCAGTATAAAAATCAGTGCGTGATGAGGTAGTGCACAATAAAATGTACCTTTTCGCTTAAGTTTTCATGTGCCGAATAGTTTTGTCCCAAAAACGGTCGGTATTGTTGAATGAAAAGCATTTTAAATTATTAGTTAGCAAATGGGCCTACTCTGGCCTTGGCACATGCTCTCTATAGCCAACTCGCAGATACAATGCGGGTAGCAGAAACCAAACCACATGAAAAGGTGAATGTAAGAAGTGCTCATCATTTCAAATAGTTTACATTATTAAATAACATATAAACACTCGAAATAGGTCAGGAGCCAGACATAGAGCCTAATAAGGAATACAAATTTATTATTTAGGCTATATTATTTATATTATTTCAAGGCTATAGCCTACAAAGAAATACATTGTGAAGCATTTGCGAGTGCGACACTAGGCTGGTAGGGACATAAAGCCTCGGCATTTAAACAAAAATGTGTTGTATTAAATAATTCTAGTCTATAAATACCGCATATAAACTGTGATTTGCATATGCCAGGCATATCCTGAATTCGTGAATTAAGCGCTACAGTAGCGGAATTTGAGTGGGCAAGAAGGCTGCTCCAGCGTTTGGGAATCTCGCTCTGCGCTTCCGCTCTGCTCACATACTCTGGCGGTTAGGCTAGTGTACATGATGATATTATGTCAAGCATTGACCATCATGTCACCAGAATAAGACCCTGTATATTTATTGGAAAGGAGACTCAAGCTCATAATCGTGCACTTTTACAACCTTGTGAAGTTCATAATTTATTTAATCTGTAGCCTAATAAACTGCATGGTTTACGGAGTCGTAGTGGAAGGACCTTACACCATTGCGTGACTCCCAAATTTCGATGTGATGGTTATATCAATATTTGAGCTAAAGACGTTTCCACCGCGCTATCTCGCATAATACATTTTACCTACACAAAAGATCCCACCATGTCGAACCAACAAATTATCTGTCGGCATTTATAAATTGTACCAAAACTTCCTGTTTCCATCACAGCTGTCAGGATTTAAAAAATATAAGGTATGACTTTACTCGCATAAAAACTATGGATGGAAACGTGGTTACACACCAACCAATCTGTTATTACACAATTACTGTACTAGTAAATTAGTTGATGATCAGAGCATCAGTGAAAAGCCTTGATCAAACTGGCCCCTGTGAATAAACAGAAACTGCCGGTAATCTACACAATAAAATTGTGTCACAAATGTAAATGTGTAGGGTACTAGGGCTAACTAGCCCACTGGGGTAAATGCCCCCCCTCCCCTGTAATTCACATTACGACCACAAGATGTCACCAAATTATTTCCCCAACACTTTCCCTGTCTGCCACTGCTGTTACTCAACAAAAATGTCCTCTATGTCATCACTTTTGGCGATATCAACAAAATGACTTTGTGGTAAATTGATCAATTATTTTTGCAATTTTAGACATATTATATATATATATATTCCAATGAAGTTAGATCTATAATTGTTTTTAAATATACAAGTAGGAAAGCCTTACAATAAATAATCCACTTGTTTAGAGAGAAACATTTCAATAATTTTTTAGTAAGTAATATTATGTTGAATGAGTGTTTTATGGTTATGAATGTCTTTCTACCTGTCATTTAGACAATGACCAGCCCAGTTAGCGCTAGTTTATGCTAACTTGCTATCTAGCAACTTCACTAATAGTAAATGCTAGCCAGCTTGCTAGTTAGCATAAACAGATAGGAGGGTTAGCTATCAACCTTACAACGAGATCGTCTGAGGTAAAATACATAACATAACTTAATTGCAGTTGTAAATGTTTCCACTAGTGACTGACAGTTAATTTGACTTTATAGCCTTTTAGTGATTTTAAACAGCATTTTGTCATATATATATATATTTTGTATATTTAACCCGTATTTAACTAGGCAAGTCAGTTAAGGACAAATGCTTATTTAGAATGACGGCCTACATACACCGGCCAAACCCGGAGGACGCTGGGCCAATCACGGCCTGTTGTGATACAGCTTGGATTCGAACCAGAGTGTCTGTATTGACACCTCTAGCACTGAGATGCAGTGCCTTAGACTGCTGCGCCACTCTGGAGCTGTATAACTAAATACATTTTTAAGAGAGAGTTTTTCAATTGGCATCTCTCCCCATTTTCAGTCACATGTGGGGGGGGGGACTGGATTAGGTTTGAGCAGTTCAGGCAGTGGGCTCATTACTGGGGATAGCTTTATTTGTGACCTACAATGTATGTACAAATTAGAATTGTGCAATAGCAGAGCATAAGAGAGTTAATTAATTATTGAAGTTATTGTGAAGTTATTGTTATTAAATGTTATATTCCAATGTTATTTAATGTTATTAGTTATATTCCATTCCAATTTTGTATTCCAATGAATACATTTTTTTATGAATTAAAAACAACTTTGAAAACCGTTTGCTCCTGAATGTCATTTGAAAGGCTGCTGGGATTTACAATCTTGCGTTATTCAAATGATATTTAGCACAATTGTACATAATGGGTTGCATGGAAAATGAACAAATAAAGAAAGAACAAATAAAATGAATGTGCAGGTGAGATAAAAAGAGGAGCTTTACATCAAATCTCCTCATATTGGGGATAGTAATGGTGGCATGTGCAATAGCATTTACTTCCCATATTTTATTTAAATAATTAAAATAAGACATCTTGACATAGCTTTTACTTACTAAATAATTTCTAAATCAAACTGATTAAATGTATTTTAACACACCTGTGTGAAACCCTATGCCATAATCTTCTACCGGGGTAATTTGGCACCCTCGTTGGCCAGTTACACCATGGGGAGGGGGGCAGTTACCCCGGTTCTTTAAAAAAATGCCACTTTTCTAAAAACATTTCATTAAATAACAAAAAAATTGTAAACTGTAGCTATTATTTCCCTTTGGAGTTTATTCGTCTAAGCATGACCTTCATTCACATACCAATGTTTTTCCAAATGTTTATTTTTCGTCAGAAATTACACATTGTTCTTAGGGGGGGATAATTACCCCAGTAGCCTACCTGTAAAATAGACCTTTCATGTACATAAAAACACAGTGTCCAAAACATTAAGAACACCTGCTCTTTCCATGACATAGACTGACCAGGTGAAAGCTGTGATCTCTTATTGATGTCACTTGTTAAATCCATTTCAATCAGTGTAGATGTAGGAGAGAAGACATGGATTAAGTATGTGTGCCATTCAGAGGGTGAATGTGCAAGACAAAATATTTAAGTGCCTTTGAACGGGGTATGGCAGTAGGTGCCAGGCGCACCGGTTTGTCCAGAACTGCAACGCTGCTGGGTTTTTCACATTCAACAGTTTCCCGTGTCCACCACCCAAAGAACATTGAGCCAACTTGACACAACTGTGGGAAGCATTGAAGTCAACATGGGCCAGCATCCCTGTGGAATGCTTTCGACACCTTGTAGAGTCCATGCCCCAACGAATTGAGACTGTTCTGAGGGCAAACTGGGAGTTGCAACTCAATATTAGAAAGGTGTTCCTAATGTTTGGTACACTCAGTGTATAGATGAGCTTTGAGTGCAGGCAGTTTAAAGGTTCCATTTGGTGCAATAACACAATCTTTAAGTTTTCAATGTTTATTATGATTTTAGTGGCAAAGCAGAATTCAAAAATCTAAATACTCCCAACAAAGCCCCAAGTACAATGGATTTATCCTCTGGCATGTTGATGTCCTCTGTAGGCTATCCATAGCCAGAATGATTTTGCAGTGTTATAGTCATCAGAGGTATAAGGAGGGTGAAGTCTGTAAATACAAAAAATTATAGAACTCTATTCAATACCTTGGTTTTTGTGGTAAAAATGTATGAAAAAACATCACATTTGACAACGGTTTTCATACACATACCTTGTTTATAATGTAGGGGCCTCTTGGTCCTATAATATTTTAGAGATTCAAATGAGATGACACTTGTGATCTGCATAACATTATGAGACAAACCAATAACAATTGTACATAACTTTGTGTGCCTCCTTGTCTGTATACCTGCAGACACACAGACACAAATAAGTTAACAGTTCAGTCATCTGCACCCAATGCGGGTAAATTCTTTAACATATTCTTACCTCTTTGTTGATTGACAGCCATTGAATTGTACATTTTCTTGTTTAGAAATCATTTTAAATAT